>NC_142357.1:21120137-21431500 GCF_059441175.1 Urocampus carinirostris
CGCAAAGTATATTATCAGCTTTTCTTTTCAAGATTTGTAATCCGAAGCTTGTTATCTAATTTCTCATGGACATTCCTGAGAATATTTGTACTTTTTAATATTTATAAATTAATAGAATGAAGATTACACAATGCCAATGGGAATATTTCTGAACTTTTTTCCCCCTCTTTTACTGTTACCTGTATTTGAATTCCTTTTGTTAAAATAAATAGATCGACGTTGCTTAACTCTATATTCTAAGTCAATTTACGGGCTGATTTGTACATTTAATTGTAATTTTTAACATTTTTGTTTCCATTCACCATATACAAGACTTATGCACACCCGTTTAATATGTTTTTACAATTAAAGGCTTCTTTTTTTAATATATTTTTGTCCTGGAGGCGACAAATGACGTCAACATCCACACGGAAGCCCAATTTGGGCCTTGAACACTCATTTCACGCACCCGCACCAAAAAGAGTAGCGGGAAAAAAAGGTTGCGGTTTCTTGCTCCTTGCTTAGTCACTCACAGCCTTGTAAAGTCAATGAATATTCCGTAGATGACCATTTCATTGACAAGTGCAGCTGAGTCACGCATGCTCGGTTTGGACTGCTCCAAAGCCAGATGTTTTGATAACCTCTATTAACAATCTCAAAGATAAATATTTAGAACACCAAGCACACAGTGCTCGGTGCTTTGGCTCCCAGATCATTTCCTATTGTATTATGTGTCTTATTGTTTGGTATTTTGTTCCGGCCATGTTCAGTGATATAAGATCTGAACTGTTTTTAATGAGTCCATGTATGTTTTTATTGTACGTTTGTGTAGGCGCTGTGGTCGACGAATCCAACGGAAAAGTTGTGGTGGTGCAAGACAAGAACAAGGTAATCTGCTCCTGATTTATGGAGGACCAATCCGACCACATGTAGAAATAAATGGATGAATGACTACCTACAATTATATGCTAAATAAATAAACTAGAATGGCTGTGCGCTGTAAGAGCACGTGAAAAACCATTTTTGGGCGGCATTTCCCTTTCAATGTCATTCTGGCCTTGGATATTTTGGGCACAATTATGAGCTTTTGGGGGGCATTTTTCACATCTAGAGTAATATACCTGACTGCCTGTGAAATATGGTGGTCATATCTAAACTCCTTACCCCTTTTGAAATGATCTGCATTTCTGCTTTTCTTGGGTGGACAGACAGACAAACAAAATGCTGAGTCAACAAAACCAGAAGTACTGAGTCAGCTTTTTGGGGCATTTTTTTATAAGTGCAGAGTCAGCTTTTTGGGGGCATTTTTTCACATCTAGGGTAACTTACCCAACTTGGTTGGACAGACAAACAAATAGACTAAAAGGTTTAGAAACATGGTCGTGGATGTAGTTCAATGATGAGGATTATTAGAAGACTACAACATCAAAGGAGCTGTACGTAATTTGGAACTTTGTTACTCTCTAGTCTGCACAGCCTGCACAGCCCTTTGAGACTTATTGTGGTTAAGGGCTATACCATACCTGTCAACCTGTACGTTTTTGCCGTACAAAGTACGTTTTTTTATGCATTTAAAGACTAGTACGACGACAAGGAAATCTGTATGGAAAAACGCAATTTTGTCAATGATGGGTACCATCCGGTATCCACCGACTATCACGAAACGGCAAATCAATCAAGTCAAAGGAGTTCGCTGCGGAAGCCTCTATCTCGAAGCGAGCGGTTTGATGCTACTGTGCGCATGGGGATTTCCCATATGCATCATTCCGAAAAAAAAATATGGTGTACGATTATTTTGTATTTTAGAATAGAATAGAATAGATTATACCTTTATTGTCATTGTTACAAAATGGGTTAACATATTGTGACAACGAAATTGGGCATGTCACTCCAGTTTTACAAAATTCACAGTGAGGTATGAGCCAAGAAGATAAAGGAACAGAGAAGATAAGGTTATAAAACAAGGGTGATAAGGCTATAGTTATAATTTACATGGTATTTACACAAGAAATGTTGGCATGTGGGATGTTACATACAGTGTTATCGTGATACCGTTGGCATCGTAAGGGTTGTGCAATATTGCATTTGGTGCAAAGTCATCATAGTGCAAAAAAAAAAAAAATAGTCAGCATATGCATTAGTGCAAACATAGACATCATAGTGCAGAAAAAGGAAATGGTCAGACATTGTGCAAGGTGAGCAGTAAACGTAGTGCAATCAACATGTGCAAGAACAGACATGAGTACCATTATATTCGTATGAGGTAGTGTTGGCAAGTGGAAAATAGGACAGTTTGTACGGGCATGGTGGAGGTTGACAGGTATCCTATACAAATAAACATGACTTGACCTGACCAAAAGAAGGCTGAGTTAACAATACAAGAAGTGCTGAGGCAGCCGTTCTGGACATCTTTCACATATAGGGTAACCTATCCGAATTGGTTGGACAGACAAACAATTAGACTAAAAGTTTAGAAACATGGTTGTGGATGTAGTTGAATGTTTAAGGATTATTAAAATACTACAAAATCAAAGAAGCTGTACATAGTTTGAAACTTGTTTACTCTCTGTAGTCAAGAAATGCTGAGGCAGCTGTTTTGGGCATTTTTCACATCTAGTGTTACCTACCTGACTATGTATATATGTATATTAATAAATACACACACACACTTCTATCCAAAACAAAAACATTATCACCACCCTTTGCTCATGGGTGATAATCACATCATACCTAAAATATGTGAATAAATGCAATTTATTCATATATTTATGCATTTTGTCATCGTTATCATCGTCACTTATTTCATTCTGGATTTATTATGTTGTGTATTATGTCAAACGGGTCAAACTGGCTGAGCTTTTCACCTTTTGGTTGATCAACGGTCAACTGTAAAGCCTTTCTTCACTGATCAAGCAATAAATGAAAGCTCAGGTAACTGGGCCGCCTTATTTGAATACAATTTTGTCGTGACACAGGAGATGTCAAAACACATAATCAAAATACCTAAAATAGTATATAAATAACAAAATGCATAAAAAATGTCAGATATTAGGTGATTTTTGTCTGTGTTAAGTTATTTATATGGAATATATTTGTATGTATTTATTCATACCTTTTACATAACAGGATCGGTCCTCCGTGCCCATTGACAACACAGTACTGTTCAAAAGATTTTTTCAGAAATCGAGCAACTAATGACTGGAAAGTTTTCCTTAGTGTGGCATCTGTAATAACTTGTATTTATTTTGCCGTTCCCACAGTCTGTAAGGCTCCTGTTAGTCGATCCGGTGCAAACACACACGGTTTATACATAAAGTTTACGAATGCACCTCAGAGTTACCACTGCACATGTACTTCCAGAATAAACCCTTTCAGAAAAAAGGAAAAGAAAAAAAACACCCCATTTGGATTTGTTTGCATTCCTGAAGGGTCCGGATA
The DNA here is from genome assembly GCF_059441175.1 of Urocampus carinirostris. NCBI lineage: Eukaryota > Metazoa > Chordata > Actinopteri > Syngnathiformes > Syngnathidae > Urocampus > Urocampus carinirostris. Next base: position 21,123,555 of record NC_142357.1, read on the forward strand.
ACAGCTACACACCCATTGAAAAAGACAGAGCTTAGAATCAAGTACTTTAGTAACGCATCGAAGGCCTATTAATTTAGAAAATGTTTTTTCAGGGATTTTGAAAAATATAAAGGTAAAACAGACTTTGCAACAGACCTCACATGCTTGCTTTTGTTTAAAGGTATAGTGTGTATTATTTGACCCCCTAGATGTCACTGGATGTTGTAGTGAAAGTGGAACCATGTGCTAAAAAAACACATGAATACAAACTATGGAGACTCAAAGTGACCAAAGCGCACAATTTATCTTGCTTTTTTATTTTTTTTTTACTGCGCAGCCTTTTTAAGGTTTTTGGGTACCCATAGCAGCAAGATAACCATTATGTTCGCTCCATCTAAGTTAGGGGTCAGCTGAAGGCAGCTCTGAAGTAACACATGGCTCTTTCGCACTTTCTAGCACTTTTTGAAATGTTTGATAATGGAAAATGATATGATTAGATGAGGCTCATGTTCTGTACAAAAAATACTAAATTCTCCACCTACAAATATTTTGAATAAAGGATGCATTTAATATCAAGGTTAATGTTTTTTTTGCTAATTCCTTAAATCAATATTGTTTAATATATTTTTTACCACTCGGAGGCACTAAGTAATACACGCTGTCCCTTTGAAACGCATCGGTCCAATGGACAAAAACTGAAGATGTTCTTCTGAGCTGTCCTGAAAAATTTGAACGGTTCAAGATTCACCATTCTGGATTTTGAATGAATGAATGGCCTCCATTGGTATTAAACAATTGTACAATGAAATTGGAGGTCCTCTGTTTTTAGTGCTGTGTTAAGACAAATTAAAATGATAAAAATGTGCGAAAAATAAATCTATATATCTATATATATATCTATATATATATATATATATATATATATTATATACTATAAAAAAATCACACACACACGTTTATTAATATCAATGCTATATAATAAAAAACAAGAGACAAAAAGTCTGGAAAAGCTAACAAGAACATAATAACTTTAAAGCTTTAAATGACAAGTAATATATGAGCAAAACACAACACAAACATTTAAAAATAACACCACAAAGATTCGTTCCAATCGGCATCACAAAGAAACAAAATCAGATTTTTTTTGTAGTCTTGGAACATTTATTCTTTCACAAATAGAACAACTCCAGCAACAAAGCTTTTGTTTGATAGCACAAACTCAAAGAATACAACTTTGGGCATGTTTCTCATACAATCCTAATTTGTATTTTACATTTCTGCGCTGTATACAAAACAGACCTACAAAAATATATATATATATACACACACACAAACACACAGTATAATTTAAGCAGCAGCTTTCCGTTATCAAATACTTATTTTTGTCCGTTTATAAACACACACGACTGCATTTCACTTATTAGTCATCAACAGGTTCATTACATTTAAAACTACCTATAGGTAAATATTTTAAGTTTGCAAGAAGCTGTGACGGAAGGAAAAATGAATTCTGTTGTCAAACTGCACTTTCACTTCAGTTTCCAGTGACATCTTTGCAAAACAAATGCTCTCGTCCATATGGCGCAGACAAACTCAAGTTTAAACTTGTTACAGAAGAACTCGTGTGCATAGCTAGCGCTGTGGTATAAGAAATAAAAAACGGGTATTTATTTTTTGTTGTGTCGGCTATTTGATGGAAAACTTTAAAGCTTTTTTGCTTTAAAGTTTTCAAAGAAACAAACAAAATAAAAGCCGCAGTATATTCAATGTATCAAAAAAGTAGCAGTTTGTAGTCCGGAATTTACGAGATTTGTTATGACACATGAAATATCTAACAAATAAATCAACATTTATTTCTTGGCAGACCAAAAATGCCTGGAAGTTTCCTGGTGGTCTATCGGATCCCGGAGAGAACCTCGGTGAGTGTTGAATCAGCATGTTGGCAAGAAGCTAGCGGTTGGTTTTGTAATTAATACCGTGTTTTTTGTGTATATAACGCAAACCTTATTGTACACAAAAATACCTCAAAGTTGGGATGCGCGTTATACACGAGATTTTACAGTAGAACATTACAGTATTTGAGCAATGATTGATCAAAAATATCATTGACCATATCTGCACGACATTTTCTGCAACAGGATTTGATCTCTGATCACAGCAGTGAGAGCTCTGATTCACAACGGCTTGACTACTAGGGTTAATGACTGAAAAAGGCTTTGTTTTATTTTATCATCCTGACATTTTTACTCAGTACCTTGTTGAATATGTGGGACCATAATTAAAATCGCCGTGATCCTTGTTCAAATCCAGTTGCGATAGTTCCTGACACAACGTATGACACCTACAATGCTTAACTTGAGGTGAGAAAAGTGAAACATTTTATACAGATGCTTCATCAAAAATCTAGGGGTGCACTTCGTACACAGATAAACACGGCATCTTTTTATCGCTGGGATTTGTATAACAAATCCCGAGAAATTATGTAGCTGTGCAAATAATATTGTCTTTGCAGGAGTGACAGCAGTGCGAGAAGTTTTTGAAGAAACAGGCATCCACTCAGAGTTCCGATCACTGCTGAGCGTCCGTCAGCAGCACAATCACCCGGGCGCCTTCGGCATGTCCGATTTGTACGCCATCTGCCGCCTCAGCCCGCTCAGTTACGACATTCACTTCTGCACGCACGAGTGCGAGCGCTGCGAGTGGCTGGACCTCGCCGAATTGGCGCGTACCACCGAGACCACGCCTATCACCGCGCGTGTGGCCCGGCTGCTGCTTCACGGGTTGGAGCGAGGCTTCGAACATGTCGACCTCGCCATGGAGGAGATCCCCGCAGTCTATTCGGGGATGTTCTACCAGCTCTACCACCGCAAGATTCCTTCATCTTAGCTCTTGCGGACAACCGGGACCTGGCGCGGACGGGGGTTCTTGGTACTACATTCAACTATTTATTGGACAAGTATAGGTTTCTAAAACAGATACTGTTTAGCAAATTGAACTAGTTTTGTTTTTGTGTGCTCCTACCACCATCGACGTCCTTGTTTTTAACTGAAGCCAGTAGGAATGTAATTGTGGCAAGATAACCAAACCAATAAAATCAAAATGTGGCTTACCGTAAATTCCGGACTACAGAGCGCAACTTATTGAAAGCCACATTCTGAAATCCAAGCACGAAACTCAAATTTGTCTATGTACAAGCCGCATGAGATTTTGAGGCGCAGATTTAAGTCCAGCTACCGCGTAAGGAATTCCGCTTCGAAGCCTTTGGCTGCGGAACACCAAAGGTGCACACCTGAAGCCACTTTTATCTCTACTTAAAGTTGTTTACGTCACATCTTTTGGATCATTAAGAATGGAGAATACCAAAATGGTTGTACAAACGAGCACACTTTTACTACTACATTGAAAGAAAACGCATAAAAAGGCTGCCTTGCATGAATTCTGAGCCTTACATTTTTAGACGACAGTGCCAAGGTTACCATACTGTGAAGAATAGTGCCAGATTGTAACACAGACATGATTTTTGTGATGTCGTCATTAATGGTTGCCGCAGTGATGGGCCAAATTCCATTTGCTTGTCATCGGTCCTCCAGGATAAAAGAAAACCCCAGTTACCTCACTCTGATAATAAGGAAAGAGAACAGAAGTATTTTTATGTATAATTTCTACTGCATTTCAACCTCAGATTTATAAATAGAGGACTTGATTTTTGAGTGAAAAGCTGAAATAGTGTGAGTAGGTATTAAATTGTGAATTTCCCTTCGGGGATGAATAAAGTATCTATCTATCTAAACATGAATAAAAGGCCTTCAAATCCCCCGTATTGTGCCTGTTAAGTATTATATGAATAATGATGGCTAAATCTTGGTCTATTTATCCTCTTGAAGGAGGTCATAAATGTTTTCAGACGTCATTGCGGTGTTATGGTATTTAGAGAGTATCCGTTGTCGAAAAGGCCAGCTCGCAGTTTTCCTCTGTCCCTCGTACGCTTGAGGAAATGGTAACCGTGCGCCCAAATTGAACATGTTTAATATTTGGCGTCACTGGTGCCGTGCAATTTTCTTCTAAAAAGACATGAAGACATGAAAAAGGCATGTCTGTCTGATTCATAATAACGGAAACTGTGATTAATCATACAATTTAATTGGATCAGCGTGACCTACTCATTTTATTGGTCTAATGTTGCGGGGCTGAATATTTTTCCCGCTACGAAAAAAAAAGCTCCACTGTATTTAAAGCCACATGATTCAAATGTTACAAAAAAAGTAGCGGCTTGAAGTCCGGAATTTACGGTAATTTGTTTGTTCCGGTATCTTGGAATGGCGGTTAAAGAACAAATAATTTTTAAATTCCTATGATTGATTTAGGGTGGGACATGGTTGCACTTTTAGTTTTTAAACCTTACAACCTCAGCTTCTTTGGCTTGTTTAAAAAATTACCGACTTGGCTAACGAGAGCATACTGACGCCTAACAAAACCAAACCTTGTTAATTTCACTTGTCTTGCATCACCCTCTGCACAAATACACAATGACACCTCGGGATTTTTCATCAAAAGGTGTTCATGGTTCAAATCCTTTTTCTAATCGAACGTCCCCTTCAGAAATTCGACCTTGAACAAGATTTTCTTCACAAGCAGTGTTGGGAAACATAGTCTAGGTGTGTCAGAATAATATTATGCAACAGGTGTAAAAGAATCACAGCAACTTCGTTTGGACAGTGGTAACACACCTTCACTGCTGTCACACCTTGAGACACGGACATTACTAAGGCTCGTCCCAAGTTAGCTCTTAGTGGACATCGGGAGGAAGAGGATGGCCTTCTGACCTGGTCCCGTTTTGCTTCCGGTCTTGTACTGACCAGTCCGCTTCAGTGCCACGTACATGGTTGGGTACTTCCTGGAGCGGTAGGTATTGTAGTTGTTGCCCTCCAAGCGCTCCAGAAAATAACATTCCTCCGTTGCTCGTCTCTGAGGAAACAAAGGAATTACAACCATCGGTTTTCTGCACTCCTTACTACTTTCACGTTGACTACAATCCAAATTGTTACATTGATAGGTAAAATCTGACTATCCATGATAAAAGCAAAAGACATTGTGTCCACTCACTGTTCCGAAAAGTCGCCCATCTCTGTTCATTGCCAAGTAACGGTTGGCAAAAACCCCTTTGATGACCACCTCCCCCACAGACGTGGCCTGCAGCTGTAGCGTTACTGGGGAGAACAGAAAACATGCTTTTGAACAGATATTGGAATGTTAATGAAACGGCTTGAAGCTCTGGACACCGAAACATTCTAAAAAAGGACAAGTATAAAGTGTCCAAAGTGCATCGAAGTATATTTTGTTTATAGATCATTGTTTGACCAGCAGGCAGTGGATATGACATAGTAAGGTGATATTTGAGAATATCACCTTTAAAGAGATTTGATGTGGTAAATAATCAACAATTACTCAATTAGGCTCTTTAAAACTAACTAAAAACTCTGATATAGTTGTGACGAATCTTGACAGTAGTTCTTACATCCCTGGATGGAAAGCTCATTGTTTCAACACAAAGCTTTTCAAAGAAAAAAGGGTGAGTCCGGAAAAAAACATTTAGAGAATACTTCTGACTTACTGTACAAAATGTTAATGCCTGGAAACATTGGAGCATCGACCAGAGAATACTTTGAGAAAGTTGTTCTGTTTTGCTGACATTTTACAGAGTTGTTTCATTTTTGTGTTATTTGGCAAATCTCAATGTGAACATCCCACACAGGTTTGAACTGATAAAATTATAGCCCTACCAAAGTTTAATTAATAGCAGACACAGTAACTCTAAACTCTCTTGGTGTGGTTTTGCCTGAGGTAGTGAGAACTCAATGATCAATTCTGTGGTCCGCCCTTAAAAATGTGGTGTTTAATTTACAGGAGCAAATAACTTTTGAGGTGAATGCAATTGGACCAATAACATTCCACCAAAAGCATAACGCCCCGTGGGCAAAATGTTTCATAGTGAATTCAGTTAACAAATTGGTAGCATCAAACCATGAAGCAAACAAAGTTGTACTGTACTTACATTTTGGGAATGTTCTGTGATGTAATCCCAAAATATGTCAGGTCTAATAATCTTCCACAGAGGTACCATTGATGCTGCTCTGCAAGGTTCCATCAATGAAAAATACTTCTTGTTTTTAGCTTTTTGGCTAATAGTCGTTTCCACCATTAACTCGGCTGTGCTTCTATGTTCTTTTGTGTTATTGTTATTGGACTGTGTATTAAATTAACTTAAATTGCTCCTTTCTTCTGGAGGACTATCTTAAACAAGGAACAGTACTTGTGCAAGAATGTCTCTCTGGCTCAGCAAAACATTTTCAAAACGTTTTTCCTGGGGCATTAGCTGAACCTCCCTATATATGGTGACTGTTTTAAAGTATTCTGTAGAATTAAGAAAGCAACTGTGTACAGTATGTTATCTTAAGAAAGTGCACCCATCTAACATCCATTTTAGACCTTCGTCATCAGGAAGTTACCTCACTGACTTTTTGTGTTGTGACGTCTAGAAGTGTGAGTCAGCACTCCCCAGCTGTATTTACTAATTCCAAATGTTCTATTGATTACAGAATATTTTATGGTTAATATCCCATGACCACACACTTCTGTACATGAACTGTGAGAATGTAAAGACAGCAGGGACTCACTGTGGGGATCGTTTTTCTCCCGGATTCCATCCACTCCCCCATCTGACTTGATCCGTAGGAAGAAGCCGCCATTCTTACAGTACAGCCTTTTGGGCTCTTTAAAAGTTCCGGGCGGGAAGCCACCGCTACCATCGTCTGTCGTGGAGGGAAGGGTAGTGATCTGTCCGGCAGCCATCTCCTCTTCCTCCTCTTTCAGTCATCGACTGATCCGACTCCTTGTGGAAGAACCCCACGGTGGCCTCCCTCCAACCTCCCACTAACGTCCCTCCTCCTCCCCTTTCCTCAGAGTTTCACACCAACTGGTTCACAAAAAGCCGACAGGGGTCATCAAGCTGGCCTAGATGGACTGATTGCAAGGGCCTTAGGTGCCATTTTGACGGTGGGATTTGCAAACAGGAGGTCTCCACGGCGAGCTGAAAAAAATGCCGGCCTGCACACAGTTTTTGTGTGCTTAACTTCTGTTTAAAAAGTTGTACTTGTGGGTAAGATGGTAGCCTAATTCCCTGCCCCCCTTTTCTTTCCGCCTTCTGGTGAAGAAGTTTAATCAAAGCAGCTGCCTTAGATCTGAGAACAAGGCTCTCCCCATCCGGGCCTCAGTCTGCTTGTGCCCTGTGAGCATGGCACACAGTGAAGTTCACGCCCACTAGTGCTCTGTGATTCGCAGGCTTCAAGAAAGTTGAGACGCGAGGGAAGGGGGTGGGTTATCTAGGAGGGTTTTACCGAGACCCGTATACCCCATGAACAGATTAGGTTTTTATTACTGCTTCAAGTGGTTTACAGCAGTCCCAGATTCTTGCAGAGTTGTTTGTCTCACAGTGATCCCCACTTCTTGCAGGGTTCTTTGTGTAAGATATATATTTTGTCTTTATTTGGTTGATTTGGGCTCCGAGGCAAATATAACCACATCTGAAACTTGTGTTGCATCAGTTTACGTGATGGTGACAGATCCGACCCATAACCAGCCATAACGACGTCCTTAATGAAACGTGGATTTGTGACATAGTTTTCTTGAACTTAGCATCGCTTTACCCAAACCTTGGCCAAAACTCAAATTTACGATTTTAAATAACACAACCAGTGCGATCCTTTAGTGATATCAGCTAAACAAGTATGGTGTCACTGTAATATATCATACAATCAGTATTAAGTTACGCCTTCCCTCCTTGACAAAATAATCAATGTGAGTTAAAAGGGATAATAACAGGTTTTCTGAAATCAGAATTAGAAATAACTGATAATTCATTTAGAGTTTCACTGTTATTGACACGCCAAATTCCACACAAGTGTGTGTGAATATATTAGTGTCTTAGTGGCTACCTCCAAGAATTCTCTTCGTATATTGCTGTAAAAAGTATTCCAAATAAGATTAAAATATTTACAGTATGTTCTACCTTTGTCTTTGAAACTATCCCAGTTCACTCTAAGCAGTAACTGTGGACGATTTATAATGCACACTACCTAGAAAAGGCAGATACCCAAACTCTCGTGGAAGCAAATATTTAAACCTAGAACCACAGACCATGAAACAGACATACAAACCCGTTTTTGTCATTGTGCCACCCACAATGAAGAATGCAGAGCAACATGACTTTTCTACAACTACTTACAATACGTGAACTTGGGGTGATATCAGAGATTTACGAGTTGTATCCGGTTGTAATTGGCCTTAGTGTACTTTCCTGGGGTGTTGCCTGTTCTCGTATAACTATTTTAAAGTTGTAATATCAGAGGACCTTGACATGCAGATGCATTTGCCCATTATTGTCAAATTTATAAGAGAAATTAGATTAATAGTGCTACAATTTTCTGTCTTCTCTGCTTTTAGTTACCAGTTCTGAAATTATATATAAACATAGCCTTCCTTTGTTTAATCTGCATGTTATCCACTGCTTGTGTGAATATCTTAGGGTACTGTGACTTCCTACAACATTCCAGGGGCTTCTGTTAAATGAAGACTAAATTGTTGGCATGTGTAGATCCTGGATGACCAGCTCAGGATGTGCCATTGTCAGCTGGTACAAGTTTTCAACTTAAACATACATCGATGGATGGAATTATCTAACCAAAACTCTGAATATGCAGTAATGTTTACAACTTAAAAATAATTCCATGGCTGCTCTGTCTCCAACTCTTATCAACTAAGCACGTGTCTGTCCCACTTGGTAAACCACGGTAATAATATTTGGGATTGACTCTGACAAGAAAGTAACAAAAAAGACATAGTAAGAGTCATAAAAACATAAGACCCGCATGATCACCTTCCATGCTTTCATCAACGCCAGTAATGATCTCAGCATCGGTCTGCAAAACAAGCAAAACCAGATCCAACGCCTTCTGCCATGACTCCAGCTTGGTGCTAAGGTTGTCAAAGACTTTCGAAGGCAGATTGTCCTCATCAGAGTCCATAATGAGCTGTGAGTAGCCTGTGGGAATGCTCCCAAAACCTTGTAGTTCCTGGTTTACTACAGCCATAGCTTTGGCCTGTGGAATTCCGATGGAGTTGGCCATCACGACTGACAAGTAATCCATAAAACCATCTTTTAGGAGTTCTAAGACAATACCAAGGTAGGGGTTAGCTCCGCTAGTTCCCCCATTGCGATTCGCCACTGCTGCTTTCTCCATCAGACGACGAATGCAAAACAACTCTGTCACTCCAGCGCCAGGAAGTACGCCTTTGTCTTTGAGGGCATGGTGTATGCGGTATGCACAAGCCCAAAAGCGGTCCTCCAGGGCCTGAAGCTTCCCGAACACGGGACTCGTGATGACAACCGTTACCAACCGGCTGTTCACACTGGAATAAAAGTTGACGGCAGTTAATGGCATTCCCTGATGACTTCCGATTTCTCTCCAAATTGTGACCTGGATACCCTTGCCAACGCAGTGCTTACTCAACTGTGTGACATACGTCACTGGAATTGCTCCAGTTGCAATAGCAGTCTCTTTTAAAATTGACTCACTTACTTTTTCGACTACAAGTATCCTATGCTGAGAACAGAGCCGAGTCACAGTCTTGTTTACCAGCCCACTGACAAGCACCAAATCCACTTCTAAGTGCAACAGGAGTGTAAGGATTCTTGTTTTCCACTGTTCCTCCTTGCTCGAATCAGACATATTTGACAGGTTGCTGACACATTGAACGCGTTTGGGCCTGTTAAAGCCCAGGTGACAATAGGCGTGAGATAAATCCCCACTTAAAAGAACCACATTCATAGGTTTGTTTTTAAGATGATGCGCCACGGGAGCTTGGTCCGCATTGAGGAGAACAATCCAGCCAGAGCAAACTTTACCTTGATCCTCTGGGAGGCCTGGTAACAAGCAAGTTGTCATTTTCGTCACATCTAAAAGGGAACTTGGTGTCTGTTTTGACTGAATACGACTAGCTTGGATAACTAATTGCATTGCATGGTCGCAACCGTGGCTTAATCCATGTGCCAGGTCTTCAACGTCTGGAAAACAAGGCTCAAGGACTGGATCTGTGCTGCAAAAATGGCGACTTAACTTCACTTGTCTTTTTACCTCGCTGACTTTAGACTGTGACGGCACCTCTTTGATTTGTTTCTGTGACACAAAAAGATCATTAAATGAAATGTTATTTTGCTTGCAAACATCTAGGCACATGTCCAGACCCTCTGTCATGGCAGCAACAACAGAGGACGTCGGAACACCTTGCTCCAAGCACAGTAATGATGCCCGACTCCACACTCCGGCAAAAAACAGTAGGCATCCAGATCCGGTGTGATAGACTTCGTGGTGCACCCTAACAGTCTCGCAAACGAGTTGCCCAATTGCACATTTGGCCAAGTCCAGGTTTTCAAGAATGCGTAAACACGAGCTGACAAGAGTCGACTCACCCGTGGCTTCATCCTGAATGAACTTGTAGTTTTTGTGAGGCCCCAACGTGGAGTGCACAACAGCAGCTAATGAGGACAGCTTCTGCAGTCCCACATGTTGTCGTTGATTTATGATTGTACTCCCCGGCATTAGTTACTAGGACCTGAAAAATGAAATACCAAGTTTAAAAAAAAACATTCTTATTCTGACAGAATATTGCAGAAGAAATAGGCCTGTATAAGTTTTAAATAATATTTTTGCATGAATTACAACGTGTAGTTTCAGATAAACATTCCTAACACTTTAAACTGTATTTTGTATATACTTGTATAAAGCCATACATTGTTAAATCTAAGAAATGACTCCCTAGTATTACTTACTAGGGCCTAAAAAATAAAATACCAGGTTTTAAAAACGTTCTTATTCTGACAAAGCATTGCAAGAGAGAAAGGCTTTTATTATAAGATTTAAGAAATAGTATTGCATGATTTGTAATGTGTATTTCAAAATTAACATGCATTACACTTGAACTATATTTTCAGGATTTTACTACGTTTATCTAAACAATACGTTTATTCAAAGACAATATTTTTAAATATATTACGTTAATCAAAAGTAGGTATATGAAAATTAACCAGTATTAGCAGTTGTTTATCAAAGATACACAATTAAGTCCATAATAGGATTTGTTTTTAACCTGATTTAAACAATACACAATTGTTTTGTTTACCCCTCCTCAAAAATGCAAACCACTGCTTACATTACATTAAAACAAAACGAATTAATTCATCATTCTGACTTAAATCGCAAAAGTTACGCTCCAAAAATGACATTTTTAATTTAATGATACATCACTCCAAATAGAATCGCTGCGTCCTAAATCCATACACCCTAAGGATGTTAAATTGTATTCAATGTATTTTTTCTATTCATTTAAACATGAATTCATTTTAGTATCGATTTAGTACAAATATTCACACTAATAGCTAGCAGTAGAGTACTTAAGTTGAACTTATATTAAACGCATGGTGTTTAAACGTGTCTACGAGGAAACTATACAGAGCAAACAAAACTTAATTTAATGGGACACAACCTGACATGGGTTTAAACTTCTACTGATTAAGAATTGACAATAAATGATTACGCATAAAAATTGGCAACAATCAAACATGCAAAATTTGACATAAATCTTAATTGAATGCACGTAAAACCTATTCAAAGTTAATAAATTGATAAAAATTAAACCACAAAACCTCTTTTTTGCTGTAGACGCACTTCCTGGATTTGGTAGCGACTGCGCATGCGCTGTAAATACACTTTAAGTCCCGCCTACACACCATGTTTGTCCTTTGTTTCCATGGAAACCGAGAAAAAAGCGCAACTATTGGTGGGGAAGACTTCATCCCGCCTACTATTACAATAGGTCTATGAAGCTACGTCACGGCCAGTAAAGGTTTCCTATTGGTTCTTACGTCAGCAAAGAGAATAGTAGCGCTTGTTGAAACGGTAGTAAAGACAAACGAGCTCGTTTTGTTAGCAACCGTTATAAAATACGTCTAAAGCTGATTTCGATCTGACGTTCTATTGTTTTAAAGAAAAACTCACTCGAACGACTGATTTGGCATATACAGGACAAAAAAGACGCGGGAAGAAGCAAAAAGGAGTTAGGGCAACACAAACGAACGGATCGAATTACTTCCGGGATTTTTTTTCTTTGGATATTGTATTTCTATCCCATTACTACAGTGTAAACCTCTTAAATGGCATGTATTTTTAACTTTAATAACTAAGCACTCACTTTATAATCTGATATTACTTGTATCGTTTTCTTGAGCAACACGTGTATTACAGTTTGAGCAAGTTTAAGATGAAAAATATGCAAGCGCCGTACAAAGTGACGTCATCGTTCACGCTTTGTTGATGTTTTCAGGCGACAGCTTACAGAAAATCAACACCGTCCAACAGCCAAAAGAAGAAAGCTAGCTCGAAAATCGAGTTGAGCGAGGAGCAAAAGCAAGAAATCAAGGAGGCGTTCGACCTCTTTGACTCCGATGGCACTGGCAAAATTGACGTCAAAGAGCTCAAGGTACTTAACTCTTATTCCGTTACAACTTACAAAGGATGTCAAGTCATGTTTATTTGTACAGCCCTTAATCACAAAGAGTCTCAAAAGGGCTGCACAGACCAGAGATTATTGCAAACCACAGACTATTATTACATCATCCCCTGATCTAAAACCTACACGAAGGAAAAACTCAAAACCTCAACATGAGGAAAAAAAAAACCTTGAGAACGGACCACACACGAGGTAATCCCCCTTCCAGGATGACCAGGCTGCAATGGATGTTGCAATAACAAATAGTTGACGTCAGTATTGTGTTCAGTTTTCAATAAATGAATTGAATACGGCCATGTAGCGAGCAGAGACGGGAGTCGTAGGCGGAGTGTCAAACAAAGGTGCCAACGGACGCTGCTTTAATAACATGTAAACTTGCGATAACCAAAACAAACACACGAGAGTGGCTAGAACCGGTCGAATTAAGAGTCCCCCTAGGAACTCGCTAACTAAACAATAGTTCCGTGGGTGAATTATGTACAACCCACTACACAAGCCCCCCCAGAATTCACCCATAGTCAAAGTCTCTGTGCCTGGATGGGACGCTGACCCGGCCACTGCGGGTACAAGGAGTTGGAACAGCGGGGGGGTGAGAGCTTGTGGACTCAGTTGGAAAGCCCACAGTTGCTGGGGGCGGAGGGTCAGAGTGGGTACCCACGGGACCGGAGGGTCGTGCCGCAGGAGGACGGCCGCGCCGTGGGGCTTGGGCCAGTTCCAATGGCTTGGACATATCCATGTGGGCAGGCTTAACCCTGTCCACGGAGACAGTCTCTGGCCTACCACCAATGTCCACGACCATGGTCTTGTCGCCATGCTGCAGGACCTTAAACGGTCCATCATAAGGAGGGCGCAATGGTCCGCGGTGGGCATCGTGGCGAATGAAAACAAAACCAGCCGAGCGCAGGTTGGAGGGAACCCGTGAAACTGGCCTGCCGTGTCGCGATGTGGGGATAGGCACAAACGCTCCCGCAGTGCCCTGCAAGATGGACTTCTCCCTGGATGCAGCCCAGGGTGTCGTTGGGTCTGGGATGAAATCACCTGGCACCCGCAGCACTTGACCGTAAACCAACTCAGCTGAAGAGCACTGAAGGTCTTCTTTGGGAGCGGTCCTCAGTCCCAGCATGACCCAGGGTAGCTTATCGACCCAGTCCCCATCGGTCAGGCTGGCGCGCAAGGCCGCTTTCATCGAGCGGTGGAACCGCTCGCACAACCCGTTAGCCTGGGGGTGGTAGGCAGTGGTGCGGTAAAGTTTGACTCCAAGGCTCTCGGCAACCGTGTTCCACATCTCGGAGGTGAACTGTGCGCCCCTGTCAGATGAGAGATCTGCAGGGGGTCCAAAACGGGCGACCCAGGTTCCGATGAACGCCCGGGCCACATCGACAGCTGAGGTGGAAGTCAGCGGAACTGCTTCAGGCCAACGGGTCGTCCTGTCCACCATCGTCAGGAGGTAAGTGAAACCGTGTGAAGGGGGCAGTGGGCCCACCAGGTCAATGTTAACGTGGTCAAACTTCCGTTCGGGGATGGCAAATGGTACCGATGGGGCCTTGATGTGACGGTGCACTTTGGCGCATTGACATGCCACGCATGAGTCGACACAGTCCCGGACGTCCTTTCTCATCCCTTTCCACACAAACTTCTGGGCCACTAGCTTAATGGATGCTTTCCTGCCAGGATGAGACAGGCCATGTATTGCCTCAAAAACAGCCCGACGCCAGCCAGCAGGGACAAGCGGCCTAGGCCAACCCATGGAGACGTCACAACAAAGCTTGGCCCCTGAGTTTCCGACCGCAACCTCCTCCAGCTGCAAACCAGTGTCTGAGCTCTTGAGCGTTTGGATGCCGTTATCAGAAGCCTGGTCCACACTCATACTGGAATAATCAAGCCCCAATTGCACAGCGCTGATGGTTGCTCTGGACAGGCAATCCGCAACCACGTTGGACTTCCCAGCAATGTGCCTGATGTCAGTCGTGTATTCCGATATGAATGACAGCTGGCGCTGCTGGCGGGCAGACCATGGTTCGGACGTCTTGGACATGGAGAACGTAAGAGGCTTATGATCAACAAAGACGATGAACTCACGGCCCTCCAAGATGAAACGGAAGTGGCGAATCGCCAACCAGATGGCAAGTAGTTCTCTGTCGAATGCACTGTATTTACGTTCTCTGGGGACCAGCTGGCGACTAAAAAAGGCGAGTGGCTGCCAAGCATTGTCAACCCACTGCTCGAACACGGCACCCACTGCAAGGTCTGATGCGTCTGTAGTCAGTGCGACTGGGGCTCCGGGGGCTGGGTGAGCCAGCATGGCTGCCTGGCACAGCGCGGTTTTTGTGTCCTCGAATGCCTTGATCCTCTCAGTGGTCCATTCAACAGCTTGATTGGGTGATCTACCCTTGAGGGCTTCGTAGAGTGGGCGCATGACATCAGCGGCTCGGCGAATAAACCTATGGTAGAATGTCACCATGCCGAGAAACTCCCTGAGGCCCCGTGCTGTTGGCGGCTGAGGAAAGGTGGAGACGGCCTCTACCTTAGACGGTAGGGGGGAAGCCCCATCCTTGGTGATGAGATGCCCAAGGAAGTGGATGGAGCGTACGCCAAAAACACATTTCGCGGGATTTATAATCAGGCCATGCTGACTGAGCTTGGTGAAGAGGTCTCTGAGGTGCTCCAAGTGTTCCTCTTCTGAGGAGCTGGCAACCAGGACGTCGTCCAGGTAGACGAACACAAAAGGCATGTCCCTGAGCACTGAATCCATCAGCCTTTGGAAGGACTGAGCGGCATTTTTCAGTCCGAACGGCATCCTGAGAAATTCGAACAACCCAAATGGAGTTATCACGGCCGTCTTCGGTATATCTGAGGGATGCACTGGCAGTTGGTGGTATCCGCGCACGAGGTCCACCTTGGAAAAGAGAAGTTTGCCCGCCAGGTGTGCAGAGAAGTCTTGAATGTGCGGGACTGGGTAACGGTCGGGCGTGGTAGCCTCGTTAAGGCGGCGATAGTCCCCGCATGGGCGCCAGCCACCGCCTGGTTTCGGGACCATGTGTAGTGGAGAGGCCCAGGGGCTGTCTGATCGGCGAATGATGCCGAGACGTTCCATGTTAGCAAATTCGGATTTAGCAACTGCCAGTCTGTCTGGATTGAGTCGTCGGGCCCTGGCATGAACCGGGGGCCCCTTGGTTTCAATGTGGTGCTCAACCCCATGTCTTGTCGTGGAGGCTGAGAAGGTGGGCTTCGCCAGACTGGGGAACTCGGCGAGGAGCCGGTGGTAAATATCATCGTCCAAGAGAGAGCTGGACAGACCCTCAAAAATCCCTTTGTCGCGGACACACGCGAGAGAGGAGAAATTCAATGCGTCAACGAGGCGGCCATTTTTCACATCGACGAGTAATCCATTGGCACACAGAAAATCTGCACCAAGAAGAGGAAAAGCAATATCCGCAGTGACAAAGTCCCATGTAAACTGCTGACCCCCAAAACACACGTCCACTGTCCGTGTCCCATATGTGCGGATGGGGGTGTCATTGGCAGAAGTTAATGGAGGTCCATGTGTTCCCCCCCCCACATCGTCCACAGTGGCAGGGAGGACGCTCCTCTGGGCGCCGGTGTCACACAAGAACTTTTGGCCGGAGATGGCGTCCCGGATGAACAGTAGCCGGTTTCTTGCGCCTGCACTCACGGCCGCTACAGAGTGCAGGCCTTGAAGTTTCCCGTCGCGTTGGAGGTGCAAGGGGGACGGCACTTCTTGGCCCTGGGCCCAAAACGTGCATGGTAGTAACACAGACCTGACACATTCTGATCGTCGGTGGCCGCGCGTGCCTTGCTGGCTGGGGGCGTCGCACTTGATGGTTTGTAAGTGCGTGTAGGGGCCAGCACCTCATGTGTGTATCTATGTGTGGCCAGGAAAAACCGGTCCGCTTCCTCTGCCAGTGCACGCGGATCTGTAATGGTTGTATTCGCAAGCGCCGTCTGGACATGCGACGGCATGTGACGCAGAAAAAGTTCAATAAAAAGAAAATTTGGCTCTTCGGTGCCAAGCAAGTTTAACATCATTTCCATGTGATCCGATGGCTTACTGTCTCCTAAGCCCTGAATAGCAAGGAGGCGTCGAGCACGCTCAGAACGCGACAGTTCAAAGATTCTGAGGAGATATGCCTTCAGTCCCTTATATTTATCCAGTTCAGGAGGGGATGTGATGAAACTTACCGCTCTGGCTGCAGTTGAGCTCCCCAGAGCAGACACCACGTGGTAATAGCGAGAGTCATCATTAGTGATTCCGTGCAGGGCGAATTGAGCCTCTGCTTGTGCGAACCACGTTAGCGCTGATGACTCCCAGAACTCGGGGAGCTTGAGAATGGGCGCGTATGCCATGACGGTATGCTCAGTAGTATGCACAGCCTCGGAAACTTCCACGAGACTAATGTCGGGGTCACCAATGTAGCGAGCAGAGACGGGAGTCGTAGGCGGAGTGTCAAACAAAGGTGCCGACGGACGCTGCTTTAATAACATGTAAACTTGCGATAACCAAAACAAACACACGAGAGTGGCTAGAACCGGTCGAATTAAGAGTCCCCCTAGGAACTCGCTAACTAAACAATAGTTCCGTGGGTGAATTATGTACAACCCACTACAGCCACATGTTTTCAACAATGTTTGGAGCTTTTTATTTTAGTTTGAGATGGAAAAAGTCTGACAAAATTTTATACTGATTTTTAATTTAGGGGTGCGTGTTATACACAAATATGGTATCTTCTCTTTACCTTTCAACTTTTTAAGTCCTGACCCATTTTCATTCTTATTTCAGCGTCTTAGTTATTTACCCACTTGAAGTAAATTAGTGTTGCTTATGATGTGGAGGACTTTTTTTGATATTCAATATAACCAGCTTGTGTCTTTGAGCGATTCATTCTTTTTTGTGTCGACTTGATCCATGAGCCCTTGTTTTCTTAATTGTCAGTTCTTCTATGGTTCCTCCCACGATTATGACTTGTTGATTTTTCAATTATAACACAAAAAACTGACTTCAAAAAAAGTGCCGTGCATGCACATTTCATGATTTATCGACAAAGCTGCAATATGTGCAAAAAAAATGCTTGGTCAAGGATAATATTTGCTAGTGTAGTGCAACATTATTTTCAATATACGATGTCGTTGTCGTCTGCTCCCAAAGATTGAGATGACCTGGATTAGACTCAGAATGTGCAAAACCTGAGGGTTTTTTTCCCCCTTGTACAAACGCTATACGGCGTACACAATTTAAAATGATGAAGAAAATAAAATGCGGGGAAAACATAAGATGACAAATATGAAGTCGACATCTGAACATATTCTTAGTGGGAAATGTCCATCATGTTCGTAATCTATAGCTGTGATTTATTGTTCAGGTTGCTATGAGAGCATTGGGCTTTGAACCAAAGAAGGAAGAAATCAAGAAGATGATCGCAGACATCGACAAAGAAGGTTCCGGAACAATCGACTACAGTGATTTCCTCAGCATGATGACCATGAAAATGGTGTGTACAGTACCCAAAAGTCATATTTTCTGCGCTCATAGTTAACACGTGAAATGGTTTTAACTAGAGTGAGAAGGATTCTCGAGAAGAAATCATGAAGGCGTTTCGACTGTTTGACGACGACTGCACAGGGAAGATCTCATTTAAAAACCTGAAGAGAGTGGCCAAGGAGCTGGGTGAGAACCTCACGGATGAGGAACTGCAGGTATTAACCTTACACATAAACCTTTTATTTTGATTTTGATTTATGATAATTACTTGAGGGGCTTGAGGGGGGTGTTAGCCGGCCATAGAGATGTGCCCAGCCTCGAATGGGTAAAAATTCTCACTCAGTTTAATGTTCATCATACTGGGATTTGTACTGGTGCTTGAAATCCCTGAAAATGCTTGAATTTTAATGGGGTTTTTTTTCAAGGATTGCAAAGTGTTTGAATCTTGGGTAAATTGCTTGTAAATCCTTGAAATGATTCCCAAGTTTCTCAAGTCTGCTTAAAATGACATGGACAATGCTCTCTGGTGGCTTTGCTTTGCCATTGCATTTCTTCTTTCTTTGTGATTAACTGCAGCTGGCATTAGTTTGTATGGCATTGTCCTACGAAGCGTCATCGCCTCCTATAGGTCACGCCCAAAAGGACAGGGGAAACAGGGCACTATGAAATGTGTATTTGTGCTAGGATTATGTACCAATTATAGACATTAGTTCTGATCCATGCAAAAAAAGTAGCGTTTCCCAGAGGTAAATTGCAATGGGAAAAACTTCCTGTAACTCAGTACTTCAATTATTTGAAATGAAAATGTAAGCTACATAATGCGTTTTTTTTACCCAATAACTACAGACACTGCCCCACTTACGAGCGAGATAGGTTCGGGATGATCGTTAGTAAGTTGAAATTGTCCCTAAATTGCTTCAGTGCTATATTTTGTATGTTTGAGGTTTATATAAGTACATACCTGCCAACTTTTGAAAGTGAAAAAGCCTAGTAGCTAGGGTCCAGGGGCCGCAGGCCCTGGTCAGGTCCAGGACGATGTCCGGTGGGGGGTTCAGGGGGGTGAAGCCCCCCTGAAGTCAAAGGATTTTTAGCATTTTCAGGGCTTAAAATGCAGCTAAGAAGTAACAAATTTTACATTTTTTTCACAATCACAACCTCATGTTTACAGTCAATTTACCTAAACTGTACTGATGGAAATAATCAAAAGAAAGTTCTTTAAAGCTCAACAATGTATTTAATATAACAAAGTCATAGAAAACCCTCATAGTTTTCTTTTCTTTTCAATATTTGATACAATAAGAAACAAAACATTTAATTTTTTATCATTGAAGTAATATTATTCAGTGTTGGTTCTTGGGTTGGTTTTCAGGTTAGTTTGGAAACTTGTTATTTGAGATATTCCAATATATTTGTGAGTGAATAATTATATAATTGATTTTGATCAGTTTTTATATAAATAAAATAACAACCAGGCCCAACACTGACTAATACTTAAATTTTACATGCAATTTAACTATTGGAAGCAGTTGAAGATAAAACAAAATTTGGCAAACAATAATTAAACTAATTATCTAACTAAGAAAACATTTCACTGGCACATTTCCAAGTGTCACTGCACTGCATACAAGTGTATGTCCATTGAGGCAGTCACTTCTCATCTTAGAAATTCCCAATTTCACTTAACTGACTTCAGCACATATTTAAGCAATAAACAAACTAAAGGCTAAATCTATATATATCATGCAAACAATTTCACTGGCACATTTCTAAGTGTCACTGCTCCATTGAATCAGTCACTTCTCAAAGTGAAGCAAGGCACACCAGAGTCAATTGAACATGCGAGGCCAAAAGATTTTTCTCCGCTGAAAAGCAGATAATAAGAGACTGAAAAGCCATAAACATGCATGGGTTGATTCACTTTAGCAAAATTAATGATATCCAAATGTTCTCCATGTTATACAAGCTACAGCCTAAGCATTATTTGTTTTCCATTGTGCATCGTTTTGATTTTTTCAACTGGTCTTTCGAATGGGTCACACTGTGGCACTTGTATCCAGATGATGTCATCATCATTTTCCTAGTCATCAGGCTGCCAAGCACTTTGGTCGATAGACTTGCCCGGAACTCCGTCTTGTTCTTGTTGACATGACTGAAGATGCGTTCACAGTCTGCGTTGCTGTGATAAATCACCAACACAGACTTGGCCACTTTGAAGAGGGCTCCAAACTTGGCCTTGCCAGTGGCTGGGTCCTTGAGTTTTGAGAGCTCGTTCCACGCTGTGTCCACTCGCTCAGCTTCTGTGATGGCAGGGGTGAGTGGATCGCACTGGTATACGAGGAACTCCTCTTCCAGACTCCTCTTGTCATCCTTGGTCAGGAGGTGAGGGTACCTCTCAGCAAAGAATCTCACCTGGCTGAACTTGCAGTCCTGCCTGTAGCTGATATCCAGCATCCGGGCATTCACCAGAACTTCATCCCCAAAGGGAAATGCGCTGATCATGTAGCTGCATGTGCTGCTGTAGAATGCCCTGACACTGGAAAAGAAAGTGGTGAGGTCACATTCCTTTGCATGTTCAGCCACATAGTCCCTGCAGTTGGTTCCCATGAAGAGATCCTCGTCGTCCTTCTGGTTGGCCCGGTCCTTAAAGTTCACCTTTGTGATGTCACTGGCAGCGATGATGACCTTTGGCTTCATTAAGCACATGATGAGCTTGCTGAACTGAGTCGAGAGCACATGGTGCAAGAGATGCACGCAGGGTTCATCTTTTTGGAGGAAGGTGTTGGTCTCGTTGAAGATTGGCAAGACTGCCATCAAGAAATGGGCATACAACAAAGTGTTCTTGTCACTCATCTTGGTGAGGATAAGGCTGGCTTTGCTGCTGCTGGTCTTGGTGTCATCTTCTTTCTTCTTCTCCTTCACCTTCTTAGACTTGTCCGCCACTTCCTTCTCCTTGAACATGTACCTGGCCAAGTCGAAGGTCTTGGAGGAGTCTGCTTTCTCATCTGTTGCCTGAGGAGCGGCCGTGTCCAGCTTCCTTTTCTTCTCCTCCGACTTCTTCACATCAGGAGTGTAGGGCCTCTTTCTTCCTCTGCTGGATGGCATGCTGGACTTCTTCTCATGACCCACCTCTGCCTCAAAGAACTTGATGAGAGCCGTCCACTGCTGAAGGAGTCGGTCCAAGCAATGCTCCAGGGACAGCCATCTCGTTGACACATGCTTCAGGATCTTGGCCTTGGGTAGACCTTCCTCTTCTTGGAACTGTCGGAGTGCCTGCTTGCGTTTGCTGCTCTTCTCCAAGTAGTAGAACACGTCCACAAGCAGATCATCTAGCTTCACTGGCAATTGCTTCGCCCCTCTCTGAACAGCCAAGTGGATGAGATGGCAGGAACAACCTGCAAATTAATTGCAAAAATTGTAAATGTTCATGGATAAATAGATAATATCCCCAATTCTGGAACATAATCTAAATGCATAAAAACAAGGTTGTCATGGTGTAGTAAAAATTAATACTGTAGTCATAATGTCAAGAGATGTAATGTTGGTGGTAATGGTTAATGCAAGTCCTCATATACCTATGGCTGATGGATTGTAATTTGCTTTAAATCATGTAATTTTAGTAATATTTTATTAAAAACATTATCTGAAGTTTTGATATTTAAAAATTAGGAGTATAAGAAATAACATGACATTTCCTGAAACTACTTTGTAAAACATAACTAATTAATTACATCTATACAAACACACATCTCAAGGTGATTACTATGGGCACATAAAAATAATTAAATGACAAATTTTACTTGAATTAAAATATCTCAATATTATAATTGAAATCAGTACTGTAAAAGAATCTATGGAAAATTGTATTTTCAAGTGATATATTTGATACCATAAATTAATCAGCTTGCAGCGTTTTCGTAATAGGCACATCGATATGAAATAATAATAATTTTGAATAAATTGCATAGTCAATTACCTGCGATGTATGCCGATGGAGATTTTTCTGTGATGAAGGACGCGACTCCTTTCTTGGATCCAAGCATAACAGCGGCGTTGTCGGCAGCAAAACACACTAAATTATCCCAGGGAATGTTGTTCGAGTTCATTTCTTTTTCGATAATCTTAAAAATGTTCTCGCCCGTCGATGCCGTGTTGCATTCTCTCAACGAAAGAAGCACTGACAGAACTTTTCCTGTTTGGTTATCGAAGAATCGTACACAAATTGGATAAAGTTTTACATCGTCGTAGTCTGTACTTCCATCAGTAGACATGCTAAAAGGCGAAGATTTGATGACATCGACGATGCTTTGTGATGATTCTTCACCAAGGCACTGAACGATGTTCGAAGTTTTCGTTCTCCCACAACCATATTTTTTAGCGATCTTAGAATCGGGAAACATTCTCCTGAAAAGCGGTCCCATGTGGTCGGCCATAGCGATTGGAACACCATGTTCAATGATCGCTTCAGTAAATAACACTTCGGCATTTATGACGTCCAAAGAATCGGTTGGGGCGACAAAAAAAGTGGAGATTTTGCCGCTGGAATTACTGTCATTGGCATTTGATTTGTGTTTTTTCGTTCCAACGTGGTCTTTAACGTCGCTAATTCCTCCATGACCCACAGAAAAGTCTTGTCTACACAGTGTGCAGTTCGCGTAATTTTCACCTTTTCTCGATCTGATAATTACTCCAGGGAAAGCTTTGAAATATTCTTCACGAAAGCACTGTAATTTTCGTTTCGGTTTCACAATTTTCTGCACTTTTTCTCCGGTAGATTCCATGATCTATTCAAAGCACCGTGACCTACATCTCGGTTCCTTCTCGCTGCCGATTAAACAATGGCAGTGCTCCAATTGAGCTAAAAATAAACCTCCCGCATGCGCAGACGACTGGCAGTGCCGATAGCCTTTGTTTGAAATGGTACTTCGCGATCTCGCGGTGGAATGTTTTTCGTTCTTTATTTACGATTTTTTTTTTTTTTTTTAAGGGGAAAACCGTAGTTTTTGTAATGAAACCGAAACACCGTAGTGGGTTCAAGAAAACCGTACTCATTACGGCAGAACCGTAGTAGTTGGCAGGTATGTAAGTATGTTTAAGGCTTGTATAAGTAACCTGTATTGTTTTGAACTTAAAAAAAACAAACAAAAAAAAAATCATTAATATGCTCTATAAAGATAAAAAAAAGTTGAGTTTAACTTAGTTTTGGAAAATGCGCTTCAAGAGGTCCTCTGTGGTAAAAGTGGCCCAAAAAGCGTTACGACCATTTTCTCAACCGCATCAAGCTTTCATATTCCACTTTCATTTCCAAAGAAACAGCTCGCCTCTTTATTACACTAAACACTTTTTGTGTAAGTAACCTGTATTGTCCATTGTAAAGCGCTTTAAGGGGTCTTCATTGACTTGCAGACCATTTACTAAAAAATAAACATTTTATAAAATAATATGCTCTATAAAAATAGATAATGTTAAATTTAACTTACTTTTGGAAGATGAGGTTCAAGAGTTAGGCTAATTCATCCTCCCATAAAAGCGATCCAACCATTTTCTCAACCGCACCAATCTTTCTTCCACTTTTATTTAGAAAGAAACAACTCGCCTCTTCATTACACCAACCATATTGAATGAATGCACGAGATATTAAACAATAAAAACGTCAAAGTTCTTAGCGTGCTAGCGATACAGTACACGTTGTTATGTTTACACACAAACCCGGAAGTAGAAGACAGATTTCGTCTTCATGGTGTATGCTGGATGATCTCACACAGCATCCACAACACGGCGGTAGTGGCGGAAAGAAGCACTACAATAATGTCCTGTACTCGGGAAAAACGCGCACACAATACAAAAGCTAACTAACAGCAATGTCCGGATATTTTTCGACATCCCAAAAATTGTTTGTATCTACCATTTTACATAAGTCGAATGGTCATAAGTGGGGAAGCGTCTGTATATGGGAAGAGATTTGTCTCAAAAGTCAAGTCATGTCTAATTGTATATCCCTTGATAACATAATATATTTGGGATTTACTCAAGATCTACAAACCATGTCTTGGTAAATGCACAAGCAAAATTAAAACTTGCATATGTAAATTGCAGTCATATTTGTTGCTCTGCAAAATACATGATTCACTCAGGAGTTTAAATGGCACTGGAGAAGTTGAAAATGTAGCTTTGAAAGTCCTTTAACGTGCATGAATTTGGCCATGGGAAGTGTGTACAAATCCCGTTAAAAGGTTCATTTAAAAAAAAAGTGTCTTTTTGTAATCGCAGGAAATGATTGACGAGGCCGACCGAGACGGCGATGGCGAAGTCAATGAACAGGAATTCTTGCGGATAATGAAAAAAACAAATCTTTACTGACTATCTTGCCCAATATATTTTCTTTTTCTTGATTTTCTTTTTCAGCTTAGTATGTAAAGACTTTGAAAGTGTCTTATTCTACATTCAAATTAAACCTTTTAAATGTGTTTTTTGTCTCTTTTTCCACTTGTTGTGTGAATACATTTATTTGAAACTTTCTTTTCCTCCGTAAAAAATGAAACTTTTGAATGTAGCCCTTTTCTGACTATTGTTTGTGTCACACAGAAAGGGATGAAAGATGAGTAATTTGATGAAAGTTACTCTCGAAAAACCAAATTAAGAATCTTCGAGAGGAAGACAAAATGCTGACTATAGTAACTCGACTTTCGGCAGAAACTTTGTCGTAAAGGGAAACTTGTGACGTTGTTTTTCCGTGTCATTGAGCCACTTATTGTCTCTCTGTTCGTGTGTGTGTGTCATTCCTTCAATGACGGTGGAAGTGGATAAAAACCTTTGATACAGGATCATTATTAAAGAATAATGAACTATGATATAGTCCTTTTAAAGAGGTAGTGTGTAATAATTCACCACTAGAGGGCATATCTTAAAAAGTGGAGGAGCATCGATTGAGTATCAATCATTGAGGTGTCCTCAAAAAAGTTAAATGTCTCTTATGTGTTAACACTGCCCAAATGAGTTCAAAGTCCCCTTATGCTTTATTTTCCAATGCACCCATCTGCTTTGATCTTTACTTTTAGAAAGCCATCTAGGACGTTACACATTAGGTAGGAGTAATGGGGGGGTGCTTTGATTGCACTGGGTTTGTTTTTTCTTTCCATTTGTAGGTATAACATGAAAATGCTTAATTGCTGTTAAAATTGTCGAGAAAAATTGTTCAAACCTCACATTGTTTATTTGCTGTTAATATTGTCAATAAAATTGTTCAAACCAGAAAGTGAGAAAGGTCCTGCTTCAAATACCGTATTTTCCGCACTATAGGGCGCACCCCCCAAAAATATTTTTGGTCCTATATCTTCCATAGATAAGGCGCACCGGGTTATAAGGCGCTACAAGGGGAACGTCGACAAAACAGATGATTCAGTCAAACTGATTACCCCCTTAACATTCCCAAAGCTTGCAAAGAAGCAAATACGTGTCCTAGACACGTGCGGATGCGGTGTCCGTACGATGTCACTCAAATGCATCATTTCAAATATCATTCGGAAGGTTAAAGTCTTGGGATTCAAGAAATGCCAACCATTCTTTAGTTTCTATTTTCTTTTTCGCTCGCAACTTTACTGTGCATATGACAATAAACACTTGGAATTGAGTTTAATTCACTCAACTCATCACAGCAACATCAAGATCGTTCTAAAACAAGATACCGGGAAAATATAAAGCCGCATAGCTCACCTAAGTTCTTACGTTCGATAATGATATGCAACAATGGTCTTAAGTCCCAGCATACACCGCGGAGTACTCCACGTTCGGGGGAAATTTGAGTCGGCGGCTGTTGCGAGACCTTGCGATTTAATATTGAGCCATATATAAGGTGCACTGTATTATAAGGCGCATGGTCAGTTTTTGAAAAAAAATAAGACTTTTAGGTGCGCCTTATAGTGCGGAAAGTACGGTAGTACAAACCCAAAGAAAGATTAAAGAATAGTTCATTTGAGTGCGTTTAAGAAATGCACATAGTTGTAAACGCATCATGAATGAGCTGACAAAAGGCTGAAATCATGACTTTAAAGCCCCAACATGTAATATTTGACCCCTAGATGGCACTGTTGTCTATGCGAACACAAACCAGTGCCGCAGCAAGGCAACAAACATGGCGATACCTTCGGTTGTGATTCCACTATGTAAAAGAAATATAAATTTCTCAACCTATTTTTTTTATATATACAAATTTAACAATGGTATGATAATTCATGAATTTTTGCCTTGTCTTCTAATCAATGTTTTCTTCTTTTTACTGAATAAAAGTTTTTTGTACCAGGAGCCACTAAATATTACACACTGTCCTTTTAAGCCAGGAGATGGCGGCAGTGAGTAAAAATGTTCCAAATTCTTTACAGCTCCTTCAAAATGAAGCTGAAATGTGTTTTTTTTTTCAAAGAAAGAAGACAAGCTCTATAAGGGGATCACATAAGAAATCTTACAGAAAAAAAGTTCAATACCTCGTAAGAAATTCTAATCGCTAGTAAAAAAGTAATACGAATAAGAGCCCCGCACCGTAGAGCAATGGGGGTTCATTGTAGAGGAATTATTTGTAACCGAGAGGGCAACATTTGAAAAAAGTACAAGAGACCTAATTTATGGACAAATGGGAAAAATGGATAAATAATAAGGACATAAATAATAAACAATGAAGACTGGACTTTGAATAGTGACCTGAGCATGGAAGATACTCCAACACTGCAATATTGTCCTGTTTGACGTTTTGTTTTCTTTTTTACCTTTCTCATTCCCTTTTGTTTATTTGTGTTTGTTGTATGTTCAAAAAATAAAAATTAAATTACAAAAATAACAATCTAATGTCTCCTCTAGAAAGGCATCATGAATGTTTTCAGATGTCACAGCTTATGCGTTGTGGAAAAGAGCACTATGCCATTTTCCTCAGTGCCACCACTACAGGAAAAAGAGAATAAACCGCACCATTTCGAAAGCCAGTGTTTAATATGTAGCAATAAAGTAGCTCACTGTATTCCGGAATTTAAGGTAATAGAGGAAAAAGGGGTAATATTTTGTAAAGGGTAAGTGCATTTTCTCAATTCCTAAAGGGAAGCTTTTCTTCATAAAAATAATGTATCAATCCCCATAAGTTGTGTAAGCTTGCACTTGAGAAGTCACAAAATAAAATGTGTTTTCTCGTCCTCACACGCAGGTGAATGACCAAAGTTCCACCTTCAAAAAAAAAAGGATATATTAAGAGACTCCACAACTTGTGAGAGTGACTCCTATTTGCTTACTAAGCGAAAGCGGGTGCCAAGTCAAGTCATGTTTATTTGTATAGCCCTTAAACACAGTCTCAAAGTGCTTCACAGATTATTGTAAACCAGACTATTATGACACCATCCCCTGATCTAAAACATACATGAGGGCAAGGAAAAACCCAAACACCTCAACATGAGAAAAATGAATAAACCTTTAGAAGACATTTTAGCTTCTGTATTCTTATTTATTAGTCCTTATTTCTATTATTATAAATTCAATATTATTTAATATGTTTTAATACTTGTTTTTTAGATACTTATTTTATAATTTACATTTGATAAAATATATCATTATTCTTTGTTATTACTATTAAAAAATATAAGAAATATATTATTTTTAATTATTTATTTGTATTATATATCGTTTCATATAATGTTCATAACAAATTATTATTATAATATATATATATATATATATATATATATATATATATATATATGCGTTCAGGCTCCAAGTGTTTAGGCACAGAATTTTAACGTTGAGTGGAAAAATGGCACAATCGGCAACTAAAAGAGAAATGTAACTATAAAAGACAATGGAATTACAGTACATCTGGCATGACTGTTATGTAACTTGGAAAAAGAGTGGTGAGTACATCAAGTCACCTAAATTAATATTAAGTATAAAAAGCACCTTGCATTCCTGATAAGAGTATTTGACATAAATAATAAAGCTAAAACAAGGATCATCGACAATTCTGCAATGGGACAAAAGGGAAATTTAATTTAATTTCCCAATCCATCCAATCTTTTCACTCCTAACATACTCCTCAGGCACTTTTAATTTAATTTAATTTTAATTTCGCTCTCGAATCTGCATTCAGGCTCCAAGTCTCTGCACCATACACACAGTCGGCACAATCACACTCTCATACAGTCCTCTCTTAACATCCATACTCTTGATGCTCATCACTCTCCTCAGAGCACCCAAAACCTTGCTTCCTTGATACACTCTGTGCAATACCTCAAACTCCATTCCACCAACTGTTGTGATGTGGCTGCACAGATTCCAGAGGCTTCTCCTGCTACAGGCAACCATGGAAACCAGTGACTATCTGTTTCATACGCAAAAAAAGGAGAGGGATGGGCGCCGCTGGGCTGTTCTTGACCAAGACACAACACAGAAAGTAGCACCCATTCGACCCTGGCGGTTAAGGGATCCATGAATCATGATTTGTAATGTATTGGTTTGGGTCATGATTATTAAGGCAACATATAATTGCTGCAACAAAACAAAAAACTCCATCAATTAAATGTGCGCAAAAGTGCAGTTTATTTCAAGTGTTACGTTTTTACATGAAATACATTTGTGTAGTCAAGTCATGTTTATCTATATAGCCCTTAATCATAAGGGGTCTCAAAGGGCTGCACATACCACAAATTATTGCAAACCACAGATTATTATGACACCATCCCCTGATCTAAAAGCTACATGAGGGCAAATGATATACAGATATTGTCACCATGTGCTATAGAATAGAAGTGTGTTTTAAGCTTAGATTTAAACATTTCCACTGAGGTTGCAGATCCAATCTCAGGGGGAAGAGCATTCCACAGCACCGGGTCCCGAATGGAGAACGCTCTACCTGTTCTTTATTTTATAGTTTTAAATTGAATTTATTCCCAGTTTAATTAATTCAAAGGTGGGGTGCATTGTTTTAGTTGTCCTTAAAAAAGTTTAAAAATAAAATATTTTCTCTATCAAGTATGTGTTAACAATGCCCAAATGAGTTCAAAGAGCTTCAATAAATAAAAATCCCACCTGCTTTCATCCTACTTTTAGCAACGCTGTTCTGGAACGCGCAACACTTTAGGTAAAAGGAAAGAAGTGGAGAGGGGAGAAGCTGGAGAGTGACTTTATGCTCATCATTGCAGTTTTTTTGTTAGTGTATCAAGAAAATGGTAAAAGTAAGAAAAGGCCTGTTTTAAATACAGTCCAAACACCAACCCGAACCCAGAAAAGATGGAAAAAAAAAAAAAAGAGTTTATCTGAGAAATGCCCCTTCCTTTACAAATGAGCTGAATGAGACTGCGACGGCAGAGGGTAACAAAGTTTCAAATTCTGGACAGCACATTTCAATTATATATAACTTTAAATTACTACACATTAGTTCTTTATTGAATGCATTTAAGTCAAGTCTTGTTTATTTGTATAGCCCTCAATCACAAGGAGTCTCAAAGGGTTGTACAGACTACAGACTATTAGTACTATCATTATTACCATTATCATTTAAATGTCTTGTTATAATTTATTGTATTTGTAGTTTAAATCTTAATGTAATTCAGTTGTAGTTAGTATCGTTCTTATTAGTGGCATGTACTATTGACCAATGTGAGTTGTGTCTGGAATGTTTTTTAATTATACCTGAAATCAAAAGCGGTCCTTTGTCCACATCTTCACCATGGTCGTCATATCGCAAACATGATGTTTTGCAATTGACGGCATCACTACACGGCGGCAGGAATGGGAAGTGATATCCTTCTGCTCGAAAAGGCCGCTCGCAAACTACGGACTGCCAACGGAAAAGATAAGGTCATTAGTCACCCCAGTTTCTGCAGGGTACAGACTCTCGACGAGGCGGTTTTCCTAGGCCCCCTTGGGATTTTCTTATAAAAAGGGCTCTGAGAATGAACGACCATCGTCAGAAAAACGTATAAACGCCTTGCCGCTTTTTTGCTCTCCCTTAATCTGACATGAACATGAAACTTGAGTTCTTGTGCCTTTTGGCAGCTTGCAGCGCTTATTTGGCGAGCAGCACCGACGCGACACTGGGGAGGAGAAAACTGGTGGAAGTCCTAAACCAGCTTGGTGACGTCAAAGACTCACTTGTGGTAAGCGTGTATGTCCATCATTTTGCCGATTAATTAATAACTCGCATACAATAACAATTATGGATGCACCGAAATAAACATTTTGGACCAAAACCGAAACCTGAGAACGTGTCACGCTTGGCCCGAATACAGAGAGAGCAAAATTAAAAAAAAAAAAGTCTAAATTTTTACTGATTTGCTTAAAAGGCTCAGTAAAATAACAATTAAAAGAAAACTGACTGGTATATTACTAGCTTCTGCTTTTAAATACTTAAAAAAAAAATCCTAATTAAAAAAAAGGGTGTATACCGTACATACTCGCATATAAGCCACATTTGGAACTAAAAAAATATAACACCTTTATCACGGGAAGCTGATTATATGCGCATAAAACAAAACGAACATTATAGTGGGGTAAGACAGGCGTAGCCACCCAGTAGTCCACGATATTGGGTGTTCTCATGCTCTCTTCTTGCCTAATATTTTTTTCCTGTTGTATTTGAGAAGGATCACATCTCATTTTACTGTGATTTAGTGCGTGGATTTTTTTTTGCCCCTAATAATGAGTCCCAAGATATTTGGTGGTAGTTAAAGGAAAAGTGAAAAACAGTGACAAAAACAATCCAGTCGAAGATGAAAATCACTGCGAAATACAAAATTAGTGTCCGAGGTTCTTCCATCAAAGCGCTGTTTAAATGTACAGTAAGTGGTGAAATGTTTTCAATCTTATCTTCATTACCGTTATATTAGTAATGCATATGTACACATTTGAATAATTATTGTTTTTTGTTACACGTTTCATTCGTGTTTTAAGTATGTGACTATTTTAAAATAGTTTTAGGGGCAAGCTTGTAGGTGTTGGAGGCTTATATGCGAGGATGTACAGTAAGTGCTTTTAAAAAACCTTATTTCTCAAACAACCAAGTGTAGCAGATGAAGCCAAACTGCTTTGAGATGTAAAATGTAGATCAACACAAGCAAATGTATTCTAATGTAGTACTTGAAGTAAAATGGATGGTTATGAGGAAAATATTGATTTTACTGTAGGTGCTGCATATTTTGGGGGCATTACCAGTCAGAGTGTCCCCTGCCCACTGCCCGAAGATAGCTGGGATGGGCTCCAGCACCCCCGCGATCCGACTGAGGATAAGCGGTGCAGATAATGAATGAATAGAGATTTTAGTGGACAGGACAGTGAAGAGGGACAAAAATGTGAGGGATAAGGGATGATGATGCGGTATTTGGCGCAGCCTAATGCAATGGGTCAAAGTAGTATATTTGTAAAAAGTAAAACATAAGTATTGAATATTTCATGAAATAATTCTCGCACGAAGTTTAGCCCCAACCAATCTACTTTAAATGAGAACGGATTTAGTGCCGTACATAAAGTACGTGCTTGGTTATGAATTAAAACAGCTCAACTGTAAACAGAGTTAGCATGTAAATATTAGCCCAGGTCCTGCTGGCATTTAAAAGTTTGGGTAAGATTTCGCAACTTTGACAGCGTTATTCATCTCCTTTCTCATGTGTAAAAAGAAAAGATGCTCAGACCCTCCCCAGGTGGAGCCAGCTTCACAGGGCTCATCTCACATTTGAACATACATAATGACATTGTTTTTTGGGGGGGCTGTTTTTCCAGATCTTATTTTTTTTTATTTTGCTAGAAAACAAAAAAATGTTGCATCCCTGATAAAAATGTTTTCATTTCAAACACTCTGTTGGCAGTTCATTTTATAGTTGATTAGTTTTGGATTAATAATTACTTTTTACACATTTCCATGTCAGCATAAAGTCTAATGGACTTTTTTTTAAATCTGTACTGTAAATGAATCAAACATAGGTACAGTGGGCAAATATTTGCCACGCGTGTCACTATTCACATTGTTTGTGTCCTGCAGCATAGAGAGCTGTTGGTGAACACGCCGCCGCAGGATATTGAGGTAAGTCTTACTATGCCACGTTATACATTTTGTGGACTCTTAATGTTACAGTCGCGTGCAAATTGATGAGCATTATATTTGGATTGGTACCATTGCACTGTAGGAACAGACAGTATTTATTAGCATTATAAGCATTTATACAATTAGTCATTTTAATATTCAACATTGTGTTCTGCTTGAAAAAACATGTATTTGATTATGATGCTCAATATAAGTACTTTACTTAAATTTATACTTAAAATGAGAACAATAATTTTAATGTGGGAGTTATTTTGAAAATGTTATTAAATCTATGACTACATGTCAGGACCAGCACGGAAACAGGACCCAATTGCGTTACGTTTCTCACAAGTTTTACTGAAGGAAAGAGGAAGGGCTGCGCCCACGATCCGGTGTTCGCTGGACACGGGAAGAAAGTTGCTCTCGTACTCGGATTGGGATCCGAACACAGAAGTGGTTCTTCCGAAGCGAGCGATGACAGTGTCAGGGATGGAAAAACGGGTCGGTAGCCGGGACGGGAGAGTAGACGTAGTCGGGGACAAAAAGAGGTTGTAAGCCAAGACGAGAGAGCAGACGTGGTCAGGATCAAAACGGGTCGTAGCCGGAGACAGACAGGAGCAAAATGGGATAGGTAGGAGTCAGGGTCGAAAAAAGTTCTCCTTGTATTCACTGAGGTTCGCAGACGGACTGACAACAGGGGACAAACAGGACAGGACTCAAATACTGACAGGGAGCCAATCAAAACCCGCGTCAGTTGGCGCCAATTGAGCGGGCACAGCTGAGTCACATCAGTAATCATGACACTACACTTAGTTGTCTACCAGCAGATCAAAAGTATTATTTTATGAAATTTGTAACTATACTTCTAAAACCATGATTAAACCATACAAAGTCTGAACTAATAAGGTGCTAGGTTTAATATTTGCATTTTGAATATTCATTTGACCTTTAAATAAAGTGAAAAAATTGAAATATACTAAGTGTTGTTTCTTAAATGTATTTTGATAACGTACCATACTTTTACTCATAGGTTCAATACATTTTGGTAAAGACCTAAAAGTGTTATGTGCATATCAACTTGCACTATGAATCTTAACTATTCAAATAAAATGATCTTAAAAATCATTTTTGTTTTTATTTTTTATTACATTTTTATGTTTCTATCATAACATTTCCTGGAATGATTTTAGTCTATGTTTGTTGTCTATCCATATATGTATTGTGTATACTGTATTGCTGTTTGAAATAGATCATTTTGTTTCACTAAGAGAAAATGTCCCAAGTTCTCCATGGTGATGAAATAATAACTACTCTTTCATTAATCTGCAAAAAAAAGTGAATAATCCTACTTAATTTGAAAGAAAAAATACATAATAAAATAGAAGGAAAACTTAAATTACCACATGCAAAAATGTCTACTTGATACAATTTTAAAAGGTTAATGGCAGAACTTTGAGTCTCTGTTCTCTTTCAGACGTCTACCACTCAATGGCCGATTTCCTGTTGTTAGTTTTTGTTTCAATTTTGTGCTTCCGAAAAAATTCTCACTTTCTCTGTGTAAATATAACGCGTCAGCTAAAGTGCACTCGAGGAGTTTTGCAAACAGACGGGCTTTGTCTCAACAGTCTGCTTGGCGACATAGTGAAAAGCATCTTCCCATCACATAATGTTATTTTGACACTAACAATTATGTACAATTTGGGGTCAAATAAATTAAAAAGAAGTACGGCATAACTCAGTTGATCAATTGAATGAAGTTTGCTTAAAACAGAAATGGAAAAAAACTAACTTATCCATGTTTTCATGTTTCAATATGTCTGTAATTGCCCAAAACTCTTGGTTCATTATTGAAGACTTTCTTGTTGATATCGATTACGGCTGCAACAACGAATCGATAAAATCGATAACTAAAAACGTCGGTGACTAATTTCATTATCGATTTGTTGTTTAGTGCGATTTCTGAGTAACAATTTTTTTTTAAATCAACGCAAACAAAGATGCACTGAATTTTGATATGAGGTGAGGGTTGTAGCACCACTTACAGACAGAGAGCACCTCAAGACTGTTTTCAAATACAAAAAAAATATCTTACTTTTTTTTTTAAAACTTTTTAATTGAACTATGCATCATTACAAACAAAATTGGCTTTGAATAATCAAACACTACAAAGTTAACAATTTTTAATGAAGTACTGCAGAAATACAGAAAAAGGAAATCTGAAAAAAATAATAAAATAAGGTAAAAAAAATAAAGATGACATGTTTAACTCAACACAAGGGGCAGATTCTTAATCATTATATCATTTGCACATGACGAATATTTATCATATTTAAAGATTTAACCCAATAAATAAATTAATTGACCAACTTTGAAAAGTGTGTTAAACACTCTTGATGTTTTTTTGTGGATACATTTTTTCACGAACCATAAAGTAAAACGTATTGCCCGTTCTACATTTGTCTTTTGTTTGATAATTCCCAATGTAATATGATCTTTGGATAAGGTAGTATGAAGAGTATCTTACATATTTGCAGGTGCATGGATTTGTATGTATGCTTTGTTTATTATTAACTTTTTATCTACATTATAGAATATTATGTTGTTTTGTACACTATTTTTATGTATAAAAAACTTAAATATCTGAATAATGAAGGCGAAATCAAAAATATATTTTTTTAAAACCCGATTCATTGATTAATTGAAAAAAATAATGGACCAACTCATCGATTATTAAAATAATCATTAGTTGCAGCCATAATATCGATCTAATTTGTTAAACAATGAGTCAGATTTTTATGTTTCTTTTGTTCCTTTTTTATTTCAGGACTGTTGCTGTCTGTCAGCGTTACAATGCTTCCGGGCCAGTTTGCATGTGCAGTTCAACACCACTGAACGAAAACAACAGAAATTTTACCGAAGCCTCAGGCACCCCATCACAGTAAGAAGCACTTATTTTAGGATTTTTTTGTTATAAAGAGGTACCTCTTCATAAAAGGTTTTCTAAAGACAAATATATCATTATACGAGTTTTTGGAGAGAAAAATCTTGCTCGTTATACATAGAAAAATACAGGTCATGAGCAGTCCCGGAGGCTATCACTAGAGACTATTTACCAGTAGTGACTGCTCACAGCAAGCCTCAGCTAGTTCCAGTTTGCACATGCAAACTACTATAGGCAAAAAAATGTGCTGCAAAAAGGTTTTGTGTGTATGTTCATTTAAAGTTACAGTAACTTTAGTTTTAAGTGGACAGTAAGTTTATGTATGATTAGTAGTCTCATCACTTTCAACCTCCTTCATATACCGTATTTTCCGCACTATAAGGCGCACAGGGTTATAGGGCGCACCCCCAAAAAATTGTTTTTGGTCCTATATTTTCCATACATAAGGTGCACCGGATTATAAGGCGCTACAATGGGAATGTCGACAAAACAGTCAGATAGTTCAGTCAAACGTATTACCCCCTTAACATTCCAAAAGCTTGCAAAGAAGCAAATACGTGTCGTAGACACGTGCGGATGCGGTGTCCGTACGATGTCACCAAACAAACATTTCTTAGTTTCCATTTTATTTTTTGCTGGCAACTGTGTGGACAGCAAAGTAAGAATTTTATTGTGCAGGGAAACGGGGTTCTTTACTGTGCATATGACAATAAACACTTTGAATTGAATTTAGTTTAAAAATAGACTCATCACAGAAACATCAAGATCGTTCTAAAACAAGATACCGGGAAAATATAAATCCGCATAGTCCACCTAAGTTCTCTTGCAGCCTTCACGTTCATTAATGATACGTAACCATGGTCTTCTTACAACCGTGAGTGTAGTAAATCCAGGAGAGTAAAATATTTACAAATACACAATATTAAAAAATGTTTTCTCTATGCCGTAGTGCAACCCTACCAACGTGTGATTTACATTCATCTTTTTCGGCCAATTGCAGGCTTTGTTTCGCCACTTTAGCGTATGCGAGCCTGTAAATGATAAAACGGATCCGCCCCCTTTACCTCCGAATAACTTTAGCCAATAGTGACTGAGTCAAATGATGATTGACACATTGGTTAGGAAATGAAACGCCGGTATATAAATCCCAGCATACACCGCGGACTACTTTGCCTTCGGGGGAAAATCTAGTCGGCGGCTGCTTGCTTTAGTTGCAAGACTTTGCGACTTAATATTGATCCATATATAAGGCGCACTGTATTATAAGGCGCATGGTCAGCTTTCATAAAAAGTTGTCGTCACTGCTGTGAACAAGCAGTGGCGTTCAATCTTAAAACAATTCTAGTGGAAGTTAACTAATTACGTTCAAATCCCACGACAGTAAGTGCTCATAATAAACTCGCATTTCAATTAGTTAATACTCTCTTATTTATCTTAACTGTATTTTTTATGTTTAGTTACTATTTGAATGTGTTTCTAGTGATCAGGAAGATGTGTTGCAGAGCTATTTAGGGTTCACTTGGACACTTTTGGGAGGACGGGAATGGACCAATTCGTTTTTAATCATTTCATATCAAGAACATGTGTTCTTTACACGAGCAATTCAACCTAGAAGCATGGTCCTAGAACAAATTATGAAGAAGTGGCTCTGTAATTGATTCAGAAAATGAAATTGGTGTTACAGGAGAGAGCTCTTGACTTTTGCAAATCTGCAAATGAATCAGCAAATGGTGTGGTAAGGGAATACTTTTATTAATCAATTTTTCAATTAATTTTTCATATTTTATGAAGTTCATTTTCCTTCCTTTTTAGTCCACCTGCCAAACATGCGATTCGCATCCAACCGCTTCTGCCCAAGAATTTGTCGACAGGCTAGAGTCTCTCCTTCATCGGGTAAGTTACTGACTCTGAAACACTTATGTCAAAGTAGAGGCTCGCGGGCCAAATCCAGCCCACAACAATGTCTTCTCCAGCCCTTGACATGATCTAGATTTTCTATTCTATTCTATTATGTTATATTAGAGACAAAGAATTGTGTTGTTGTTTTTTTGTTGCTAATGTAAATTACTTTTTCTTGTTTTTTGTTAATAGATGTTTGCGCTTTATTGTATTTCAATTAATTATTTTTGAAACAACATTTTAGCTGATTGATAGAAAATTGATATTATTATTTATCTTTGAAATACATTTAGCCTACTATTGTAAAAATAGAACTAAAGGCTACTAATGGTGCCTGAATAGTACTAAATTACTGAAAGATGCATAAAAAATTGCTGATTTTTATCTGATCAAATTGGAATACATTTTGGGGGTTTCAGAAAATTCCATTAGTTCAGTGGTTCTTAACTGGGGAGCCACCCTGATGACAATCTGTGACCCAACTCAAGTAACAAATTCAACTTTTCAAATTTCTGAAATAAGAGGATTGTGCAGATTAAAGCGGAGATACAATATATTCACTTAAAATAAAGACCACAAAACCAAAAAGACTTCAAGTACCAAGCCTATATCACATACAAGCAACTAACTAAAACTGCTTTAAAATAGCTACATACTAAAAGAAATTCTAAATATTGATCAAGCCTGCACCTAAACATTTATAATTACTTGATTATGTAGTTAGTTAAGATAAATATACTGGTAAAATTATAACAATATTAAATTTTTAAACTATTTACTGTACCTTTCAGCAGCGCTTTAATGTCATTTACCCGTACACCAATTTTGTATTTCCTTCTTGACTCGATAGTTGAAGTCACTGTTTTCCTCTTTTCCTTCCCCCTATCACGAACATTCTTGGGACCCACTATTATGGGCAGAAAAAGCAAATAAAACATTAAAATGAGATGTGGTCCCTCTCAGACGCGCTGATTGACTGAACAGGTAGAAGAGATCAAGCAGGGCTACATCGCCACCTTCTGTTAAGGAGTGTAACAAACCTTCTGTTTTTCATCTTATATTGCCAAGGAAAAGGCCCACCAGTTGAGAAATCCTACACTAAGCTATAAGCATCATTTTCAACATTCGATCAATCTGGCCTTTGGCTTGTGACTTTTAAAAATCGATTTGGCTCTGTGTCCGTTTGACACCCCTGCTCTAAAGAATTTATTAAAAGACTCCGACAGGAGGCTTAATGTGATTCGTCTTGAACAACTCAAATAATTGTGTTCAAAAATAGGAGCATGGTGAAAAGTTGCTGCTTATGGCTGATTATTTAGTAATGTTTTTACACAAAAAAATGGAACTATCATAAGATAAAACAACATAGACCCTGACGCTGGTAAATAAAGTAAAACAGAACTAGGTTACAGTGCAATCACTTTACTGAAAAGAAAAGAATAAATCAACCAATTGATACAATGTTTCCCTCTCCAGGCCATTAGCAGACTGAGCACCAAGTGATCAGACAGGAAGCCCCAGACCAGAAGAAAATACATCCAAGATGAGCTGTGGCCTATTTTTTTAACTAATTTATTTATAAAAAGATGGCTTCTTAGAAATTACTTTATCGCCCTCTGGTGGGCATGGCATTTTGTTTGCATTTATTGAAGTCTGTGGGGGATCTACACTTACTATGCATGAAGGCACCTAACGGCTCGTTTTTTTATTACATATTTAACAACTATTTAACTATTTTTGAAAAATAAAGTAACTTAAAGCCAGCGTTTCCCCTTTTTTTTCTTTTCACATTAATGCACACATTTCAATTGTTGCAAAAGGTTTGAAACGGTGATTTGGAATGTTTACCCATATTGACAAATGACTGAAAAAGGTTTAATATAATTGTGGTTAAAAACCCATAGGTTTACAGTACAGTGAAGTACAGTTCACAGTAATTGTTCTAAAATTAGAGTACCTCTCTAGTCAAATATGTAAGATTTCAACATAAAGCGTAATAGAACCAGTAAACAATGTAAAGTTACACTTGCAAGGCTTGTACCTTTCAACATGAAAAATGAATGTATCACTTTACAAATACAAAACAAAAGTTTCTATGTAATACAGCTGCTAAGCCAGTATTGTTATGTTGAGTTTAAAAACACATTGTATGTTACTGTAAATACGTAACATTTTATCCGATGCACGATTTTTTTTTGAATTGGCATTGCCAAGCAGATTTTACTTGGAAGGATTTTTCCCCCCTCTATTTTTTGACTGAACTTCATGAACTCATTAATTGATCTTGAGTTAATCTTGTATTTTTATCTAGTAATATTCGTAATATTATTTTAAGTATACATGTATATTGTCTTAGTTTCTATTTTTATGCTGGCAAGTGTGCAGACAGCAAAGTAAGAATTACATTGTGCAGGGAAACGTGGTTCTTTACTGTCCATATGACAAACACTCTGAATTGAGGTGAACTGTACAACTTTAGTTTAAAATAATGTATTTTATGAAACAAATATTGAAACTTCAACATTTTTATTTGGAAAAGCCATAGACAAAACCATTTTTTTTTAAAGAATGTTGAAATCATTGTTCTAAATTGTAACCAATGTCAGAGTGACTAATCGAGAAGAACGGGCGATTTGAATTTGAGCTGGCTGAATGAGAAAAATAATTATAACATGTATTAAAAACTGAGAAGGGATTAAATGTTTTTTAGATGAAGTTTTGAAGAGTATGTTAGGAGTGACAAGATTGGATAGATTAAAAAATGAAATTGTGAGAGAGAACTGGAGTAGTAGTGGAACTGAGCAAGCGTGTGGATAAGAGAGTACTCCATTGGTTTGGACACATGGAGAGGATGGATGAGGAAGTAAATGGAAGGAGACCAAGAGGAAGGCCGCGAATGACGTGGATGGATGGTGTTATGAATGTACTGTAGGAAAGAGGTCTAAATGTAGTGGAAGCCAGAGCTCTTGTTGGTGATAGGAATGAGTGGAAAAGTGTTGTAAAAGGATAGTGGGATGTTTAGACGTGTTCTAGGGGATGGGCAGGGTACCTGTATGATGCGACAGGGGTAAACCAGTGAAAGCTGTCGGGCCCTGCTGTTGAACAGAAGAGTGTGTTGTGTCACCCTGACCCGAGTGACATGGCCACTTTTTTGTGTCCGGTTTCATCTGGAGGGACGAAAGTATCGCCAATTTGGGTGCCGAGGTGCTTAACTTGTTTGGGTGTTTGGGCATTTGGGTTGGCCATGGTCCCCCAATTTTTTTGTGTGTTGTTTGCTACTTTTTCCCATTTTTATTTTCTTTGTTTTTGTATGTGTGTCTTGCTGTCGGTCACCCCTCTCAAGGGATATGACCAGGGTAGATAGATAGATAGATAGATAGAACACTGTCTAACCCTACCCATGCATTCATTCTCAAATCAGCTATTTGGCCACATTTAAAGCAACACCAACATTGTAGCAGATAAGGTGAATTTTACCATATTTGGGAATTCACCCCCCCAAATTTTATGTTGGTTTGGCCCACCACTCTTCTTTTCAGTAGCGCTCAAATGAACACAGGACAGCGCGAATGTATATGACTTAGACATAATGGGCAGAAAGGTGCTAGGTGGAACCAACAGCACCACCAGAATTTAGCCATGGGTGGTTTGATTTTAAAGAACTTATACCTTACTTAGGTAAACATGTGTTTATCTATATCAGAATCTTTATATAAAATTGTCCTTTGTAAAGTCAAGTCACATTTATTTATATAGCCCTTAATCACAAAAATGTCTCAAAGGACTGCACAGGATTACAATTACCTGATCTTAAACCAAAATACGGGCAAGGAACAACTCAAAACCTCAGCATGAGGAAAAAGAGAAACCTTGAGAAGGGGCCTCACAAGTGGTAATCCCCCTTCCAGGATGACCAGGGTGAAATAGATCTAGCATTACAGTACACAAACATAGTAAACACTAGGTAACATGTTGAAAATTTGTCCGGAAAGTGCATGACAGCAACGACGCACCCAGCCTGCAAACTAGTCCAGAAAGTCTATGACGGCCACAAAGCAGCTTCCATCTCTGCTAGCTGGTCAATGAAATAAATGTTGAAGTGTTTCTGTCAACTTATCAACATATACCCGAATTTCTTTCAATAAAAATGCATCATAAGAGCCGGCTGCTGTTTCATTCATTCTAAGTTGTCCTCCACAGATAAGTGGGCCAGACCTGGGCAGAAAACCTCCGGGGTGAAAAGGGAGCCGACCCTGGTTGGAACCCTAACTTGTTTTTAAGTTCATAAAATGATAGCTAACCGAACACCAGCAGGCAATTGTCACTTGGTCTCTTGACTATGGGATTTTAACCACATCATGTCTGTGAACCCAGACTGCAGCTTTTAAGTGCAAGGAAACATGGCGTGTGAATTTTGTAAAAGCCCAAAAATATGAGAACAAAATGATAGGTGTGAAATGTCCCTATTCAGAGCTAAAACCACACAAAGACAGCTGTATATAAAATTCCGAGAACGTTCTCTTTTGTGCAGGACATAAAAAATCTCAATACGATTTAGATGATGCCAAATATACAATTAATGTGCTCTTAGATGATTGTTTATTGTGTTAAAAAAAAAACTCAATACAATTGTATAAATTGTTTATCAAATTGGAGAACAAAGGTAGACCGGAAGAATAGCCAACAATGGAGAAAACCCCACTGAAAGAATTAAAGATCCATTTAATATTTTGTATTAGGCAAATGAAGATTTGTTCTGTTTCAAGTGATCTAAAATAAATTTCATCAGAAGTTCATGTATTTGGGTTTCAGTGTTTGATGTATGTCATATTTCCTTGGGGCTACTTTACTCTTGATCTAACACAAGGGTGGGCAAACTTTTTGAGTGTCGGGCCGCATTGGCTTAAACATTTTTGAAAGGGCCAGGAGGAGAAAAAAATGTTAATTATATTTTTTTGTATATAGCGATACAGTCTCAAATACAAACCTCAGCAATACCTGAGTGTAGAAAGAAAAAGCTAATGGACTTGTTCTAGGTTTGAGGAGTGGGAATATTTATTTTGTTAAATAAGTTTAATTTCGGGCAGCAGGGCGGGGCAGTGGTTAGAGCGTGTGCGGCACAGTTCTGAGGTCATAAGATAGAACCTTCCTGTGTGGAGTTTGCATGTTCTCCCCGTGGGTTGCGTGGGTTTCCTCCAGCCACTCCGATTTCCTCCCACATTCCAAAAACATGCATGTCAGGTTAATAGACCGGTTCACATTGTCCCTAGGTGTGAATGAGCGAATGACATGTCTGTCCCTGTGTGCCCTGCACTGGCTGGCAACCAGTTCAGGGTGTCCCCTGCCCACTGCCCGAAGACAGCTGGGTTGGGCTCCAGCACCCCCGCGACCTTACTGAAGATTAGCGGTGCAGATAATGGATGGATGAATGAATGTTTTATTTATTTTTCAGTTTGATAGCCGGTCGTCTACTCTAATTTCGTTGTTAACCTATTTTTAGTAGCAGAATTTACCTTTACCTGCACTGATAGGGTTTAGAATTAACAATCAATCTATTTTGAGTCAGGATAAGATACACAGTAAGACACTATGAATTTCAATGGCAGTTCAAATGAATGACAAGAAGGTTCATTAAATAAGCAAAGAATACACAATTCCAATGTTTCCCAG
Organism: Urocampus carinirostris; assembly: GCF_059441175.1. Classification (NCBI taxonomy): domain Eukaryota; kingdom Metazoa; phylum Chordata; class Actinopteri; order Syngnathiformes; family Syngnathidae; genus Urocampus; species Urocampus carinirostris. Next base: position 21,166,206 of record NC_142357.1, read on the forward strand.
TTCAGGGGATCCCAAATGCATGGGTGGAGAAGCACCTTTTCTGTTACTGGCTCCATCTAGTGTTAAAATTGAGAAGTGCAACAGAGTTAAGCTCAAGCGCCATGTGCGGGCCATATTCAACTATATTTTCAGAATTTGCTGCTGGCCAATAAAAACTGGGCCGCAGTTGGCCCGCGGGCCGTAGTTTGGACACACTTGATCTAACATTTAGTAGGAAGAATTGAAACAGCAGCACTCTCTGCTGGTTACAGCATAGAATAGGACCAGAATTTCTTTTATAGTTCATGTTGGCCTGGAGAGGGATGGGCGCCACCAGGCTGTACTTGCCCCAGACACACCACAGGAAATGGTGCCACTAAAACCCTAGTGGTCGATGGATCGATTGATCCATAAAACAAGTGTAAATCCCTTATTCCAGGACTAACCTAAGAAATATGGCAACAATTTCAAGCGTTTAAAGTTCTAGCACTTTTCAAACCTTGAAAAAAACCATTAAAATTCAAGCATTTAAGGATTTCAAGCACCTGTATGAACCATGCTTACAGCGTGGAAACTACAGTATATGTAACTGCTAGCCCTTTTAAGCTAAATGGTCAAAAAGTAGATCATATCTTCAAAAAGGTTGGTGATCCCTGCGCTAAGGGATACTTTGTGTATGTTAACAAGTTCAGCTGTAAATTTGTGCGTTTGAAAATTGTAGAATAAGGACAAGAATCATGATGATGCCCCATAAACATTAACTCCATGAAAACTTTTTTTTCGAGCATTTTTGAAAGTGAGGTTTACTGCCCAAGTTGTTTCGACCGCCAAACCTCTCATGCTCCAATGGCTTTACCTGACTAGATAAGTAAATAGATAGGCTGCCCTTTCATAATAAGGGAGTAGGCGGTCCGCATATCATTTGAGAGGACCTTTTGTGAAAATGTTCAAGGAAATCCAATGCTTTGTCATAAGCCAACTCGAAACTTGTGCTGATTGGAAACATTTTGGCCCTTCGACTAAAAGTTCTCGCTCTATGGTCTTTACAAGATGTCCTGGATGATGACTTGCTCACCCTTTTTACATCATTGTTACAACTGACTTTCACTTGCAAAGGGGGAAACCCTGCATCCTGTTGATGACGCAAACAACAACGTCAACCACCATTCCCTCAACTGCTTCAGCAAAAACATGAGTTAGTGATATGGAATGATTGTTTTCTACAACAGAATTATATTGCTGAATGCAGTGTAGTGCCCCATGGGTCATCATTAACAAAAGAAAAGGGTTCTTAGGTTCCCCAGTATTAATGCAAAACCAAAACAAACTTTTATTAAAAAGGTATTAGAATGAGTAACCTTCTCATTCAGTTACTCCAGTTGCTTTTGTTCTATGATCACAGTTCATAGACTATTATGATAGATTAATCTTTTTAATGATATCCTTTGAGAATTTTATTATTTTCTAGATTGTAACTTGTTTTTTCTCCATAAAATGGAAGTTTCTACATAGGAAGATAAAACACTTTACGCTGTAGCTCCAGTGTCTTCATAATTGGACAGATGGGTGGCTTTTAACTGAGAAGCTGCCTTGTACACATTTTTTGGTAATTTGTCAAAAACTACCACTGTCGTCTTCAACCAGAAATCTAGTGTAAATGAAAAACAACTGACTTTTAATAATGTGCAACGTATTTTATGTTTTCTGCCTAATTGTGCATTTTGATCTAATGCAATTTATCCTCAGGAATTTTAGTCCCAAAACATACAATACTAATCTTAAAAAAATGATGCAATGATGCAAATCATAACGCAATTGTTTCTCTTTAAAGGGACCGTTTGTAATATTAAGTGCCTGCTACTGGTACAAAAAATGGATTCACAAAAAAAAATAAACATTCATTTGAATACTAGGCAAACATTAATGAACTATCATACCAATGCTAATGCTTACATTAAAATAATTATAGGTCGAGAAATTGTATTACTTTTTCATTGTGGACTCCAAACCTATGGTCGCCACCGTGTTTGTCTTTCGTATTGCTGCAGACCTGGTTTTTGTTCGCATTGGACAACAGTGCCATTTAGTGGTCAAATATTACACACTAAGACTTCAATGACTACATTTTATGTTAATTACAAAAGCATTCTTATACGTTACATTTTCATACCTGTCAACCTGTATGTTTTTGCCGTACAAAGTCCGTTTATTATGCATTTTAAGACGTCTACGACGTACAAGAAAATCTGTACGGAAAAACCCAAATTTGTCAATTATGGGTACCATCCGGTATACACCGACTATCACGAAACGGCAAATCAATCAAGTCGAATAAGTTCGCCGCGGTTGCCTCTATCGCGGTATCGTTTTTTTTCGTTGCAACTGAAGCGAGCGGTTTGATATTACTGTGCGCATGCGTCTGCCGCCTGGGGATTTCCCATTGCATCCATGTGGTAGTTGTGTGGTGAAAGGAAATCAGTGTCTTTTTAGAGAACCGTTTTTTTCGGCTCAACTCATTTAAGACAGCAGGTTCTCAAACGGCTCACTTGCTTTGATGCATGATATTACGAATTATCATGTTGTATAAAGAAGTTAAGAAAAAAAGGAAGTATAAAAGGAGAAAATGAAAAAATATAGGATTTTGGTTATCCCTTAGATCAGTATATTACCAACAATAATTTAATGCAGAAAATGAATTCATAATTTGATAAGAAAATGTATTATTCTACTTAATTATATTTGCATGTATTTTTTTCCTTCTACAGTGAAAGTCCAAGCTACTTCATTTTTTAACTTTTTTTATAATAAACCTCATTAATGTCGAGCAACTCAGTATCTCACAACAAAATGTTAATGGACAAAATATATGATATAACGCAACAGATGTACAATATAACATGTTAAACTACACAAACACGTTCAGAAAAAAAAAATATGGTGTAAGATTTGTTATTTTGTAAGGGAAAATACGAGTTTGTAAGGGCATGGAGCCGTGGGGGTTGACAGGTATGTATTTTCCTAAGATAGTATTTTAATTTTGGTCAATATGAAACATAACTTACCTTATCCTTATCAATTGCTCTCTTAAACAAAAATTTGAATACGGCCAAACCGACGACTTGCCTGTTTGACCCGCTTCCGGATTCGCTTATTAAAAGGTCTTTTTGGGGTCCTTGGACCTTCAGTTCGAACTATTATAAACATATCACTCACCTCAGGTGTAGTTCCAGCAACTTTTAAGTCTGCTGTTATTAAACCTAGACTGAAACGACCCAACCTTGATCCAGAAAGCTTATGTAATTATAGACCTGTGTCAAAACTACCGTTTCTTTCTAAAACTTGAAAAAGTTGTGGCACAGCAGCTGAATGATTTTTTATCCGAGAACAATCTTTTTGAATCAATGCAATCAGGATTCAGGGCTAACCACTCTACTGAGACAGCTCTGATTAAGGTAACCAATGATCTTCTACTGGCAATGGACTCCGGCTCTTCATCACTCTTGCTGCTGCTGGACCTTAGTGCTGCTTTTGACACTGTTGACTATAATATCTTACTACAACGGTTGGAAAATGGATTGGTCTCTCAGGAACCGTCCTCATATGGTTCAGATCGTACCTCTGTGTTAAGTATGGTGAAATGACATCCGAGCCCTTTAATGTTACCTGTGGTTTTCCGCAGGTTTCAGTACTTGGCCCCCTTTTATTCAGCATATACATGCTTCCAATAGGGGATATTACTCGCAAGTATAATATCAATTTCCATTGCTACGCAGATGACACTCAACTATATATTGGGGAATCTGCCACACTAAACTGTGGAAATTTTGAGAATGCATGTCACTCAACTTCTTGCGCCTTAACTCTGAAAAGACCCAAATGTTAGTTATTTGTCCATCTAAATGCCGTGATTTGTTCTCACTGCTCTGAACATTGACAAATGTAATATCACCCAGAGTGACTCAGTCAAAAATTTAGGAGTCACATTTGACCCCAATTTGTCCTTTCAAACACACGTTAAAAATATTACTAGAACAGGTTTTTTGTCCATCTTTGCAACATTGCTAAAATTTGCCCAATGCTGTCTCAGTCGGATGCAGGGATTATAATTCATGCGTTTGTTACCTCCCGTCTCGATTACTGTAAGGCTCTACTCTCCGGTCCCCCGAAGTCCAAAATATAGAGCCTGCAGCTGGTACAAAATGCTGCAGCGAGGCTTTTAACTAAGACAAGAAAGTTTGATCACATTACCCCGATTTTAGCTAACCCGCATTGGCTACCTGTTAGCTTAAGATGTGATTTTAAGGTTTTGTTGGTCGTATACAAAATCATGCATGGACTTGCACCCTCATATCTTTCAGATTTAATTTCCCTCTATGTTCCAGTCTGGAGGCTTCGCTCTGAAAATGCTGGTCTACTAGTGATCCTAAGAGCCAGGAAGAGATCAGCAGGTTCGAGAGCGTTCTCCATTCGGGCCCCGGCGGTGTAGAATGCTATTCCCCCTGAGATTCGATCTGCAACCTCAGTGGAAATGTTTAAATTTAAACTTAAAATACACTTCTATTCTATAGCATATGAATAACCGATATTTTATGTTGACAATATCGGTGTATTATTTGCCCTCATGTAGGTTTTAGATCAGGGGATGGTGTCATAATAGTCTCTGGTTTGCAATAATCGATGGTCTGTGCAGCCCTTTGAGACTCTTTGTGATTAAGGGCTATACAAATAAATATGACTTGACTTGAAAATGTATATGACGTAAAAAATAAAGGTTTTGTCTCTTTTTGCCTTAAGTTTCATTTTCTCTCATGGGTTACAGGTGTTTGTGATTAATAAGCAAAATGTTTGTGCACCACAACCAAAGACCAACCAACCTACTTTCACCACAAGATTACAAGAGGCCACAAGGGATTTTTTTTCCTTACACAAAAAATCCCAAGACTATAGGAAAATAAAGACAATTGATACATTTGCCTGACACCTAATAAGCCCACCCTTTACAGCCCTGCAGCTATATATATTAAATTAAACCAAGAGGGGCTTCACATTACCAAGAGCCTTTTACCTGGATGCATCTGCCATGGCCACAATGGAAAACACCTTTACTTATTATTTTTTTCTTCTTCTCTTTTTTGGCATAATCTCTGCAAAGCCTCTTCCACACTCTCTCCATATAAGTGATGCCAAGATTGACTTTTTGCGGAAGGTTAAGTGTGTGAGTCTTAATTGCTATTTGATATTCAGGAGGTATTATTTTTTTCTAAACTCATGTTTGCATTTATTTCTTTGCACACAGCCATCAAATTCGACCTTCTATGCACCTGCAAATGTGAAGGTGAGGCCGGATTCTTTGAAATGATGAGAAAATGTTATGCAAACATTTGTGTCTTAGACACTGGGGTTTAAAGTAAATCCAGTTTCTCCATGTATTTGTAAAGTGGCTTATTTAGCGCAACTTTCTGTTCCGCTGTATAACATTAATGATCATGATTTGCATGTTGTTACTGAACATAAGGATCTGGGTGTCACTCTTACTTCAAACCTAAAGTTTATCACGCATATCGCCAAAATTACCAACAAAGCCAATAACATAGCATCAAACATTTACAGACACTTTTACAACAAGAACCCAGCATTCTTAGTTCAAATGTTTTGCGTTTATGTTAGACCCGGGTTAGAATATAATAGCGTTGTGTGGAACCCTTACTTACTCAAGGACATTAACCTACTGGAAGGAGTTCAACGTCGGTATACGAAACGGATACCTGTGATGCACAACTTGTCATATCCGGAAAGACTACAAAGACTGAACTTGGACTTTTTGGAGCTCCGCAGAATTCGATTTGATTTAATTTTTGTGGGGGGTTTGGGGTTTTTAAGGGTTATTGATCTATCTTCGTTATTCATTATCCATTATCCGTTATCGGTCAGTTCATAATACGCTACAAAGCCTAGGAACACTTGTGTTCAAAGTACTGCATGGAATGATCGATGTGCCTTTTGATCAATTTTTTGAGTTCTGTCGTGTTGATGGTTTACGTGGTCACAGATATAAGTTACGGGTGCCTAGACCTACCAGCAACTTGCATGGAAACTTTATTTCTTTCAGGATACCAAAAATTTTGAATTTTTTGTTAGTGCAAATACGGTGCAAACCTTTGAGCAAAGGTTGGCAGAAATGTATTTGTCAAATTTTCTTAGGGGAGGGGGCGTAAGGTGACCATATTTGGCCATGCTCACTCTCAGCATTATTTTTTTTTTTTTTTTGTGTGTCATGTTTTGATTAAGGTATCTAACAATACCTTCAATAAACATTTCATTTCATTTCATAACCCCACTCAGGGTCATCTAATACAGGAAGTGAGCATTACAACTGTTTGTCTCACACCAAAGGAAGTTTAAAGTCAGCATTTTCTCTTATTCACACATAGACGCTATGCATGACAACTGCGGTTGACTGCAGTATGAAAGAACTCGACGGAAACATCAGAAATCAGTGCAACCCTAAAGAATTCATCGACGACTCCGTGGAGTTCCTCAACAAAACCATTAACCACTGGAAATACAGCAATGTAAGTACTGCATCGAAAATGAATTGTTCAGATTAAAAATCAATGCCAAAAGTGTTGCGTTGTATTTGCTTCTTTGACAGCCTCTGACCAATTCCAGCCAATGTGCCTGTAAGCAGGGGCCCAAAACTCATTTGAATGGATTTCTGGACAAGATGGAATTGTTGCTTCATTTTGTAAAAAGTCATTCCACCCCCAAGTCATTTACACAAATTTCTGTCAAAAGGAACAGACGTTACATTGAGGAATGACAATGGCTCTTGAGAGCAGCCCAGAACTTTGATTGATATAATGTATTACATTTGATAACCATTTTAAACACTGATCTATGTATCGCTATGTAATTACACATCGGCGATAAACAATGTTTTGAAAGCATTTCTTTCAAATGAACGATTGACATCAAGCACCTTTCACTGATGGAAATAACCAGCCTTATTTTTAAGGGAATGTTGAAGCACTGTATTTTTCCGACATTACAGTAGAGCCACTCTGGGACCTAAGAGACAGAGTATGTTTTCTTATTTAAAGAGCCCTATTTATATATTTATTGTTATTTAAAATGCATGTTTGGTTGTGCATACCAGTAACCTATGAAATTCAATAAAATATATATCAAAAAACCTTGATTTGGAGTGATTGAAATGTTTTTACAAGCAAACAAATGTTGATGACATTTTCCATTCAAGAGTGGAGATGAAATCAATGAGGGGGAAGGATTGACGCGAAGAGGACAAACACTGTTCACTAAAGACTATAACTTGTTAATTCTGCAAACCAGAAATAAAACGGAAAGTTAAGTCATACTAAAGTCAATTTCAATTAATTCCGAGATTTGCTTAATTTCCATAGTGATACACTAAAAAGTTCAAGAAAAGACAATCCGGATAACACAAACCAGAGGATTATTATTATTCTGTGTGTCCGTCTGTTGGATTTGGATGACAAAACTACAGAGAAATTCACATCCAGTTTTTCTGCAAACCTACTAGCACAGGGGTGGCGAACACGCGGCTCTAGAGCCGCTTGCGTCTCTCGGCTGATAAAAATGCGGCTCTTTGCCTCATCATATTTTCTATGTACTGTGACTCTTTGCCTCGTTTCATGTTTAGGTTTTTTTCCCCTCTTAAAACACACTTGAATTTATCAGAGTTAATAACAAATAATAAATAATATTACGAAATTAATTTGGTAGATTTGTAGTTTTTATGCTGCTCACGACACATAACGGACTGCCAATCATCTGCGTAGGTTACGTCTAATGCCAGTGTAGTGCCTAAATCCGACTCCCCTGCAAAATCCTTCCCCCTCGCGTGAAAGCATGAATGAGAGAGAGGTGCCTGTGTGTGGAGGGGGTATGTGACCTCCAGGGTAGTTGCTGTGTTAACTCTGGCTAAGGTGCATTTGATGTGTGTATTGAGGGTGGACACTTTCCTATAAATCAACACAAGAACAATATTTGTTGTATTGTAAGGAGAGGAGTGTGTTATGGGAAATATGTTTTTAATTGTGTGTGTTTGTGTGTGTCTGTCTGTCATGGCAGGTCAGTGCGTGGTGTGGCTCTTTGACTCTCAGTTAAAAATTTTGGCTTGTGTCAAACTTGTTCGCCACCCCTGTACTAGCAGAATCCTGTTGAATCAGAGAATACGTAAACAGAACACATATTAATACTTAAAACTTGTTAAACAGCAGCTTCAAGATCAAGCATGGTTTATACTTTAGTGCAGATCTTTGCATAAAAATAGAGAGCGGTGGGACTAGCAACTGAAAACACAATAAAAATCAAGCAGTAATGCAGAAAATGTTATTATTTTACTTAAATAAACGGGATGCTTTTGGTCAGTGTATATAAAGCGTTGTATAAATAAAATAAATCACCCATTAAGAACAAAGACATCTAAAACTATGTACACTAATAAGGTAATATAAAAATGACCTATAGGAAATAAGCTTAAAATTGGTACCTTTTTTAGTTTCACGACATACTCAACCAAGTCAACAAACCCAAGTTTCCTGCGTAGGGCTACAACTATCAAAACTAATGATCACACCCTTTGGTCACATGTCCAATGGTGTAAGTGATGTCAACCTAAAAAAAACATTGATTGTCTCTTGCTTCAAAGATCAGTCTGTAATATGGCTAAAACAAGCAGACAATATTTAAATATATTGTGAAAATATTTATGCAGACAATATTAAAATATGGCCAACAATCGAAGGTGTTGTCCTTTTTTTAAAAACATTCTTTAGAATGCTGTAGTGTTTCATTCCAATCTATCACACAAGTAGCAGCTTTTTTGCATAATTTCCCTCCCAATAACGACTACATGCAATGAACAGATTTTTTTTTCCATTTTTTTTATAATAGTTATTTGATTTTTTTTAAATTGTGCAGCATGCCAGGTTTCAAATAAAACATTAAGTTTCAGCTAAGACTCTGACAGGGGTTTGAACAGTTTCCAATGGCCAGCAGCTTACAGCTAAACACCCATACTTAAATCTGAATATATACTCAAAATTAATGCAAGTTACAGCACGCCTTATAGAGAGTATCCTTTTTGTACCCGTAACACAGAAACAAGCAAGTGTGTGCGCTGATCTTACAACAACAAAAAACAACTATGAAAACCAAGACTTCTACAACAGAAACAGAACACTCTTCATTGTAAGTCTAGTCGTGTTTTTCCACCACCATGTTTTTACCTACATGGTGAAGTTGTCATTGACCAAGGGCTTGTCTGGCCACGACCCGAAGCCTTTCTGCATCAGGTACATCCTCAGCAAATTCTTTGCCTTGTGGTATGACTTTGCCACACTCTTCAACAAAAAAACACATGACAAGTTTACAGTTATGCTACAACTAGGACTTCAGAGAAAACTATAGGCTAAGTACAGTAATAATTTGTGTATACCGCGCACTTACGAATAAAGTGTTCCCCTAGTTTTTGATTAAAAAGACCGTATAAGATTTACTTTCACCTTTTATCAGCTCAAACTAAGCATTGTAAGAGAAAAAACGTATTGAATACATGCGGCCATGATTAAAAATCATTTATTGACAACCTAAACTATAAACACAATACCAACATAAAAAAATGTATATATTTATGGTCTTTCAATGTCTGATTCATCATCAGATACACCAAGAGTTGTTTCCCTCATGGTGCTTTTTTTGCATTTTCATGACAAACTTGTTTTCTGCATTTGTCTCTGGTACCGTGAATGAAAAAAGTGTGAGAATGAGATAAAATCTAATGCTTATTCCTATCTCATGAATACCACTGGTGGTGTAGTGTCTAGGATCCAGCGCACTCATCAGATTTGATTCCCGTTGCATCCCTTGTTTTGTGATTGTGGTCAGCAATATAATTTTACTAATATATCATTGCACATATAAGGTATTATACTACCTTATAACCTTGTGCATAATGCACACCCAAACATTACGTTTTATTTTTAATCTTAATAAAAAAGTGCGTTATATACAAATAATTATGTATTTGAGTGAGGAAGAGGATTTTTGGCACGATTGTTTGGTGAACGTGTCATTTTAAACCTTTGTATTGAAAGTCAGCTCATTTTTTTGTCTCATTTCAGTTAAAAAATGCACAGATTGCACTGCAATATACAAAAAATGTCGAAATCTGCCCCATAAAGCTTGTTAAATCAATAGTGGACTAAAAAAATAATCTTTCAGCTTACCTTGGCTTCTTTGTATGAACTTGTGGCAAGCAAGTCCTCTCTCTTGGCTTCTTTGGCTACCAGCTTGAAGCGGTGTAACATTGCTGCCTTGCACAGGCGGCTGGCCAGAGCAGATCCACTCTTAAAGGGAGACCTATTTCAAACATGATAACGACATGGGAACCTGTTTTATCCTACAGCATAACACAAACGTCTTGGGGAAGTGAAAGTTTGAGGTTGAACACAAGCTGTCCAGTAGAAATGCTTGCCAAAAACATGAACTCAATTATTCAGCTTACTCGACTGTGGTTTTTCCAGTCAGACCGTCCACAACCTCGATAGAGTGGTCTCCTTCACTCCAGTTGAAACAATAAGTGACCGGAGTGTAGTCAGCGCTGCTGGTAGCCACACAAGGTACTGAGCTTATGCGAGGTCTCATCTTGCAGTAGAACATGGGCAGTTGTATGGTGATGCCCTCTGTACGGCGATTCACCGTCGTGTCCATTCCATGGATGTCCCCGCCACCAGAGTCGCCTGGAGGTGTTCAAGAAATGTGATGACACAACCATGACGACAAAGAAATTAAGAGAAATTTCTACAGAGCGTCCACGTGCCTACTAAGATACTCTCGACATAGACCGGTTCGATGAAGTGGCTCAGCAAGGCTCCCTGGTATCCCAACACTTGCCACTGGGTGATCTTATCAATGGGCGACACACTGACCATTATTGTGCTGGGGTGCTCAGAGAAAACAGAGTACATCTGAAAAGGAAGCATGTCCTTAAAAGGGCTGCAACAATTGTCCAATGTTCTCGACAGAAAGGAATTCAGTATTTTCAAAACCATAGGGCGCACTTTATTAGGGTGCAGTCTCTGTAGCTTGTTCCATTTCTTTTTTTAACACATACACATGGCACACCGCACCATTGGTCGCGGGTGCCGGCCTTACAACCACAAAGACAAGCATACAAGTGTGCGTATTTAAAAAAATACAGCTGTAGCAAAACTGAGTGTGGTTATAGTTTATTTAAGTATTTATTACAAAGTAAAGCACACGAAAAAAAAGTTCGTTTTCAGCTTCCACCAACTTGCGAACCTTCTTTTTATTAATCCCAAATTCTCTCGAGGAAGCTGCTTGTTTTCCATGTTCTTCCACATAGCGTAGAAATCAACACACCGCGGCGAAAAAAAACACGGAAAGCATTCAATGGAGGAAAAGTGAGGTTTTGGATTGAATTCATATTTGGGCGGACAACTCTGTTCAGCCTCCGGTAGCTCAATAACTTTGGAATTGTAAGATACGCTACGGCCTTAGAATCCATGAGAACTTCTGCAGACAATGGACGCATTGCATGTGACATCATGTTTCGTCTTCTGCGCATGCGTTAACGACTACAAACGTCAGTTGTTAAAACCGTTGGATTTCAAACTGTTGAGAATCTTTTAGTACTATTGATTAAGATTTTGCAGTTGACCACTGAATGTTCTTAACATAGTGGACATCATATTTGTTTTATTTACTGTTCTACTACTCCCAATGGGCCTCTTCTTGATTTAAAGGGATAAAAAAAACCTTTACTTGATTTTAATTTAGAATTTATTTGCCTGTCCCTAAAAATGGTCGGAGGTTTATTCCTAGATTTTTCTCTCTGCGGACCGAGAACAGTTGGTTTTATATTTTTTATAAAATTTAGTACAAATCCGGAGTATAATAAATCAAATCACCTTCCTAATAAATTCAAGAAACAAATAACCATTATCTGATTGTTCGACTAATGGTTTCAATAGTCAGTGACTAGTCGCCTATTAAATATTTGTTAGTTCCAGCTCTAGTCCGTATCTTTATGACGAAGACTCTTAGTAACATTTTAGTTGTAAGACGTCAAAATGCGTGAATGCAACAGGTTTAAGGAAATTAGGTTAATGGGAACAGCTTTGTTTAAATGCTACTCAAATTGACTAGGACTGCAAAACAGACATAATTTAACATTTGATCATTCTGGATTGTTCTATTGAATAATTGGATAAACTGGGTCTTTTCTCATTTCCCTATTTGTATTACAAAAAAAGAACAATAGACAAACGTAGAACACTAATTATATTTTACCTCCTGGTTTGGACCACAAAAATTGGAAAAAAATGCAAATAAATCCTCAGCCCCAAGACAAGATTCTAACTAAAAAAATAATCATCTTTTTTAAAACCCCAATAAATACAACAATGATAAAACATGAACAATATACTCTATAATTTATTTATTATTTTATAGAATGTATAATAAAGATTATTGATAAAGATTAATTGATAATAATGCACCTTCAAATGTAATATATTTACATATTGTAATTATAATGTCACCTTTACTTTCAAACTACTTTATAAGACCAAATTTATGTATGCGCTTTCGTACCTGAATCATGAAAATTACACAATTCGGGTTTAAGCCTTCGCGAGTGTCTTTAGCTAGGTTCTGTGTCCCGGCACCGGAACAAATACCAACATAATTGTGAACATCTACTGTTGTGGGCTCTGCTTTTGTGGAGTTTCTAATGATATCTGGCGGCCAAATTTAGTACTGCAGCTCCCGACCACCAACCACTCAAAGCGGCCAAACCTAACCTTCTATCTGCCGGCAACGCCGAGGCATAATTTCTTGTCTGATATAATTCTAATCATACTTGAGGGATATGCTTAAAAACTATGAGGCAGACTTACTGCGTTGCTTGTAAATTAACAGATTTACAAGACACAAATTTCAAAATTAAAAATCACCTGGACACCCTCTCTTGACACATGCAGGCTCATCTCATTGTTCATCTGCCACGTCGATACACAATGAGGGCTCAGGGACCTATAAAATACACCAAAGTACAACTTTATATCCGCTTCAACACTCCAATTATTCAGCAACTACTTACAGTTTGGAGGGCATCTGAGCCGCGCCCATGGGAACATGGTTGACATAGAGGTGCAGCGTGATGCCTGTCTTCAGGCTGAGCAGGCCTTTGTCATCATCGTTTTGCTGGAAGATGGATTTCTCAACCAGGTGAGTGGTTTTGCTAAAGAACATCAGCAGGTGTTGATAGAGGAATCTCATAAAGGACCTCCTGGCTGTGACCACCGCATGAGAGTCGTGTACAATGCGTCCGTCCGTTGACGCAATCTCGCTGGCGCTGAAGTGGCCGGTGCCCATGGCCACAACCTCACATCTACTAGCTAGTGATAACATCAGAAAACATTTTTTTAGAAAAAGTATTTCACACATGAGTACATGCTGATCAGGGGTCGGACCGTATCGCTCACAAGACAGTTGTGACTTTTCATAAGTACACCAGAGTCAAGGATAAAATTAACTTCAAATTCAATAATAAAGCAGCGCCGTGTTTAAACCACTAGCGGCAGGAGCGCTTGCACTTTTCTACCTTAAAGACTGGTAAGAAGAAAAGTCCTTACAATATTTTCAGTGTGTCTTTGCCAATCATAATACACATGTGATGTCTTCCTTCTACCATTTCCTGGATATATTTTCAAGCATAGTTTGTGCGAGTTATGACAAAATAACTATTGATCAACGATGCACGTGAGGCCTTTTAAGACAAATGTATGTATAATTAAAAGATGTCAAAGATACGCTTCAATAAAACGGAATGGAGGACAAATAATGACCCTTCAATGCAGTCACGTAGCTGAAAGTAAAACAGGGTTCGTAAGTCCTTTTCATGGCCAAATTCAAACACCTTTTAAGGACTTTGAAAGACAATTTTTCAATTTTTCCGTTAACTTTTAAAGATGAAATCTGATGGGAATTTTGCAGACACAAATATACGTGTTATTTACATATGTGATTTTTAATCTTGCATATGCAATTATTAAAACATTTGTGTTTTAGATGTTGAGTTAAACGCAAATATATTTGTTTTTCAGGGAAATCTATCCCCGTCAAAGGTGTCGGGTAAAAAATGAAGTTAATATGTGGCTTACATTTTCGGATACAGGAACTTCTTCCCATTATAATTTACCACTGGAAAACACTACCTTAATTTTTTGCATGGCCCATAATAAATCTCGACAATTAATAAGTCAAACTTGCACTAATACACATTTCAGAGTGGCCTGTTTAGTCGTAGCATGTACCTGTCCCGTAGGGGCCAATGACACTTCATAGCACAATGCAATACAAACTGATGCCAGTTGCAGTCAATCACGATGGAAGAATAAATGAAACGGCAAAGCTAAGCCACCAGAGAGCAGTGTCTGCATCATTTTAAACAGAATTGTTGAGAAACGTATAAACATTTTATTGTGCCCTGTTAAGGTGTAGCATGCACGTGTCCTGACTTCATAGGACAATGCCATATAAACAAATACCAGTTGCAGCCAATCACGAGGGAAGAAGAAATGGAGATCATGTTTGACGTCTTTGTTTGATTTTTTTTCATATGGTTTGGCTCTCACCGAAAATAAAATTTCAATATTTTGCTTCCACAGCTCTTTAAGTCAAAAAGTTTCACGACCCTATCTACTTGAAAAAATATCGACAGAATAGTTTAGATTGTAAGCAGCGAGAGAACACTCACAGGTCTGAATGACAAATGCTGCGACAGTGGTGGCACATGCAGAGAACTGTGGGTGGCTGTTCATCAACTTGGTAAGTTGATCCTTAACGGCATTTCGTACTTTGAGGTTAGCAGGACTCGGTTTTTCTGTGAAATGACACAAATAACAGAATTGTATAATTTCGAAGGAAAGGAACTTGTGTCAATGTAGCAGTGAGAAATGTCAGAAGGAAGCTATATCATAGACTACCAGGAGTGAGCGCACAGGCTTGGCTGTCTGACTGGTAATCCTCCTCTATAGACGGTAGAAATGTCGGAAAAGCTGGAAGGTGAAAGATTAAGATTGAATCAAGGGCAGATTATTTTACAGTTTTGAGCACTTTATAAGTTCACAGGGGAACAAAACACTCTTTGAGAAAATGGCAATTTCCCAATTTGTTTTAATATATTTCAAGACAGGTCAAAGAACAACTAGGAGTCATAATCGAACCCCTGTTCTTATTTTTTCATGTCTGACCTGACACTGGGACATCTGCCTCCACCATTTCCAATTTTGGCAAAAAGTCCTCAAGAGCCAGTTCGCCAGCTCTACGCCGAGCTGTCTTCTTTGTTGTTCCCATGCCGGTCTTGTACTGGACGCCATCAATCACCACGCAAAAGGCAAAGTAAAATGCACTTACGTTGCCTGAAGAAGGACATTAACACGTTTCAAATGAAAAGTTGATTTTCTTCCTTTTCGAATAACAATACAATATTCTACCAGTGGTTACTGTCTCCTTAAATTCTAGGTGAAACTGCAGAGTCTGCGCCAACTGATGCAGCAAAGTCACAGCAGGGGTCTGACCAATTCGGTACCTGTGGATCAGCTCTTTTGCCCCAACAGCTTCTTTCTTCCAATCTTAGGGGAAAACAAACAGAGATAACTTTTTTATTTGACCAATTGAAGATGCATATGAAGTCACTGTTGAACTCACTTGGGTTGAAGTTGTTTCTTTTATTCTGTTGTGTGCTGGCCATTTGGGAAGCAAAGAAGGGTCCTTTAAAACTGTTAAGTATCAGTCCAGCAGTAAAGTTTGTGAGGAAAAAAAAACACATACATACAAATTACATACCCGTTAACCTATACAATTTTATCTCTTTTTGTTTTTAATCTTGGGTGAAATATTTCAATACAATTTTATTCCGAGATGTATATGATTTTCAAATAATACTTGGGCTTGCATTATATTGTTTTATTCAATGTCATTTTCTTTAGCAATTCCTTTGCAAAATGTCATAAACCACTCCACTCAAGCTTTTGCATGTTCTTTGGTTTATTACCTTCAGTAGTTTAGGCACAGAATTTTAACGTTGAGTGGGAAAATGGCAGAATCAGCAACTAAAAGAAAAATGTAACTATAAAAGACAATAGAACTACAGTACATCTGGCATGACTGTTATGTAACTTGGAAAAAGAGTGGTGAGTACATCAAGTCATCTAAATTAATATTAAGTATAAAAAGCACCTTGTATTCCTGATAAGAGTATTAGACATAAATAATGAAGCCAAAACAAGGATCATCGACCATTCTGCAATGGGACAAAAGAAGGGAAATTTAATTTCATTTCTCAATCCATCCAATAAAGTCAAGTCAAGTCATTTTTATTTGTATAGCCCTTAATCACAAAGAGTCTCAAAGGGATGCACATGTTATAACACAGACTATTTTTCCAGACTATTATTACATCACTCCTAACATATTCCTCAAACACTTCATCTCAAAAACATTTAATTTCCTTCTCAAATCTGCATTGGGGCTTCACTGCACCATACAACACAGTTGGCACAATCACACTGTCATGCAGTCCACTCTTAAAATTCATACTCATACTCTTGTTGCTCATCATTCTCCTCAGAGCACCACTCTTCACTCTGTGCAATACCTCACACTCCATTCCACCAACTGCAGCTACATCACAACCCAAGTACCTAAAGCTTTCAACTTCTTCCAGCACCTGTCCATGTAACCTTGGACAAGAAGTTGAAAGGTTTAATGAATCTACGAAAGAAAAATTCAATCAGACTTTGGGGGGACAAAATCTGATGGGAAATTTTCAGCTTGACTTGTATACATTTTAGTTTCAGGGTTGAGGTGGTTAGACAAAGTTAGACCTTGAGTTTTACCCTTATTCAATAGAATCCGCAAAGACAAAGAAGACATTTTAAAAGGAAAAATATGATGATTATTGGTAAGCTGATTTGTACATGTTATTCTGTGTACAGCAACACAGAAGTGCATTGAATTACAAGAATGTACTGTATCATTAGTTTTAGTCTATTGGGGTTGATTGGTATGGAACTAGCACACATATCTATAAACTACACACGCAGCAAACCTGTTTCGATATTCCATGATGATTGACAACATACAAAACATTAGAGATTAGAAACTTTTTCAGCAGCGCGGAGGGAAACTAGTGAAAGTGATTGACTGAAAGTGGTTTATTTACAGGCTCGCGCAAATGTGACGAAGCATATCAATTAGCTTTTGCCGTTAGCATGACTTATAGTATTCTATTTCTTTCCCAAACCGTCCCACATAAACAAAACAAAAACACATCGAAGCATCCGTTGATAACTTGATTTAACGAACAATTGGCAATATTAAAACGTATCCACACTTGCTAATTAATTACACGGAAGTTGTATATCAAATCGTCTAATGGGGATTTGAATCCCTTAAAATTTTAAAGTAAACCATTTGATATTTGGTTGCTTATATTCTAAAAAAAGTCAAGTGTTCCACATACGGTTTTTACCTGTCCAATGTAAAAGTCGTGTCTTGGTTATGGTAGGAGAAAAAAACACGAACACGTTGGTTTGAGTTACTTCGTTTCTGCACAACTTGAAATGGGCCTCGATCGATTGGTCCCGTCAGTCATGCACTTTCGAATCACATTTTCTGTCCATGTTTTTTTCCATCAAATCTGACAACAATGGTCATTTAGAAAACACAATGTCTGAAATAATTACAGAATATTTTTTACAATATCAACAATTTTCTCCTATTTCTGAATGGAGGAAATAGTACTCGCTTGCCATCATTGCCCATAAACTAGTTCGGCTCAATTGTTAAACATAATATGAACTGTAAGGCATTTAGGGTATCAGGTTCACCCCAAAAAAATGACATCTATTTTCCCTTTTCATAGCCATAGTTTAGAACTTAATATCAGAAATCTGAGGGCGGCGCAGGGGTTAGCCCGTGCACGACACAGTTCTGAGGTCATGAGATTGAAACTCCTGCTTGGAGTTTGCATGTTCTCCCCGTGCTCGTGTGGGTTTCCCCCGGGTACTCCGGTTTCCTCCCACATTCCAAAAACATGCATGTAAGGTTAATTGGCCGGTCCAAATTGTCCCTAGGTGTGAATGAGAGGGCGAATTGTCGGTCCCTATGTGCCCTGCGACGGGCTGGCAACCAGTTCAGGGTGTCCCCTGCCCACTGCCTGAGGGTGTGCTGGGATGGGCTCCAGCACCCCCGTGACCCGACTGGGGATAAGCGGTGCAGATAATGGATGGATGGATGGAATCAAAAATGTGGCCTGAGGACCAGTAAAGGCCAGTGATCAAACTTTACTGGCCTGCGGACTCTGTCATGAAATGAATAATATGTGGCCCACCAGTAATGTTGACTGTACTATAAAATAAATTAGTAACCAAAAATATCACCAAATGATGGCAGTAGCCGTTAAGGCACCTTGCCTTTGGCTTTCTGAGTTTTATCCCACCCCATTTCTGACAAGGTGACTGCAAATTAAAAAATGAATGTTGACGGTGAGGGCTGCAACTTACAGGACAAGTAGAAACTGGAGTATTTTTTTTCACCGAAATCCGAAACAACTGTGTCTGCCTAATTCGCCTAGAGACTGTGGCAGTTTTACAAAAAATATAATATCAAGAGGCACTGCCAGACGAAACATGCTAAACATAAAAAGCTAACTGGAAACGCTGTGAAAAGGTGAATCAACTCGAAGCTGTTTTAACGGCCCAGCAGCGCTTTGGCACTAGACTCCGCGAGTCAAGTTAAAATGCTACAAAGGCGAGCTACGAGGTCGCGACGCTGATTGCCAAGAACTGTAAACATTCCATGGATGGTGAATTTATTCAAGACTGTTCAAAGAGTGCCAGGCTGAATAGTTGGCCTTCAATCATTTTCAGCTTATCAAATCTGTCCCGCTTTCTCAAACGTTTGGACAACCTTGCTTCAGAATATTAAACTGATACTGTAAAAGCGTCTGAGAGTGATGTAGAATCATGGAATCAAGTGAGGCCCTGCCTCACCTTTCGTGGAAATCTAAAATTAGAAATATATTAAATTATTACATTTATTCAGTGTCAAATTTAATTTTCATTTAATTTCACAATTGTTGGATTTGCCTTTTCAAAATGCGTATGAAACCTATTACTGTGCTCGCGGTCTTCTGATGTAGAGTGAGGCACGCAATTCTCTTGCCTCATGGAAGAGGGCTTTAGTGAGGACGAAGATTCTGATTTAGCTTACACCGAGAATGTCAGATTAAACCGACCGATGCATGTATTTATTTACATAATGGGTTGTTGCTCTAATATCCCTACAATAAAATACACACACACTATTATGATCACGGTCTTGTTAAAGTAACCAAGATAATTGAAAGGTAAAGAAACACGTATTTTAAATCAACTCTTTCATCAATCCTACAATTTCCATTCTTGTGTAAGACAACGAGATATGGCATAACAATATGAAAATGTGTTAAATAAGATGACACGGTAAAATAATTTCAAATATGTTCAATCGATCGTGGCGAAAACGAATCTTGTAGCTAGAATCAGAGGCTAGTCTATTCATGCTTTTATCCAAAAAGAGCATTGCACAGACATAATTAACAAAAGTTAAGATTAGGCAATAAAAGTAAAACTTCTATGCTACAGTTAATATTTTGCTTTCTCACTCGGCCAATCAAATGAGGAATAGGATGTTGGTCAATTTTTTGGTAAATCTGACTGCCTCACCAAACACTGACCTCACGGCATGTCACTGGCACCTGGTAATGTCAAAGGTGGGGTGCGTCTTTAAAAAATTGAAAGTATGTGTTAACAATGACTAACTGAGTTTAAAGAGCCCTTAAGCTTCTTTTTCCATCACGCTTATCAACTTTTATCTTACATTTAGCAAAGCTTTTTGGGGCAGAAACCATTAGAAAAAGGGGAGTGGGGGGGGGAATTTAATGCCCGTCCACCATTTTAGCATGAATATGATGAAAGTAAGAAAAGGCCCGTTTCAAGGACAGTTCAGACACAGACCCAAATCCCAAAAAGATAAAAAAGAAGAGTTTATTCGAGTGTCTAAGAGATATGCACACAACACGAGGAGCTTGACAGAGGCTGCAAAGATGACACAAGCCAGGAGATGGTGGCAATGGGTAAGAAAGTTCCAAATGCCATACAGCAATTTCAAGCCATTACTGCAGATATAACAGGTTTTTTTCTCAATTCATTATTAATATTCAATACAAAAGGTAATTCTTTTTAGAAACTTTATTTCTATTACAGATAGATTTTAACTTACTTCTTGTCATGATTACCGATGTGAATCACTTGTGCCCGCTCCTTTGACGCCAACTGTCTCGGACTCTGATTGGCTCCCTGTCCCTATTTATACCCACTCCTTTGTCAGTCCATCTGCGAACCTCAGTTAAAACTAGGCAAGCCTTTTTCGACGCTGACTCCCACCTGTTTTTGCTCCTGTCTGTCCCCCGGCTTCGACCCATTTTTTAACCTGACCACGTCTGCTCTCCCGTCCCGGCTTTCGACCTCTTTTTGTCCCCGACCACGTCTACTCTCCTTTCCTGGCTTACGACTTGCTTCCGATCCCAACCACGTTTTTTTTCTCCTGTCCCGGCTACTGACCCGTTTTTCCGTTTCCAACACTGCCATCACTCGCCACGGAAGATCCACTTCCACGTTCAGAGCGCCTAGCGAACACCGGATCGTGGGTGCAGCCCTTCATTTTTCCTTGAATAAAACTTGTGAGAAATGTAACGTAATTGGGTCCTGTTTCCATTCTGGGGCTGACACTTCTATTATTTTGTTTCGCTTCTTTCTTAAAGGGACATTGTAATTTATTTCACAGAAATATCAAATGAGTTTTCGGAATGAACATGGCCCACCAAGAAGCATTCCCCAGGAATGAACAGCAAACAGAAAAATAGTCAGGAAAGAATTAAATCACTCAAAAAAAAACTCCGTACTAAACATAAAGTTATGAGGTTCAAAAGTGAAAGTTTTTCAAAGAATCAAAAAGACGTTTTAAAGCAACCTTTATCTGGGAGGACAACTAAATTCCAACTATATTAGACAGGGTAAAATCCGCAACAAACATCGAATTGACGAAACAGCCAATTTTAGACATATGTTTCTGGACTCAAGCATGTCCAAAACAAACCAAATCAATTTTGCGCGTCCAAAGTATGTCTTATGCTAGGTGGAAACAAATACATTCTTGGCTCATCAGTCAGAAGGAGTTACACAGCAACCTTTGTATACATCTGTCTCTTATTATGCACAAGCCAAGGGCATTTCGAAGCAAAAATAATTATAACCTTCAGAACAATAATTACCCCTAATAAACAAAAACACCTAATCGCTGTAGTCTTTAATGTCAAGCAACTAAAACTCTATGTTTCTCAGGTATTTTGCAGCAGTTGATGGCATTTACTGTGAGTGACACCAAGGTAAAAAATTGAATAAATGCCTAATTATTCTCGCTGCCAAGAATCAATCACCTGACCTCATTTAGAGAATAGTTTCAAGATTAGCATGATGTGCACGGGAAACTCTATAGACATTGGCACGATATCAACAGTAAAGCTCATTATACCCACACTGAGTGGTTACAATCGAGGTCAATTTTGATTTGAGGTCAGTTTGTTTTTGTGAGCCACCAACGTGAAAACATTACTTTCCCAACAACAATGTATGAAGAACTGTGCTTCTTGTACGGGGTTTAACCACATACTATTTCAATTCATAAAACTGGATTTCGGATTACTCTCGGTTTCAGTTTTATCATCGTGTTGTTTTGGTACTTTTCTGCACCTGCTAAAATGAAACTTAACCCAACCACAGCAAGGAAACCAATGTGTAATGTGCGTAGCTGCACTTACTGGAAGAATCTTATTGAAGGGTCGTTGGAGTTAGTGAAATTCTCTACATTGGGGTTATTTGGTGCCCATATTTATGAAATAAGCACTGAGCTACCACATTTAAACAGGTAACTACCGGTAATCACTATCAATAATTTTCCAGTAGCACCAAATGACAGTCATGCAAAATTGGTTCTTACTTCAATCTTTGAAGATAGCCCACCTTTAAATATCGTTTTTATCAGTGGTGCATCAGAACAGTGTCGTAATAGATAACTGTAAAAATGTTGCTTCAATTGAATACATAATTTGATTAACCATGCCCTGTAGATTTTCTTTCACAAAAATAATGAAAACGGTACTTAGAATAAAATCTTCCAGATCAGCTCAGACAATTTTGCTCATTTTAGGTATATTTTCTCTTCCATCCATCCATTTTTGCGTATCAATTGAAACAATATTGTGTTTTTTAAATAACATTTTTCTTTTACCTCTCAGTACACGTTCATAGATCCCTTCACCACCTGGGCAGTCAGGATGCCACTTCCTGTGGTGTGTCTTGAGCAATTATAGCCTGGTGTCTCCCATCTCTCTCCAGGCTGCTTTTTTGGGGTAGGGGAATACTCCCCCACATAGAAACAGATAGTACTGGCCTCCATGGTTACAAATAGTAGGAGAAGCCTCCTAATCTGACTCTTCTGGTCGATTTATCAGGTAACGCAATATCTTGTTTTTCAGAGTATCACATTGTACAATATGGCTTTAATATATTTGTTGAAAAACTTTGTGGCAATGACGTTACATCCCTTGCTCTTGTGACATTTTAATGGGTCGAAGGCTCTTTGTCTGTACAGGACTTTGCATTTCATATGTTTTTGTATCTTTATCCAGCTTAATTATGTATTTAAATGAATAAATACCTAGATAGAAGTGGTTGCTTGAAAAAAATTTATAATGACAATAATAATTTGAAATAAGTTAGTGTGTGTGAAGGAGCAGTTTCCCAGGTCCTTCCTTCCTGCAGCCGTCAGGCTATATAATAAGCAGTGCTCCTAAAAGTGTCGTGATTGCCTAAGTGATCTGAGAGTCCGTCCTGGTTCATGACAAAAAGACTGTACACCCTCCATGACTTTGATTATTTGCACTTTACTTCAACTATTTTGCACACTTGCCATTGGAAGTATTCTAGTTTTTATTTTTTACATTTCTAAATGCTTGTTTATACTGTTCATATTCTTAGCTGTTATTCATTATTCATTGTTTTACTGCTGTAACAAAATACATTTCCCCATTGTGGGACCAATGAAGGATTATCTTATCTTATTTTATTTTAAATAAATACAGGGCGGCTGGGTGGTTATCGCGGTGCCCCACGGTGCGGTCGCTCAGGGTTCAAGTCAGGCTACCGCAGCCTCCCCGTATGGAGTTTGCATGTTCTCCCCGTGCCTGCGTGGGTTTTATCTGGGCTCTCCGGTTTCCTCCCACATTCGAAAAACATGCACGTCAGGTGAATTGGCCGGTCCAAATTGTTCATTATTCATGTGAATGAGCGAGTGAGTTGTCTGCACACTGCCCAAAGACAGCTGGGCTTCAGTACCCCCACTACTCTAATGAAGATAAGCGGTGCAGATAATGGATGTATAAATAAATACAAAAATGATTAATCCAATAAAATGCTTCCATGATGGTTCCCTTAAACA
This sequence comes from Urocampus carinirostris, assembly GCF_059441175.1. Taxonomy (NCBI): domain Eukaryota; kingdom Metazoa; phylum Chordata; class Actinopteri; order Syngnathiformes; family Syngnathidae; genus Urocampus; species Urocampus carinirostris. The sequence continues at coordinate 21,189,858 of NC_142357.1, forward strand.
TTATGGTCAAAGGGGCACCATTTCCTGTGGTGTGTCTTAGGCAAGTACTGCCTGGATTCAGTTCTGTAAAGGGTCTCAGTTGCCGTGGCCACAGACTTTCTTGAAAGTTACCTCAACGTCAGGTATATTGGTATCCGGCTCTGAAGGAACAATGAAATGCCAGGTCCATTCGCCATTTTTATACCAAAAATACTAAAATGAAGAGGCACACTCATTATTCTCCAGCTGGCAGAAGGCTGAGAAACAATAGGGCATTTTCCTGTCCCTCAATCACCCCATACATTTTATTTCACTTGGGAGGCCCTTAGATAAATCTGTGTCTCCCAGATCAGAGCAGGAACACCGTACGCAAATCGGAGACACGTAAACTTGTCTAATCTCTGGATAACATAGAAAAAATGTTTACAAAACATCCACCATTACAATTAGACCTTAATGTAACATACGACATGCTGTAAGGACGTGAACAAGAAACAAATGTGTGATAACTGTCTAATAATTATTCTTACAAATGTCCACATCGACATAATTTAAATCAGGCAGATGTTTTATTGCCCTAATGGACACCCTGCTATGTTCTATACAATTAGAACAAACATGAATGCTAAAAAAGTGACTTATTTTTGTATTTAATGAATGCAATCATCATATATCAATTAGGATAACTGTTTTGAAACACATCGTATTATCCGTTCCTTGTCTTTTCTTTCCTCAGGGAGGCGCTAAATAATACTCAACGTGCCTTTAATATGAACCTTTCCCGCCTCACCGTGTTGTTGGAAGTGTATTAACCAGTAGAGGGCAATATAGGCGTAAAAATGAATGTTGTATATAGGCGCCATTGCATTTCCGTCGAAGGCCATTTTCAATGACAGAAATTCACTTTGATCAAAAACATCTGCAAATGAAGACTAATAGGACATATATTTGCATTCAAGCTTACCATCCTAGTCAAAAATATTGTTAAATGTTGATAGTGTCTTTAAAAAAAATGTTCACATTCACACGCATTTATCAGCATCAAGTGTGATATAAACAGACATCCTTGTGCAACAGGAGTTTACTGGTGCCCTTAAACCAAAAAGTTTACGGTCTCCATTCAATTGCTTGTCCGACTAAAATGATAGATTGTTTGGGTGATGTCATTGTGCATCATGAGTTGAAGTCCGGCTGATAAGTGAGAGCAGCTCTACTTGGTGTTGCTGCTTCTGTTGCAAGTTGCATGCATACAGCCGCAGTTCTCGAGATTGAATCTTCCCCATTCATTAGACTAAGTGGATGAGGCTGTCTAATAGGGGCTCCCTTCCCCTCAATAATTGCCATTGATTGGCGTAAATTAGACCCCAGTTGCCAGACGAGTGATTCTCAACGACGATAATCGGATTCCCAACTCAAACTAATAGGATTTTAACTCTGGCTTTGGCCTTAATGTCCGTCTGCGAAAGCTGCCCGTTGTCCTTGGCCCCAACGACACGGTGCTCTCTGGATCATATCTGGTCCAGGATTCAGTTGGACGGGTCTGTGGATTCACTGGGGCTCCAAGATCACAACTGTAAGAATGGCGTTCTTTTCATCATTCACTGCTAATGTGAATGAAAATCTTATTTTTCGAGGAACTAGTTTGGAAATCGAACCTAATCTTAAAACTGTTTTTAAACAAGTCACAGATGGACAAAACATGCATACTGATTTCAAGAAGGACAAAATCTGTTGGCACAAGATTTTTGATAAACCAATCCATCCATTTCCTACACCACTCATCCTCACTGGGGTTGCGGAGTTGGTCGAGCCCATCCCAGCTATCTTCGGGCAGTGGTAAGGGGGCACCCTGAACCGGTTGCCAGACAGTAGGGCACACAGAGACAGATAAGCCACTCACACCTAAGGACAATTTGGACCTACCAGTAAACCTGCTTGCATGTTTTGGAAAGTGTGAGAAAACAGGAGAGCCTGGAGGAAACCCATGCAAGCACAGAGAGAATAGGCAAACTCTACACAGGGAGGTTGGTAGCGTCAGAACTAGAACAAATGGTAGACTCAATCACGTAACGTTACTCAAAAGTTTATTGAGATAAAGAGGAAAAAACCTGCGCCAGCGTTCCGGTGCTTGCTGGACGAGAGAAGGAAGACACTCACGGGATGGGAGCGTGTTCAGAAAGCGGAAGTGGGTCTTCCGGAGTGGGAGATCGTAGCGTGGTTAAACGGGAAAAACGGGTCGTTAGTCGGGACGGGAGATAAGAATGTGGTCGGGGTAAAAAAACTGTTCGTAGCCGGAGCCAAACGGGGAAATCAGGAACAGATGAGTGGGATACATGTTGAGAGATAATAAACATAGTGTTTAAAATCAGCTAAATTATTTCTCTAGAGAACAAGAAAACGTTACCACGAAAGCTAATAAAAAAAAAAATATATATATTTTTTTTAATATAGTTTACTAACGTTTTCTAATTGTATTTTTTGTTTTGTTTCCTTACACAAACTATTTTGCAAGTATGTTTGTTCCTAATTTTACCTGAAGACTAAATTAAAAAAGACAACATTTTTAGTCGAGATCATAATTTTGCCCAGTTTTAGATTTTCTGTTTTGATAAAATCAAGTGTAAAAAAATTAAACCGTTTATAAATAATTCTCATTTAAAAAAATTCCAAAGGAGAATTACATTGTAATGCATTAATCTTGTTTAAGGCAAAATAACTATTTAAAAATAAGATAAAATTGGAAAAAATATATACTGTATTAATACCTAAAAAATATGATGACATCTTCAATAAACATTTTACATATATGTCATTATTTCATGTATCATGGATTGTTTATTGTATTTTTTATCTTAATTTATTGAAAAAGGCTTAAAATAACGATACAGTACAGTATAGTAAAATTAGAATATATTTTATATATATATATATATATATATATATATATATATATACCATATATACCATATATACCATATATATATATATATACACCATATATACCATATATACCATATATATATATATATACACCATATATACCATATATACCATGTATATATATACACCATATATACCATGTATATATATAATGTGTGTGTGTGTGTGTGTGTGTGTGTATATAGAGGGATTAGATCGTCACTTTATATTGTTTATATTGTTTTACTATTGACTTTTGTTGTGAACAAAATATAAGTGCAGTTGCCTATTTCTACTTGACCAGTTGGCTCAGGTTGTAGGAGTTTTATTTATTTATTTTTCACTGCAGTCTAAAAATACAGGGGCATATGTCTACTTGGGCAGTTGTCATCCTAAATATTGTGATTTATTCTATACAGTACAATGCAATTCGCTTCATTTTGTTTCATGGTTGAATTTTGTTGTGAACAAAATATTTGAAGTACAATAGGCTCTGCTTATTTGACCAGTCGTCTCAGATTGTGAAAGTTAGATTTCAATTATTAAATTCACCTTATATCGTTAACTTCTGATTGTTGTATTACTATATTGTTTACCGTTTATTTTTGTTGCACTTCAAGTGTAGGTTAAATCTGTTGCTGGTGAAGTGGAATAAATATTACAAGGTTGAATAAAACCTGTCTGTTCTTCTCTATTCAACTGACTCAAATACTGCTCTGAAAATTTCAAATTCTTTGACGTAGACCACCTTTTTTTAAAAGTAACGGACATAGTCACTTTCCCTGGAAACTAGTTTATTTTACTGTAGAGTAATTCAGTTACTAACTCGGTTACTTTTTGGTAGAAGTAAGAAGTAATTATAACGAATAACTTTTTTAAAGTAACGTGCCCAACATTGAAAACGACGCAACCAACCTTCAAGTGCAAGTTCTGAAATGTAATAAAAATATCCCACCACTTGTGTTGTGACTAGAACTGCATATCCTGATCAAGAGGCAGCAATCTGTTTGAGCAAGTCTTTAGGACTAAAATGCTCAGCGTTGACTGATCACCACTCGGCGGCGCCGTTAATGAAAACCTGCTCCCAACCGGGAGTAAATGTTGTCATTTTGCGTCGTTATTATGAGTCGGCGCCAAGACTTTCAAGAGCTGTCCGTCCAAGATCCGTTGCTAACCGTCCGCCTACTTTACGAACAGGTTCATAACGAGAACGCTGTCGATGTTCTTTTGTCTTTCTTTTGATAAGGAGGATGTCGGTGTAACAACGAAGGCCCGAGGACTAATGAATCTCCACTCCATTACCCCTGAATCGGACAGATTGCTCTCCTAGAGAAATGAATTGAGTTTTTTGTATTTGTGAGATCATTCTCCCTCCATTAACTGCTCTTTATCCCATCTCTTCATCACGGGCAAATCAGGTTAGGCGGCCATGATTAGCTGGGGTGGCCTCCCTTTTTAAAAGGTAATTGGGTTTGGCGGCTCAGCTGATAGCGCCATTAGGACCAATAAAGGCTGGGCTGGGCTCATTGAGTGAAACGGATTCTTTGGCGGCAGATGGCAGGCGGGAGGGATGATGCGTTCGGAGCGAAAACAAAGTTTGTGTAACCGAAGTAGTCCGGGGCATCCTCCCGATGCGCCGCCCCCGCCCCCAGTCTGGACTAATCGCTTTAATGTTTTCATCTTTCCACTGCAGTGACATTTTCAAATGGCAGACAATGGCCTTCAGTGATGTACACACGGGGACTGTGTGGTTAATCACACATTTACAGGAATAAAAGCTGGCATGGAGGAAGACACAGGGTGCGCCATCTATTTTTCAAGTCATTTTGTGTGTCACAAACCTTTTTGAAACGGAGAGCTACTTTTTTTATTACTGATTAGCGTGAAGGTCTACCAGTTTAAAATGCATTCTTAAAATAACAACTTATGCTATTACTATATTGTTGCAACGTTAATATTATATTATTAGCAGATTGTAATTATTACAAGTTGGGTTGAAATATCACTAACTACGTTTTGCTGATGATAGTGCCAGTTCGGCAGGAGAAGAACAGGAACTCTGGTCAATCGCCTGGACAAAGCATCAACCCAGTATGGGATGGAAATCAGCCAAGGAAAAACAAAAGTGATGAATGACAATCCCCAAGGTATTATTTACCATCAGCATCAGCAACCAAGAGCTTAAACCTGTCACCAAATTTAAATATCTTGGTCATATCAGAAGACTGGGCAAAACCAAAAATCATGGCCAGGATAGCTCAACACGAGGTATTACCGTACCTGAGTAATGATTTAAGAGTTGACAAATACGACATTTGCTCACCATTGAGAGCAACCGGAAATGATCTCGAATCGCGGTGGTGAGAGCGACAAATCTCTGCCGCGAGACTACTGAGACTGTGGAAGACATGGGAAAAAGCATTACATTTTTAGAAGTTTCTTGTAGCATCGCATCTCCACAGCCTGGATTTTCTTTTCCAGTTTTGCAGTGAGAGTCCATGTCTCGCAAGCATAAAGGAAGATGGAAGTAACCAGTGCTTGCATAAGTCTGGTCTTTGGCTTCAATGCTATGTTCTTGTCCCTCCAGGTGAGTTTAACACAATTTTTTGTTTAACGCCGTTTTCTGATATGACAGCTCCACGATATTTAAATTTGGTGACAGGATCAAGCTGCTGGTGGTTGATGGTAATGTTTTGGGTGATACTTTGGGGATCGTTCGTCATAACATTACTTTACAAGAACAGGTCAAGGACCGTCAACAGAGGAGAAGGCTGTCCAGAGTTGCGTCCTCATTGGTGAACCGTGAACCCGGGTAAAGAAAAAGTTGAGGACCACTGCACTAAGGGGTGTAAATTCACGTTTTAAAGCAATTTATAGTTACCATGTTCTTTGACAACTGCCAATCACCAGGCCATCCGCAGGGATACATGGTGTCAGACAGCTAAAAATAGGTTTCATAGACGAAATATTTGTGCGCATAAACCTGCCTCGTTGGTTTTGTCCAGTGCTCCATTGAGGCGTTTATTTTTCTGCACAGTCCCTTCCTGTATATCATATCCAGCAGAGATAGCGATAAAACAATCTGAAAATACGCCCTCTCGCTCACTACTAAACGAGCAATTAAAAAGACAGTTACTTTGATGACGGATCATTTAGGAAAGCTCGTTTGGACGGCGGGTGTAACTTTATCCGGGTTTCATAGCGTCGGGCAGCGTAAACGGCACTCTACCTGTTTTTCGACAGCTGAGGCCCGGCGGGGCGCTGAAAGCGAATACCTGATTGTGTTAGCAGCGTCTCTCCCTTTAAGCTGTTGTCACCTCGCTGACCGATTATGGGCAATTACCTGCTCTGTCGGAATCCGAGCCCAACAGATTGAATTCGGATTGATTTTGGCCCAGGAAAGAGGAGGGAATTTAAAGCCTTTCTTTAATTGGGTATTCGGTGCGCGCCAATGTGAATGGCAAGGGCCTTCCCGGGGGAAGCGTTAGGGGCCAATAATGGCCCGGGAGTGCGGTGGCGATGCTGAGGGTAGGGCGGTCGCTTCGGTCTCGTCTGCCGACTCTCTCCCAAGGCCATAACCCTGCATTTGCTCTGAGTGCTTTTCTATTATGCATTGATAGTTGAGCATCAATCAATAAGAAAGGAAACAGAAAACCCAACGAAACCTACTTCTTAAGTGTAAAATGCCTCTTAATACCCGAGGCCTTTTCAAACAACTTAACCTGGACGGTTTTTACCCTCGCCCTTCCTTCCCAGTGGCTCTTTGAGGGACACTTACCGGCACCGGGCGACACCATCTTTTATTTACAAGTGGCTGGAAATGTGCGGCTCTTGGGTGAAAAGAATGCCGCTGTGTTGGAATTGGCAGGTTGCAACATTCTGCAAAGTCAATTGTAAATTATGCTGTGTTGTGATTTTTCAAAACATATGTGGCAAATTAACTCATATAATAAACTGATTAATGAAGCCTGGATGTAGAAGTCTGATTTCACAGCCTTGCGTAATACTTTTCAGAGAAAAGCTTATGGATTTTTTTCATAGGTCAAAAAGCTTATGGATGTTTTTTTCATAAGTCAAAGAACACCAAAGGGTTTAAAGGCTAAACAATGTTTTGCTATTTTTAAAGATGGAGTCATATCACCCAGTATACCAATCTGTATTTTTTAAATATTAACTAGCATGTAAAAATCTTTTTTAGAAATCACTTGTTGTACTTTGACTTGAATATCATATTATAAGTGTGTCTTAAAATTTCTAGAATAATTGATAAGTTTATAGTTTAATAGACCGTCAAAATAAGGAGAGAAGACCTCAATGCATTTTGAACTTGCAAGAAAAACAGCAGCGGACTGAACAAAAATGCCCAAGATCCGAAAATTCTAATCTGTTCCTTAGGTCCTCCTGTGAGGCCCCTTCTTTCCATTAGATCTCCTAGGTTACAAAAAGCAGAATAACATTAAAGGATGTGGAAATCAAACAATAAGAAAAACCCCAAATAAAAACGATTATTTTCTCAACAAAAGAGTTAAATGTCATTTTTTAAGTCCGTGTGTTTTGGTTGATTGAATTACTGTAATTACTGGTAATCACAGCCAAAGAATTAGACATTTTCAAAAAATCTGGCAATTTGGTGAAGCATACAGAGTTGAATCTTGTTTCTTTTTAAATCAGGGGTATCCTAACCATGGCCACAAGGGCCATTTATAGCGCACCATCAATTCTTTTGCGGCCTACACAAAAATTCAATTTTGGGAATGTAAGCGTTTATTTTTTAAGTAGTTACAGTCATTTTAGAATATGCAGATTGCAATTACCTATTCAAATTTATACAAGACAATACAGTAATCTTTCATTTCCAAGAGGCTTTACCTCAAAGAATAAATATAGTTGCAATTTGCAAAAACCCCAATGAAATAAAGTGCAAGGACGAGTAACGTACTATAAAAACAAATACATGTTTCCCGGTGTATGATACAATAACAAATAAAGATCATCTCATGTTTTTTTCCAGGGACCGGATGTAGTCCGCCGGTCTTAACTTTGACATATGTGCTCAAAACAAAAAAGTTTGAACACTCCCCCTATACAGGGTCCCAGGATGCATTTAATTGAGCAACAGCAATAAATCAAACTTGCTCTGGGGCAAAAATCCAGCAAACAACCTTCTGTGGATGGGCTTTTTTTCCTCAATTTGGCCTGTAACATCAAGGTTGATAAGGTCACCAGAACCCCAGCGTGATCCTGTTATGGATGCCCTGAAATCAAATCCCGCAAATGGTTTTAAGACGACCAAAGAAAGATGCGCACCTTCAAACGCTTCAACTGGGAACACGAAGAGTCTCCTTTCACATTAATAATGCCGCACCGGGGGAAAACGGGGATGATTCCGGGAAAAAGTGGGCCGTGCCCGCAGATAAGAAGCGTCCAGCAGTGGCCAGAGATAAGCGCAACAGTCACAGCAATGCACAGCCACATAATACACAAAGTCCACCTCGGCCCCGGCCAGTGTGCCCTCCGCCAGGCTCGCCTGTCACCATTAATGCATCTTTTCCCCCCCTACAGTAAGGATATCCCGCGGTTTCGCGCCGTTTCTCGGAATGGACGAGTTCGCCTTTCTTTGGGTCCAGATGACAGGACGCGATACGGCGAGTAAATATCGATTGCTGGTTCAGATCTTAAATGTCCATCAGGTGAAGATTGTCTTTGCAAACCAACAGGTTAGGAGATAAAAACGCACACTTTTCTTTATAAGTACATGTACAATACTGTTCGAATGTTTGGAATTGCTTTAAAATATCCTTCTTTTTCAAGGCACAGTTTTTTTTTCAATGAAGTTAACATGAAACGAATCAGAAATACACCCCATACATCGTTAACGGGGTAAATGAATATTGTCTTTGAAAATGTCTGCTTTTTAATGCAATATCTACACAGGTGAGGACCATTTCCAGCAACCAGTGTTCTCATACATTGTGTTTGTTAATTGCGTTTGAACGGTTTAACTGATCAGAGAAACTGTCACGGTTGCCCATTGCCCTCACTTGGTCCTGCCCGTTTGGCGCCAGCTGCTGCTCGTTGCCTGATTGGCCTCCCTCCTATTTAAGCTCAGTGCTCTCATTCACTCATTGTCAGTCCGTCAACGAACCTCTGCACTTGCAAGACTTGTATCCTGCCCATGTATCCAGTATCCGGTATCGATCCCGCCTGTCTCGTCCTGTCCGGTATCTTGCTCCAGTCTCCGGTATCGATCCCGTCTGTCCCGTCCTGTCCAGTATCCTGTCCGGTATCCTGCTCATGTAACCAGTATCCGGTATCTGTCCCGTCCTATCTTGCTGTTTTATCCAATATCCAGTATTGATCCCGTCTGTCCCGCCCTGTCTGGTATCTGCTCTTGTATCCTGTATCTGGTATTGATCCTGTCTGTCCTGTCCCGTTTCGATCTCCTCTGCCCCAGCGATCGCCGAATCGCTGGCGTTTGTGTTCCCGCGCATGACTGCCCCGTTCTTGTAAAATAAAGCTTATGTGAAAACGTTAAGCTTCTGGGTCCACCATCTGTTCAGGTTCTGACAGAAACTAAAAAAAGTCCTTCCTTGGAGCTAGTCCAGTATCTGGAGCATCACATTTGTGGGACTGATTAATCATTCATAACGGCCTGAAAAAGAGAACGTTTGTGGAAAACCCAACAGTTTATTCCTGTTTTAAGAAATTCAATGTCATAGGAAACTTAATATCTCCTACAGCGGCGTGTGCTACTCCCTTTAGAGAACAGCATAACCAGGCTCTAACCTGAATGGAAAAAGAAGTGGCAAGATGGTGAGTACACTAGAGCCATTACAGTCTATAGTCTGAGAAATTGACCCCTAAACTAGCAGCTTGGTTAAATAGTACCCGCAAAACACCAGTGACAACATCTACAGTGAAGAGGTGACTCCAAGATGCTGGCCTACAGGGAAAAGCAGCAAAGAAAAATTTGTATCTAGCACTGCCCAAAAAAAAGGAAGACATAGATATGAGCAAAATAACACAGACATTGGATATCTCATTTGATTAACAAAAGTGTGACTTTTTTTTCTATTCTATTTTACAGTGTTAAAATGTAGTTCATTATAAACACCAACAAATTTGATTTAAATAATACACAAAAATGCATAAGCTTTTTCTAAAAATTCTAAAAATTGTATTTTTAACTACTCATATTCAAGAAATGTGAAATTATTTTCCACATGAGCCTTACCCTAGAAGGAGCTGACATGATTGTCGACCGTCACATTTTAAATATTTTACCTATAACTTCCTGACAATTTGTGAGAATAAATCAGTAATTTGGTTAAAAAATAGAATAACAAGTATAGTCAGTAAAATTTGTAATGAGATAAATGATCCAACCATTTTAGATAAAATTGTTTCTTTAAATTATTGTGTTTCTTTTTTTTTACATTTGTTCATTTTTACCTGATCAAAAATATGTAATATGACAGAAAGAACATTGTTTTATGTTTCTTTTGTTAGAATAAAACAAGAAATAAATGAAGTAAATAATACAGTTTTGAGCATAATTTTCTTGTATATTTTGTGTATGGAGATACTGCACTTAATCTATCATAACTAAATCATTGTTTTTCTTGAAAATTATTAATAAAGTGAGTAAAAAAGCAAATAGTTTCTACGACAAGAAAAAAAATTCATATTATCCCCTCAAGCCAAATACATTTTATTTATTTTTTTTGGCAAATGTATTGCAAAGATTCTCACTTCAGTATTATTTTAATTATACACCATTTCATCCATGTTGTGGACCACAGCTATTGCATTTGAATGCACCGTAAGAGCGATCACTTACCTGATATGATTGTTAAATAAAGAAGAAAACCTTTTAATCCGACCCCCCAACTTCAAGGATATCAGAAACACTCCCTCAAAAAACTACACATGTTAAAAAAGTCATTATCTTCACCAAGGTAATTAATTCTAATTGTAAGACCAGACTTTGTATGCACACCCACAAAAGGATGCATTACAGTTCTTAAGTCAACTTTAGATAACCTGCTTGCATTTTATTTCTAAGCCAATATAATTTTCACTAAATGTGCATGTTGTGGTATACAATATTGGGTTAATGCATATTCATCAGAGTAAAAACTTGTAATTAAAAGGATGTGGTCGTCTTGCTGGGGGTAACATGATGTCCATAGGTCAGCATTGGTCAAGGGGTCAGCAGCAGAAGGTCACGATTAATGGATCGGCGGATAAAACTAGCGAGCTAATATTACCAGTCATCATTTGCCGACTGCATAAAAGGAATTCCTTCTCTGAAAAACGGTCTTAAAAAAAAAAAGGCGCAAAGGGCAAACAGCTTGGCTAATGAGTTCAAGTAGTCACAGGATTTTAATTGACCAATAGGGAGGAAAACTAAGTAACTCATTTATTTGGAAAGGGAATGAATTAGTGCAGATGCAAACAATACAAGAAGTAAACAGTGTAACTGCTAACTGTATACATTAGTAAATATTAGGCTAAATAATTTACACAGTAGGAACCAAAACACATAATTTCCCTGTATATTCTGTCCTTGAAAATACTGCACTCACTCTATCATAATCAGGTTTAAATTCAACAAAGCATTCAATGTCCTTTAGGGGGCGTCTCCCACCCTAAAAAAATTGGGTCTTCTAGTCCTTGGTGGACATAGAGAAACTGTCAAAATAAAATGGATGTACGTATTTACATTTCATACGTTTATGTTTCAATGTAAATCTCACACAAATGATATTCTGGTGAACAATTAGACATTTATTTAATGAACACTCAAAATTTTATCCATTTTGTCATACCTTCACATTGTAATTTTTCTATGTTTTGAATTTATTGAAAGTTATATATATATAAAGTTATATATATATATATATATATATATATATATATATATATATATATATATATATATATATATATATATATATATATTAATCTTAGTAATTTTATAATGATTAAACAAACAGGTTAATGAGCTAAATTCATAGAAAAACAAATCAAACAGAAAAACAAATCAATGTATGCAGCAAACATTACCATTTTATTTGTTTTCATTCTTGTTTTATTTCTTTGTACACTAATATCACTATTTATCTCATTTTTTCCATTTTTAATTAACAATGATGATTAAATATAAAATAAAAGTAATGACAAATGTTTATAGTTTAGTCGTATTTTTATTTGAATAGGACAGGTAAAAAGTGATGCTGCTCCTTTGTTTGTATAATTTACAATGAATAAAGCAACGAGAATTTAAAAGAGCACATTTGAATTGACAGATTTTGAGATAAGACAACAAATATTAACATAAATTTGTTAGATTTTTTTCATATAAATACTTTTAACAGTAGCTGACTTTCTGTGAAAGGTTTTAGAAGTTTAACTTTAAATTACAACTCAATAGCGATATATGTAATCAAGTCAGACGACAAACCCCGAAAAGAAAACACGTGACAACGTATGCAAAAATATCTAATGTTTGACCGTTTCAATATTCGACAAATGTATGACAACATAAGGGGGTAAAGAAAGGTCTGAGACTCTGTCCAAAGTGATATTGTAAATTTGATGCCTTTGTTATCACCCTAACAGGATGCACCCCTATGACTGTGTGTTTTGTCCTGTAGTATATGAAAACCAAAGCATGTGCGGGCGATAAAAGCCGTGCAAGTGCGGCGTTGAAGCCTGGCAGGTTCGCTCCAAGGCCTGCAAACCGTCACTCGGATTGGATTTCACAGGGAAGGCGTTCAACGCGCCGCTTTCCTCCGCGTTGCTGTTGTTCCGACACGCTTGACCGGGACGGGTAGAAGCTCTCTAAAGTGTCAGCTCAAGGATGTGGGAACTGCAAGTCGGCTTTTGCACATGCAAACTTGTACCTCTCACGTTTCAGCCCACAATATGGGTGGATAGCACTGCCCTTTAAATAAATCAAAACCACTCAAAAAGTCAAACTCATTTCCTTCTAGGTTTTACTTTTTTTGTCAGTCGGTGGCTAACGTGTGAAGCTAGTGTCAGTTTTTTTTCAAGACTTTTTCAAGGTGGTGTCCGTAATTTCTAAATATCCTACTTGCTGATGCCATATTTTGGCTAAAATCATCATTGCAGCCTCTGTCAAGCTGCTCCTCTGGCGCGTAAATGAATGTGTCTATCTTAGATGCGTTACAATAAACTCTTCTCTTTTTATATTTTAGGGGTTTTGGGCAGGCATTGGTACTGTATTACAAACAGTTCTTTTTCTACTTTCACCATTTTCATCCTGAAAGAAGAGAAAACCACCAACACGCACGTGAAATCACTCTTCCCTCAACTTCCATCATCCCTGCCCCCTTTCCTCAAGCGAAATGCACTGTGTGGCCAGAACGCCGATAATAAAAGTAAGATAAAAGCAGGAAAGTGCGGTGAATAAAATAATAAAGGTGCTTTGAACTCAGTTGGGCATTGTTAAAACACTTAGTGGAGAGCATATTTAATTTTGATTTTTTCAAGTACACATCAAACTTCTAAATTCTGGTCCACCTTCAAAGGTGGACCAGAAGTCTCAGAAGATTAAATCAAAGCATTCACAAAAGCTTGATCAAAATTGAGCCCCACTGAAAGGCTATTCAAACCACTCACGATAAGACTTAGCTCTAAGCTAGCCTACAATAATGTCTTATACAACATACATTTAAACAACATTCATAGAAAATTCAGATTGATGTCATCACATTTTTTTTAAACCTGGTCAAATTTGATTAACACAAAATTGATGTAGCTCAGAGTTAAAGAAGAAAACAATAACTCGTTAATCAATAAAAGTCTAATCTAGCAGTCAAGTCAAGTCAAGTCATGGTTATTTGTACAGCCCTTAATTACAAGGAGTCTCAAAGGGCTGGGCAGACCACAGATTATTGCAAACTACACTATTATTACACCATCCCCTGGTTTAAAACCTACATTAGGTCAAGGTAAAACTCAAAACCTCAACTTGAGGAAAATGAAGAAACCATGAGAAGGGAACGCACATGACGTAATCCCCCTTCCAGGGTGACCGGGCTGTAATGAATGTTGTAATAACAATTAATACACAGATACCGTCAACAGTAAATATAAATCATTCATAAGCTATAGAACAGAAGTGTGTTTTAAGCCTGAATTTAAACAGTTCCACTGAGGTTGCAGATAGAATCTCAGAGAGCAAAGCATTCCACGGCACTGGGGCCCGAATGGAGAACGCTCTCGAACCTGTACTGAACCCTGCGGAACACCACAGGAAAAACTAAAGGGCTCAGATGTTATTTCACCATATTTAACAAAGTGCATCCTATCTGAGAGGTAGGATCTGAACCATAAGAGGACGGTTCCTGAGAGACCAATCCATTATTCCAACCGGTCTTGTAAAATATTATGGTCCAAGGTGTCAAAGGCAGCACTAAGGTCCAGCAGCAGTGTTGAAGTGCCAGAGTTCAAACAAATGTAATTGAAGTCGGCAAAAATTGAAATAGGACTAGTTTGTCCACAAAATATGTCCAATATCATCCATCCATTTTCTGGGCCGCTTATCCTCACTAGGGTTGCGGGGTTGCTGGAGCCAATCCCAGCCATCTTCAGGCAGTTGGTGAGGACACCCTGAACTGGTTGCCAGCCAGTCGCAGTGGCTAACATAAATTCTAACGTATAGCAAGTTCGGTGTACTCAATTTTAAAACAGGCATTGGAAACAAGTCAGAATGGCCGAGTGAACTGAGGCGTTGCATTTAGGTCGCAGTCTCTCCAGAGGCGTGGGTTCAAATCCCACTTCTGACACACATGACAGTGTCGTAAACTTTCGTTGCTCAAAAGACCAGGGTACATAATGGAGGTAAATATCTGATGTGGCTATGCTTGTTCACAGGTAGGCTAAGTAATCAAAAGCACAACTCTGTTTACACGAGCTCAAAATAGACTCTGAACATACTTCAGAATTGTTCATTCCCACTACTCAAATCATGTTTTGGAGTCAACTCGATCTAACGTACAGCCAGTGCAGTTCGGTGTACTCAATTTTATAAGATTACTTGAAAACATGTCAGAATGGCCGAGTGGTCTAAGGCGCTGCGTTCAGGTCGCAGTCTCTCCGGAGGCGTGGGTTCAAATCCCACTTCTGACACACATCACTTTGTTGTAAACTTTCTTCGTCAAAAGGCCAGGGCACATAATGGAGATACATATCTGATGTGGCTGAGCTTGTTTACAGGTAGGCTGAGTAATCAAAAGCACAACTCTGTTTACATGAGTTCAAAATAGACTCTGAACATACATCAAAATGGCTCACTCCCACTACTGAAATCATATCTTGGAGTAAACTTGATCTGACATACAGCCAGTGCATTTCGTTGTAATTAAATTTAAAACAGCTGTTGAAAAAAAGTCAGAATGGCCGAGTGGTCTAAGGCGCTGCATTCAGATTGCAGTATCTCCGAAGGCGTGGGTGTAAATCCCACTTCTGACACCCATCACAGTGTTGTAAACTGTCTTCATCAAAAGGCCAGGGCACATAATGGAGGTAAGTATCTAATGTGGCTGAGCTTGGTCACAGGTCGGCTGAGTATTCAACAGCACAACTCTGTTTACACGAGCTCAAGATCGGCTCTGAACATACTTAAGAATGGTTCATTCCCACGACTGAAATCATGTTTTGGAGTGAATTCGATCTAACGTACAGCAAGTGCAGTTTGGTGTAATCAATTTTAAAACAGTTTTTGAAAGCAAGTCAGAATGGCCAAGTGGTTTAAGGCGCTGTGTTCAGGTCGCAGTCTTTCCGGAGGTGTGGGTTCAAATCCCACTTCTGACACACATCACAGTGTTGTAAACTTTCTTCGTCAAAAGGCTAGGGCACATAATGGAGGTAAATATCTGATGTGGCTGAGGTTGGTCACAGGGAGGCTGATTGATCAAAAGCACAACTCTGTTTACATGAGCTCAAAATAGGCTCTTCACATACTTAAGAATGGTTCATTCCCACTAATGAAATCATAATTTGGAATTAACTATCTAACATGCAGTCCAGTGTACCTAATTTTGAAACAGGGATTGAAAATAAGTCAGAATGGCCGAGTGATCTAAGGCGCTGCGTTCAGGTCGCAGTCTCTCCGGAGGCGTGGGTTCAAATCCCACTTCTAACACACATCACGGGGTTGTAGACTTTCTTACTCAGAAGGCCAGGGCACATAATGGAGATTAATATCTGATGTGGCTCAGCTTGGTCACAGGTAAGCTGGGTAATTAAAAGCACAACTCTGTTTACAAGAGGTCAAAATAGGGTCTTTACATACTTCAGAATGGTTCATTCCCACTACTCAAATCATGTTTTGGAGTCAACTCGATCTAACGTACAGCCAGTGCAGTTCGTTGAATTTAATTTTAAAACAGCTGTTGAAAACAAGTCAGAATGACCGAGTGGTCTAAGGCGCTGTGTTCAGGTCGCAGTCTCTCCGGAGGCGTGGGTTTAAATTCCACTCCTGACACACATCACAGTATTGTAAACTTTCTTCGTCTAAAGGCCAGGGCACATAATAGAGGTAAATATCTGATGTGGCTGAGGTTGGTCACAGGGAGGCTGAGTAATCAACAGCACAACTCTCTTTACACGAGCTTAAAATAGGCTCTTATCATAGTTCAGAATGGTTCATTTCCACTACTGAAATCATGTTTCGGAGTCAACTCGATCTAACGTACAGCCAGTGCAGTTCGGTATACTCAATTTTAAAACATTTTTTGTAAACAAGTCAGAATGGCCGAGTGGTCTAAGGCGCTGTGTTCAGGTCACACTTTCTCCAGTAGCGACGGTTCAAATCCCACTTCTGACACACATCACGGTGTTGTAAACTTTCTTACTCAGAAGGCCAGGGCACATAATGGAGATAAATATCTGATGTGGCTGAGCTTGTTTACAGGTAAGCTGAGTAATCAAAAGCTCAACTCAGTTTACATGAGTTCAAAATAGGCTCTGAACATACATCAGAATGGTTCATTCCCACTACTGAAATCATATCTTGGAGTCAGCTTGATCTATCGTACAGCCAGTGCAGTTCGTTGTACTTAATTTTAAATCAAGCTGTTGAAAACAAGTCAGAATGGCCAAGTGGTTTAAGGCGCTGTGTTCAGGTCGCAGTCTCTCCGAAGGCGTGGGTTTAAATTCCACTCCTGACACACATCACAGTGTTGTAAACTTTCTTCGTCTAAAGGCCAGGGCACATAATAGAGGTAAATATCTGATGTGGCTGAGGTTGGTCACAGGGAGGCTGAGTAATCAACAGCACAACTCTCTTTACACGAGCTTAAAATAGGCTCTTATCATACTTCAGAATGGTTCATTTCCACTACTGAAATCATGTTTCGGAGTCAACTCGATCTAACGTACAGCCAGTGCAGTTCGGTATACTCAATTTTAAAAACATTTTTTGTAAACAAGTCAGAATGGCCGAGTGGTCTAAGGCGCTGTGTTCAGGTCGCATTTTCTCCAGTGGCGACGGTTCAAATCCCACTTCTGACACACATCACGGTGTTGTAAACTTTCTTACTCCGAAGGCCAGGGCACATAATGGAGATAAATAAAATAGGCTCTGAACATACATCAGAATGGTTCATTCCCACTACTGAAATCATATCTTGGAGTCAGCTTGATCTATCGTACAGCCAGTGCAGTTCGTTGTACTTAATTTTAAATCAAGCTGTTGAAAACAAGTCAGAATGGCCGAGGGGTCTAAGGCGCTGTGTTCAGGTCGCAGTCTCTCCGGAGGCGTTGGTTCAAATCCCACTTCTGACACTCATTACAGTGTTGTAAACTTTCTTCGTCAAAAGGCAAGGGCACATAATGGAGATTAATATCTTATGTGGCTGAGCTTGGTCAAGGTAGCAGTACCATGCATGATGCTAACCAGATAGCTTTAGGATATGTCATTCCTCCGTCCACCAGAGGGCGCGAAATTAGTTTGTAATTGGGATATGGGCGTAGAATCACCCTGCACCTGTCTGTAATTCGCATCACCCATCATAAGGACATTTTGTGTTAGGTGATTTTCATTTCCACCTTTATTTTTCACCATCACATCCTATTCTGTTTTTTGAGTACTGTGGTGTCCCTGATTTTCTGCGTTTGGGTCCACGGAAAAATCACAAAAAGTAGTATAAATATTTGAGCAATTTTTGAACCAAATAGCAGAAAGTGATGTGATCCAAATTGAAAAGACCATTCACATAGGCTAGAAATTCAAAGTTAGAAAAAGCAGAACAAGTTAATTTAGACGAATTCAAGTCAAATAGCTTGGCAGCTAGCTTTAAACTAACAACAATTGAAACGTACACTCAGCATTCTTTCTTTATGCTGTCAAACTAAAATGTTAGTGTAAAAAATTCTGACAGTAACATTTAATCAATTATTCACAAAATTTAAATATCTTATAAACTCATCACAAATTGTGATTACAAATAGAAGTTAGCTAGAGGCTAACGTGGTAAAACAGTCCAAACGGATGAAAAACACTAGCCAAAATAATTTATGATTTTTCGTTGATTACTCAGGTTGCCTTTCCTTTTGTTTAATTATAATCGTTTCTTGGCTGAAAGTCCCATCAAATCAGAAGGAATGGAACCTAGCGCAAAACTAAAGAAGCAGGCTACGCATCATTATGCTCTTTCTTTTCAGGCCACCAAAGTGATTTAAAACACATCAACACTGAGCATCCAACTTGATGCTGTCAGGATGCCGCCGTGCCACCACTACCCTAAAAAAAGCATCCATCCATTTAGGAATTCTTGTTGCTGCCAATGTTATTGCACTACTTGAGACTGCCCTATTGTTATGTTTCACTATTAATTGCACTATTAGTATAACTTGGGACAGTCTCTACGCGCTATGTTGTAACTATTTTTTCATATTTACTCTGATAGTCTTTTAACTAATTTTCTCTTGATAGTCTTGATTACATGTTAACCTTGGAGTGCCGGGTCTAGTCATTTTTCAAACAATATTTCACCAAGTTTATATCATGACATTAAAGGCCATGCTATGCTGTGCTGTGCTGTGCTATGCTATGCGACGCTATGCTATGCTATGGTACGCTATGCTATGCTATGCTATGCTATGCTATGCTATGCTATGCTATGCTATGCTATGCACCTTTATACTATGCTATGCTTTGCTATGCTATGCTATTCATCCTTTCAACCAAAGTTGGTCCAACTGAATGCTAACATCGCTTTAGTTACTTGTATTACTCCTCCTTGTCAAATAGGACAAAGTGATGAAACAGTACTAAATAAAGATCTACATAGTTGCCCATTCATAATGGATTCAGTTAATGACAAAATATCAGAACCAACGAATTTTTGTAAATAAAAAGCAACTTTTGTTCAATCAAGATCCGAAACACATTAAACTCTTTACCATCTTTGTTCGTCCCCCATCAATCGGTTTCTGTTTTGTCCTTTGAATCCTCTCCTGAGCCCACTCCACTTTCAAAAATGCGTGCGACATCAATATAAAAGCGGACAATAAGACTCTCTTTGGGCTAATCATTCAAAAAGATGCCAGTTTTTGTTATACAGGACACAATCCCCTGATGAATCCATGGAGATAGCGTTTATTAACTATGCAGATGACACTCAACTGTATCTGCCACTGGAGACAACTGCTCAGTTAAGTTGAATAAATCTGGAGGCCTGCCTTACTGAGATACAAAGATCGATGTCACTTAATTTTTTGAGCCGTATTCAGAAAAAAAACAAAATGTTGATTGTTAGTCCAGCTCATTGTCGTAATTTTTTCTCAAACACTGCCCTGAACCTTGACAAATCTAATATTGCCAAAAAATAAAGGTGTTATATTTGATCCTAATCTGTTGTTTCAGTTACATGTGAAAAACATTACTAGAAGAGCTTTCTTCCTCCTTTGGAATATTGCGAAGATTCACCCCGTGCTGTTTCAATCAGATGCAGAAAGCATAATTCATGCGTTTATTACTTCTTGGATTGATTACTGTAATGTATTGCCTTCTGGTCCCCCATATGTCTAGCATCAAAAGTTTGCAGCTGGTTCAAAATGCTGCAGCGACACTCTTGACTCAGACAAAAAAGTTTGAGCATATTTCTCCTATATTGGCCAACTTGCACTGGCTTCCAGTCCACTTAATATGTGACTTTAAGCTTCTCTTACTAACATACAAATCTTTGCATTGAGTTGTGCCACCTAATCTCTTCGATTTGGTTTCCGCCTATGTTCCTGCACGAAGCTTCCGCTCGTAAAATGCCGGTCGTCTTGTGAATCAAAGTGCCAAGAAGAAGTCTGCAGGCTCGAGAGCGCTCTCCATCCGGGCCCCGGTGCTGTGGAATGCTCTGCCTCCGCAGATAAGATCTGCAACCTCAGTGAAAGTTTTGAAATTAAGACTTAAGACCCATTTCTATTCAGGAGCTTATGATTGATGCCCACCTCATACTTTCCTTTTCCTGTCTTTCTCTGACTGCCTTGCTGGTGGTGATACGAGGGAGAAGGAAGATTGGAGGTGAGTTAGCAGACCAGCATCTGGACCTGACCAGTTGGCAGAGATGGAAGGCTGCGTTGTTGCAGTTATGGACTTTTTGGACTATTTTACAGGCTTGAGGCGTTGTTGCTGTCATGCACTTTCTGGACTAATTTTAACATACTACCTATTGTTTTCTTTTATTGATGTTTAATAAATTTTGTGTACTGTTAACAAATGCTAAATATACTGCACCCTGATCATCCTGGAAGGGGGATTACCACTTGTGAGCCCCTTCTCAAGGTTTTTTATTTTCCTCATGCTGAGGTTTTGAGTTTTTCCTTGCCTGCATGTCTATTCAAGATCAGGGGATGGTGTAATTGTAACCTGAGCAGTCCTTTGAGACATCTTGTGAATGAAGGCTATACAGATAAATGAGACTTGACTTGAATTTGCACACCATCAGTCCGTTGGCGTATTGTTCTTTGAATCCTCTCCTGAGCCCACTCCACTTTCAACAACGCTATGCGATATCAATATGAGAGCGGACAATGAGACTCTCTTTGGGCTAATCATTCAAAAGACGCCGGCTTTTGTCATATAGCCCGATGAATCCCTAGAGGTGGCGTTTATTAACTCCGTCACATGTCCAGAGGTGTACGGCAGCTGCTGAGGCCCCCTGGACGGACGGGCCCGGAAACCCCCCCCTCGGTACCCTGGTTTCTCCACTCCTTTCTCCAGTACAGGCCCCAAGGCCAGCCGTTGTCATGAAAAATCAATGCTTGGCCTACGTTGGTATTCCCCCTCCTTGCTCGTTCTTTATTATTTTAATTAATCAGGATGGCTGCACCTGTCTGTCAGTTTGCGACGCTCGCCATTTTTTTGTGAGCAGAGAAAAAGTAATTAAAGTGGCTGGCAAGGAATTCTGGGTGTTTTTTTATCTCTTTGTTTGAGGCAGACAGAAGACGAATTGGATACAAATGCCAGAGCTTTGATTAAAAATCCTCCCGTAAGTCTTTTTCTGTGCTATGCCGGTAAGGGTGGGGGGTTAATGATGTAGCAACGGGCTGCGTTGAGTCATTTTGGATGGCTCGAGGGCCAAAAATATTGTTCAAAAAATACGCTCAAAAATATCATCAGTCTCACTGACAAATGATAGAAGCTATTTAGAGCTTGTTTGAAATGTCATTGTGTCATTATGTCATATTTAATTGTCAATCAATTGTGTTTGGAAGATAAAGGACCCCACAATTCAATCAGGTATTTCAAATCAGAACGCCTCACAGCGAGGCATTTGTTCTGACCGCTAATTCTCTGTGTTGCTGGTAAAATACAGTATTTTAGTCCATCCTGGGTACCTAAAAACCTGATTACCTGAAATGATTTCACTATAAAAGTACAGATATGATTATAGTTTAGTAGACAATCAAAATGATCAGAGAAGAAATCAATACATTTTAAACTTGGAAGGAGAACAGGAGTGGACTGTACTAAAAAAAACTCACAATGCCAAATCCCAAATCTGTTCTGCTGGTCCTCCCCTGAGCCCTTTCTTTCTATTAAATCTCCTAGGTCACAAAAGGAGAGCTGCCCTAAAGGGTTTGGGAATCAAAGAACAGCAACATTATTGGCCAATAGTGTGAACAGTGCATAATAGTCAAAATAACAAATAATCGAGTGTAATAACAGTCACAATAACAAACGAACTAGCATCCTATGCAATCTCCTTTTTAGGTGTCCAATTTTAAAAACTGAAAAAAGCAGAATAAATTGTCATGTGATTAAATTAAAGAACAGCAACATTATTATCCAATGGTGACAATGATGTAAACAATGCATGATAGTCAAAATAACAAACAACTGTGAGGAATAATAGTCGGCATGGCAGCGTGTCCGCAGCACAGTTCTGAGGTCATGGGTTCAAAATCAGCTACCAGTCTTCCTGTGCGGGGTTTGAATGTTCTCCCCGTGCTTGCGGGGGTTTGCCTCGGGCACTCTGGTTTCCTCCCAAATTCCAAAAACATGCATGTCAAGTTAATTGGCTGGTCCAAATGGTCCCTAGGTGTGAATGAGAGAATGAGTTATATGTCTCTGTGTGCCCTGAAAATGTCTGGCAACCAGTTCAAGGTGTCCCCTGCCCACTGCCCGAAGATAGCTGGGATGGGCTCCAGCAACCCCGCAACCCTACTGAAGATAAGCGGTGCAGATAATGGATGGATAATGCAGGTGAGGAATAGTCAAAAATAACAAACAAACTTCCATCCTTTGCTGTCTCCTTTCCAGATGTCCAATATTAAAAACACAAACAAGCATAATTACCATAACAGGTATAACAATAAAACAACATTCACTGATAGTTATACTGCAGATGACGGCTATATGCGTCAATGGAAATAAATGAGTTTGGGGAAAAATGCACGCAATCGTAAGAAGGTCTTCCACCCTTATTTCCCAAATTCCCCCTCAGAGGAGGAATTCAAACTTTTTCTGCCAGTTATCCTGCATGCGTCTAATATTTCCATCCTCCAACACATCTAATTGAATACTGTTGACCAGGCTCATTACCGGGCCTTCCAAGAGCAGGCTGATGAGCTGCTTGTTTAAATCAGGTGTGTTGGAAAAGAGAGTCACACAAAACATGCATGATAGTCATCCTTCAGGACCAGATTTAGATACAGGACTGTGGCCCTTGGGAACTGGACTGTAAGACATTGGATCTGGTCCTTGGCAACCACTGTCCTGCCAGTTGTCAATGGCTCCCTCTTACGTTACAGCTTAAGCTCATCAACAAGCTCTGAAGAAGTCTTACCATGATTCCGCTCATCAAATCAGCCGTGTCATACAGTAGGAGGAAGATGTTGAAAATAGACAGTAGTGTGAATTTCAAAGACTATAGTAAGTTGCATTATTTGTTTTCTCATTTTTCTTAAAAACGTAAGAAAGCACACACGGGAAATCAGTTTAATAATTAATTCTAAACAGATGGAAAGAAAACCCTCTAAAAACATCTTGTTTGTGGCACACAGAAATGGAAAAAAAAAAAAAAAAAAAATCAGTTCAGAACACTTACCTGCTTCAATTTTTTTCAGCTTAATATCCCATAGATTTTCCAGGTTTAATGTTTGTTTTTGTCATGGTTAGATTCTGTTCGTTGGCATCTGAAGGCGACAAACATCCAAAATTATCTGTTGTTGGCTTTCATTTTCAGTTTTTCATTAGTTGGACAAATTTAAAAAGAGATTTACCACCGTTTTTTTTTTTAATAAATATTGAAAAAAAAACAGTTTCTTTAGCTTCATCCAATTCCTCCCATTTTTTATAGAAAGAGAAAACAATTCACTGTATACAGCACCCAACCAATACCTTGTACCAACTGGAGCTGCCTATTGACTCAAAGGGACATTGTGTATTTTTAAGCGCCTTCTAGTGGTAAAAAAAAACATAATTCCTTAAAAAAAATTACAAATTTGGATAATAAGTAAAACCCTAATGAACGATCAAATAAACGTGCATAAAAAAATATTGTAGGTTGAGGAATTTGTATATATTTTCCAAAGTATGAGGCTCACCTAGAGGGAGCTGGCATGATTGTCTGCCATCTTACTGCTACAGGTACCTTATGAAAGGCTGGGCATATATAAACAAAAAAAAGTTGCGGTGTGGTCACTTTGAGAGTCTGTAGTTTCTATTCTTCTGCTTTATAGCACTTGCTTTTGGTTGTACTACATCATGTATCAACATCACATGATCAAACAATACAGCCTGTCCCTTTAAAACTAAAGAGAAATAATCCGTTTTTTTTCAAATGCAGCCTTAATGCGGCATTTCCAGAAAACTGGAAAGTATGGTTTTCCAACCTCTGACCAGGTGAAAAGATATGTACTCCGACTTTCCGACGAGGACCTCCCAGTTTGAGTGTCATCCCAGTTGTATTTTCCTCGTCGAAAGTTGGAAAACCCCACTTCCCACTTTTTTAAACGCTTTGAGTTTGTATTTGGTACAATCTGAGTCGGATAATTCCGAACTTTCTGGAATTCAGCACAAGTCTACCTATTTGATTCCAGCTCCCTTCACTGGCCTTAGGGGGGCTTTCAGTCCCTCTCACCAGCACAAGTTCTTGTTCCAGTCTTGATATCATTGACTGTGACTTGATTGCAAACGTACATCGGTCACCCGGCGCAATCACATCCAAAGTCATATCCGCGCTCGGCTTTTATAGCTCCGTCTTTCAATAAAGCTTGCTCTGGTAAGTGGCGCAGAGGCGAAGGAAACGGCCTCCGCTGCCCACGTTATCCGCGCCTGGTGGGGCTAATAAACGCTGGTGAGGCGACGGCAAGCGTGAAAGGACAATCAGAAGGTCCGCTGGGATACTGCGTCAATGCCCGGGGAGGATCGGCGCCGCCAGCGCTGGTAACGACGCGGTTTATGAAGCATCCGACCACTTTACGATAATTCCTGAGAGAGAATGGGTGAGTCGGAGAACGAGACGTGACGCAACATAAGCCGCTGAAGCTTTCCATTTGGATCCCCCTTCTCCCCCTCCCAAAAGTGGATCAAAGTGCTTTCAAAGGGCGAGACGGGAATAACTCGGGGTGGCTCGAGGGAGCGAGACAAAAGGCGATTACGGTCCGAAAAATGCACAAAAAGTGATATTTTATTACGGTTGCGAGGCTTTCAAAAATGACCGGAAAAGGCAGGAAAATGGAAGCCAGGCGTGTTTTAACAGCGTGTAATTGCTTTAACCCTGACGGGCGCTGTCCGTTTCGCACCGATAAGATGTGTTTCTGACCCCTGATTGGGTTAAGTCAAACTTCATTTCGGTGAGGAGGAAAAACCACTTTGTTGCTATTACTGTGGATTCTCCAAGACAGATGAACACAATAAATGTCACTTTTTTCATCCTCTGAATCGCTCTATGATGGCTTTCATCATGATCTGATGCCCATCTGATTTTGAAACTTTGCAAAGAAATGAACTGCTTCTGATCGCTGCGCTTGTTTATTGACTGTGGCAGTAGTGGGATTGGGAAAGTTTTGGCAGTCTGTGATTTGTCATTCTAGATCTCACTGTGGCCCTTAGTCTAGGTAGGCATGGGATATAAGATTCTATAACAAACATGAAAAAAATATTACTCGTGTTTGCACTGTCTATTATGTGTTGTACTGTTCTACATGTATGTATTAGTAGTATTAGTTTAGTGTATCCTAGCATAGCGTTGTTTTAATTTTCTAGACACTGAGGGCTGAAAGAAACGCAATTTGAATTCTCTATTGGTGCTGCAAAATCAACAATAAAGCTGATTTTGACTTTGACTTATCATTATTCACCTTTTTTGTTTTATTTTATTTTATTATTACTGATCTCGGATGTTAAATTCATAATTGTCTTTTTTCATTTTGTGTATAAGTTAGAAAATTTGAAAAACATATTTCAATGACAGGCACTTTTTGTGAAAAAATAATAATCAAAAAAGGTTATCAATGAATGACTTAAGTTTTAATAAATAAATTGTCATGATTTGGCATGCCACCTTCTCCCAGAGGGCACCTCTTGGTGTGGAACTGGACCATAAGTGCCCAATCTACCCACACCGGTTCCAAGTTATCCCAAGACTTTATATTGACTGCACAGAAAGCACGTTGTGTCGGGTCATTGCCATTGTCATGCTGGTGGCTATTTCCATGCCACTTCCATAATGTCTTCTATTATCATGTCAGGTTTGGTTTTTGTTTCTGTTTTTTTTTCACTTTGCTAAGTGTTTTAAGACCTGGTTTGTTTTTGTTTGTTGTTACAAGTTTTGTTTTGAAGTACCATTCATATTTTGAGCACCCCTGCCACAGTTCCTGCTTTCCTTCACTTGGGTCCATCCACAAAACCTAACATAAATCTTGATGTCTATTTGAACAGAAGTCGTAACTTTGGTGCCTGATGAAAGGAGTCTTTTTCTTCTTCTGTGTGTTATTCTGATTAAGTCTCAAAAAGGAGGAGTAGTTCCATCGAATATTTTACTTACAGAATATTTTAGGCAAAGGCTGTAGGAATTCACCATTTCAAAGTCTGAAGTGGTTTACCATCATTCTTATACTGAATGGAAGTTACATTTCAATCGATTAAGGGTTACTACAGATGAAAATCTTGCTCAAACAGCTTAACAAATTTCAGAGGAAATCAATTGTATTTTAATAATAAGAATGAATGCTTGACTTTGCTTTATGTGATTGACCTAAAATTGGACTCAACACCAATTCTAATGATAAAATAAAACACAGATTTTCCTGATTATGGAAAGTTATCAATGAAGAAATTATATAATCATGACTTAATATAGCCAGTGACAGATTTTAATGTTCGAACATGTTCAATCACTTGTGAGACCTTATGTAGAACAGTCCCAAGTTACTTTTATTGTCTATGTAGTCCCAATTACGCCTACAAAGTAAAGGACCCCTTCTTGCTGTCAGTTTTAAAGTCACAGTCCAGAAAAGTACTGACGACCTTTGACCGACAGTATTAGCGGGAACCGGATTCACGTAAATCGTAAGACCAGTCATAGGCCATACCCAGTCCATCAAGTCAGAAATTCCTAACAAAACAGACATCCGTTGGAAAGCTGATGGAGAATCCTTTCCAAGTTCCAACTATTTACGTTACCATGGGCAGATATAAAGCTAGTAGCCCTTTATGAGGCTGGAACAGGTTACATAACCGTCAGCAAAAGAGTTCAAGAGGGGATTACAAACATTGATACGCATACAAAGTGGGCATCAAATGCCGTGTGACTGGGCCGCAATTTAACTTTGAGAACTCTAATTACAAACTTCACTTCAGGAGAAACACTCACTTGAATGCGTAACATTGTATACAGTGCATCCGGAAAGTATTCACAGCGCTTCACTTTTTCCACATTTTGTTATGTTACAGCCTCATTCCAAATTGTATTAATTTAATCTCTTATTTCAAAATTCTACACAAAATATTCCATTATGACAATGTGAAAAGGTTTTTTTTTTTTACTTTTTTTGAATTTATTAAAAATAGAAAACTAAGAAATCACATTTACATAAGTATTCACAGCCTTTGCTTAATACTTTGTTGATCCACCTTTGGCAGCAAATACAGCCTCAAGTCTTTTTGAATATGATCCCACAAGTTTAGTACACCTATCTTTGGGCAGTTTTGCCCATTCTTCTTTGCAATAAGTCTCAAGCTCAATCAGGTTGGATGGGAGACGTTTGTGCACAGCCATTTTCAGATCTCTCCAGAGATGTTCGATCGGATTCAAGTCTGGACTCTGGCTGGGCCACTCCAGGACATTCACAGAGTGGTTCTGAAGCCAATCTTTTGAGATCTTGGCTGTGTGCTTTAGGTCGTTGTCCTGCTGAAAAATGACCCTTCGCCCCAGCCTGAGGTCAAGAGCGCTCTGGAGCAGGTTTTCATCCAGGATATCTCTATATATTGCTGCATTCATTTTTCCTTCTATCCTGACTAGTCTGCCAGTTCCTGCTGCTGAAAAACATCCCCACAGCATGATGCTGCCACCACCATGCTTCACTGTAGGGATGGTATTGGCCTGGTGATGAGCGGTGCCTGGTTTCCTCCAAACATGGCACCTGGTATTCACACCAAAGAGTTCCATTTTTGTCTCATCAGACCAGAGAATTTTGTTTCTCATGGTCTGAGAGTCATTCAGGTGCTTTTTGGCAAATTCCAGACGGGCTTCCATGTTCCTTTTACTAAGGAGTGGCTTTCGTCTGGCCACTCTACCATACAGGCCTGATTGGTGGATTGCTGCAGAGATGGTTGTCCTTCTGGAAGGCTCTCCTCTCTCCACAGAGGAACGCTGGAGCTCTGACAGAGTGAGCATCGGGTTCTTGGTCACCTCCCTGACTAAGGCCCTTCTTCCCCGATGGCTGAGTTTAGAAGGCCGGCCAGCTCTAGGAAGAGTCCTGGTGGTTCCAAATGTCTTCCATTTACGAATAATGGAGGCCATTGTGCTCATTGGGACCTTCAAAGCAGCAGAAATTTTTCTGTATCCTTCCCCAGATTTGTGCCTCAAGACAATCCTTTCTCGCAGGTCTACAGACAGTTCTTTTGACTTCATGCTTGGTGTTTGTGCTCTGACATGCACACTCAACTGTGGGACCTCATATAGACAGGTGTGTGCCTTTCCAAATCATGTCCAATCAAATGAATTTACTGCAGGTGGACTGCAATTAATCTGTAGAAAGATCTCAAGGATGATCAGTGGAAAAAAGATGCACCTGAGCTCAATTTTAAGCTTCATGGCAAAGGCTGTGAATACTTATGTAAATGTGATTTCTTGGTTTTCTATTTTTAATAAATTCAAAAAAAGTAAAAAAAAAACTTTTTCACATTGTCATAATGGAGTATTTTGTGTAGAATTTTGAGATAAGAAATTAAATTAATACAATTTGGAATGAGGCTGTAACATAACAAAATGTGAAAAAGTGAAGCGCTGTGAATACTTTCCGGATGCACTGTATATTGTATATTGTGTTTGTTTTTTAAATGCGATTTCAACAGATATTTCATTCACTATAGTAATCAATAAACAACCACAAATGTAAAGACTGCTCATTTCTTTGTAAGTGAACTTCGAAATTCAGCAGGGGATCAAATAATGATTTCCCCCACTGTATATAAGCGTGCGTCTCCCGCTCCCCAAACGTATAACAAAGCCGCCACGTTATGAACTCAAATTGTTTAGGATGAGCATAAATTGCGTCGATTTTAAGTGAGCCGCATATCCTCAGCTCATTTCACTTCCAATTAAAAAAAGTCGAGCAGAGAAAACCTCCCGTGACCGTAAATCCCCCTTTACGGACCGCCGCTTACGACTTCATTTTGTTGTGCAACGTTATTGTAACGAGCGACCAAAGAGCCCCCTGTTGTCTTTTAACTATTTTATTCACAATTAATAAAAAACAATCCAGTGTTAGTAGGGGAGGAGTGTAGGTGGAGGAGGAGGGGTTGTAATATGTTTTCCAAGAACGATATGTATCACCAGAGGTCGTGTTCCAAGATAATTAAAGTGGAATCATTATTTAATAGCTTGAAAAAATGTGTGTGGTTTTGCTCAATGAAACAAGAAAAATGGAAAGACAGCTGTCGGTAGCCACCGCGTTCCTATATCCCATTCCAAAAATATGCAGCGTGAACAACAATCTTCTGTCTTCACATTCTCAAGCCTTATCACTGCAATCGAGTCACGCGTCGCCGCAGTTAAGTACAAAGGTGTATTCACGCCGGTGAGCTGAGAAACGTCATTAATCGCATCCAACTTTTTAAAGGGGAATTTAGTTGGGAAAGTTGAGCATTCGTGTGGAAAAATGCTATTTGACACCTTTATGAAAACCATTTTGAAAATAAAGAAGCGTTTTGCTATGTTTTGTCACAGCATGTGTTGAACATACACTCTCATATACACTTAAGTTCATAGTTTAAGCTTAAATGTGGCTATAACGTCTGAGTTAAAGTGTGTTCGAAAGTTTAACTCAGTGTTAAAGTTGGTGTATGTATCTTTTAAAATATTGTTCTTCCTGATGCCATCATCTTTGTTGTGCGTTCAAGTATTTGAAATTATTAGATGTGCTTGAATGAACTCCTCCTTTTTCATCTTTTGGGGGGCTTTGGTTAGCATTTTAACTGTAATTTGAAACAGTTTTTCTTACTTTAACCATTCTCATTCTGGAATAAATGAAAACCACGACCATGCCTGTGATATCACTCTGTCGCCACCCCTTTTTTTTTAGACTTGCACCCCGCCTTGAGTTAAATCAAGTTTAAAGTAGGTATAGTTGACAGCAAACAGTTAAGGCTACAAAGCTTTAAATATTAGTAGGGCAATGAATATAACTAATTCAACACTTCAAAAACGACAAATTAAAAATTTACTAAATCTAAAATCATGGTCTGAATACAGTAATACCTTACTACTATCCCTTGTTTATTTTTGCTGATAGCGGAGGCCAAGATGAAAATTTGTGTCATGCGTGGCGATTCTTTTTTTTCCATTGTTTCTGCCAAAAATGAACAGCACCTGTCAACTATTGCTGTGAGCCGAGGCCGGAAGAGCTCATTTTGAAAATAGATGGACCTACTTTACAGATTTTTTGCACATAGCTGGGGCTTTTTGTGCCTATTAACTCAGTTAAATGAGCGATTAATAGGCAAACGCTGCGAGTAACTATATTTGTGGAAGCTCATTGCAGAAGCGCTATGTAGAAGCACAGATGAATATAATAAACCGGTAGACCTTTATAGGGGCAGGGTTTAGTATGTGGAAGGGCAGGTAACTGGGGATTTAAGGCAACAGTATCCAGAACAAGAAGGCAGCAAACAGATCCAATAGAGAAGCAAATGGTTCGTTGATCTAGTGACTCCAATCAGCAAAGTTGACAGTCCAATAGTACTTGTAATCCGGGAGGTCAGGCAGGGATTCGATACCGTGACTAAACAAAGGCACTGTGACATTGGTACTTGGGACGTGACAAGAAAGAGAACGAACTAGGAAGGAACGTCGGGGACAAAATACTGAAAAAGGAAAGAGGAAGAGCAGTGATTGGAGGATTAGCTGTGGGGAAATCAATCCATCGCATCCACTACACAGCATTATCTCCAGACAGAAGAGCAGTTTCAGCGACAGACTGCTGTCACTGTCTTGTACTACGGACAGACTGAAGAGATCTTTTCTTCCTCATGCCATGAGGCTCTTTAACTCTACCTGGCAGAGTAAAAGCCCACAGTAAACCACACCACCTACATTGCATATTACCGAATCTTATTGCAATATGTATTCTTTGTAGCACTATTTAGTTATTCTATATAACACGCTACAGTGGGCATTTGCACGTCACACTGGGTATTTGTATATTGTATTCTTTTTGCTTTATTATTGTATTGTTCTCAGCTCAGGGATGCTGCTGGAAATGTGAATTTCCCTTCGGGGATGAATAAAGTATCTATCTATCTATCTATCTATCTATCTATCTATCTATCTATCTATCTATCTATCTATCTATCTATCTATCTATCTATCTATCTATCTATCTATCTATCTATCTATCTATCTATCTATCTATCTATCTATCTATCTATCTATCTATCTATCTATCTATCTATCTATCTATCTATCTATCTATCTATCTATCTATCTATCTATCTATCTATCTATCTATCTATCTATCTATCTATCTATCTATCTATCTATCTATCTATCTATAATTGAAAACAGCAGTGAGGAGGAAAATAGAACCCTGAAGTGAGTGACTAGAAAAGATAAGGGAAAGAGAGAGAGAGAGAGAGGGAGACAGAAAGACACAGAGAGAAAGAAACAGATAATGGATCTTGACATGGTAAATGGCCTGCTTTTTTATAGTGCTTTTCAAGCAACCGTAGTCATCTATAAACAATTGTGTTGGTTTGGCTTTTTAAATCGGTTGATATCTTAATCTACCAGACTGACTGAGAAAAAAACTGTGGTTTTGTTTTTGAGCGTGGAATAAGTCATGGGATTACTACAGTTTAATTCTTGAATTAAAGTGGTTCAAAGCGTTAACTCATAAATATATCTCTGCATCCCCTCCACCCTCTCTCTCTTTCTCTCTCTCTGACTATCTCTCACCCCCTCTCTTTCTGATTCCTCACCTCCCTTGAACCGAACGGCAATCATTCTCTGAGAATTATGACTCACTTAATGACAAAGTGAATAGATGTTGACACAGACATGTCACAGCATGTAATCCAATTGGGACATAAAGCTCACTTCTTTCACACCCGCACCGGTCGTACAAATCTCCATCCCTGCTTTCCCTTTTTTGCTCCCCCCCTTTTTTTCCCCTTAATCAGTAACAAAATCCCCAATGAATGGGGGGAAGGACGGATGGACGGTGCTGGCGGCAATCGGGCCTGCAAGCAGCTGATCTCTGACGGGTGACTACGGCTCAGCGGGGTGAGACAGCCTCATCATTAAGCGTAATTACCTCCAGCTAATCCACTTCCACTCCGTGCAAAATAAACAGCCGGGCCCATTAAAGTAGCTGACTGTCAGCCTGCAAGTGGCCTGTGGCTCCTTTGGCACTGATCCCCGGCCGCATGGGAATAAGAGAAGAGGGAAGGTGGGGTCAGGGATTTGTTGTGGGAAGTGGTGGCGGTGTTGTCGGAGGTGCTGGCTACATGCTGGCAGAGCTGGTACTATTGTTTGGAAGCTACCGCCACAGCAAATCCCCCAGCCTCCTTCTTCGTATGGACCCAGATGGCGGCCTTTGTGACCGCCACCATTTGCACTTTGCCTCCAGGCTCGCTGACTTCACCCGTATCAGCGTGTCACGACACCCACCCACCGCTTTACACGCTGCACTTTCGTGAGCCGCTGATTTATTGGCCCAACCTTTTATCAGCCACCCCTCAGCACACTAATTTTTCTTTAGAAGCATTCAATGAGGACATTGGGTAAACACTATATACACCGGTCCACTAAATTAAATAAATTAAAAAAAACGCCTCATGTCAAATTTAGCACTACAATAAATATAACGATTTGACCTCACAATAATACAATAATAATCACCATATTGTGAGACGTTTGTCAATAATCAAACATATTTCAACATAGCCAAAAACAGAAACAGAAAACAAAATGTTTTTAAACTACTATACAAGTTATTTTACATAACTAGAACAGTGGTGGGCTGTCAGGGCCTGCAAGGCCTTCTCTCCACGTCTAAAAATTATTGAATCGCGTGATGTTAATTCTATTTCGTCCATTAATATTTATTTAATATTTCCAAAATGGCTGTCAGCTTACCTTTATTGTTTTTCCTCTAGTTGTACTTCTTCCCGATGTGTGCTTTCATCTTCAAGCATTTAACTAATCACATTTCAGCCATTACTTGTTGCCAGGGTCAGAAATCTGCCCGGGGGCAACAAGCATTTCTTAAGTCAAAGAAAACTTGCTGCTACTTGTTCTTGCTACTGTTTTTTTTTGTATTCATTGTATTTTAGCACGCGGGGAAAAGGAACTAATCGGTGCTGTATGTTATGCATACTGTATAACATATTTAACAGTAAAGTGGAATATGGTTGAGTTGAGTTAAATTGAGGAGGAGAGGGCATTTAGCCCGGCCCCAGCCCCTTCTGTGCATTCGGTTTTCTCCGTCCAACGGTGCCTACAGCAGGAGGCGGAAGGCATGAAGGGCCCTGCACCGCGTTGACACAGGACATGTAAACCTTGTATTTTGGAACAAAATGTAAATTAAACAAAATGTATGAACATCTTTTGTGTTTCGGTATCTGAAAAGGTTACATTAATCAACAATTTTTCATCAATGAAACATTTTTGTAAGAGTTGACGGAAAAATGTTCATGCCGTCCGTCATTTTTAAAAATTGGACCATGAACCTCAGCCGCAGTACATCCTTAAGACCCACAGCTCTTCGGGAGAGAAGCAGAGCAACAAAAAAAGAAAAATAACGGGTGGTTAAAGAAAAAAAGAAAGCAATGATCGACGCCCTGCCTGACCTAAAAGTAATGATTGACATTTTTGGCCCGTCGGGCTTAAGATCTTATCTGAAATGCACAACCTGCAGCCCAGGTATGCATATTAAAATGAGACATTATTGAAACACAGGTGAAGAAGTGGAGAGACTGTGTAATCAGAATGCAGAACAAAGTGCACTATGCAAATCTGTGTTTTTGGCACAGTAAAAATAATGTGATGATGAAATAAGCTCTTATGCCTTTTCATATGTAATCTGTACCACTGGTGGTCTAGTGATACATTTTTGGCGTCCTCACCGCCAGGTTTTATTTCTGCTGCATGTTTTGTGGTTTTAATCAACGCCATTTATCGACTAATCAACCTATGCTCTATTATTTGTCGTATGAATAAACACGGAAGCTTTTACTGTAGTCTTAATTTCATGCACCTTTGTATTCCGATGCACCTTATGTGTGAAAATATATGAAAAATAATCCCTTTAGAAAATATTTTGTCAACTAAATTTGCAAGCCATCTTGTGGCCACTTTCTGAAAAGTCATCAGTCACTAAATCCAATGTATTGCCGTGTCGCAGGTGAGAATGTGACCGCCATTTACAACCAACATCTGCGGCCCAGCTGCAGAAAAACAAGTATGGGCCGTAAATCACGTGATCCGATAGCTACAGCGGTCAACTCGATCCTTCCGCCGACAGGTGCATTCGACCCCCAGAACGCCCCTCTCCGTGGACACCTGCTCCCGACAACTTCCGAGATCTTGTTCCCCTGCCACCCCAAAGCCAAAGAACAAGCGGGAAGAAGCATTAACCGTCCATTGGCCCGGCAAGCCGCTAATGGATGGGAGCCATTTCATCAGCAATCTGACATTTAATGAATATATATTTTATCTGCCCGTGCCGGTTATCGGAACGTCCTGCCCGTTCCGAGAAATAGTCGCCGTGGGACTCTTTGGAGCCCCCCCGCCCCCTTTCCTCTACGCTCCCCCTATCTGACTGGCACCTGCACGCCAATGGGCGCTCCCGCCCTCGGCCGCCTCTCTTCAATATGGCGTGCCGATTAATAATTCATGGGCGGTTATTAGGACCGGTTCAATAGGAGATGTGCTGATGGAGGGTCGGGGCTTGGGCGAGTGCGCCCCGCAGGGATGGTGCATGTTGTTGTGTCAGCCCCCCATCTGCCAGAATGCAATAAGGCAAACAATGGAGGCCTTGATTTCCACCAGCAGGCCCATAATCTTTAAATGGCTATTAGCTGAAGAGTGCAACCAGTCAATAACCGACAAAATCCTTTTAAAAGCTTCCCTCTCTCGAACGCTTGCTCTTTCTCTCTTATATATATAGTTTTTTATTTCCCCACTCTTGGTTCTTCCCGGCCTGACTCCGATCGGAATGGAGCAGTGGACCTTGGGAATCACCAGAGTGGGCAAAAATTGAACTCGTGTAAAAATAATTTGTAGCTCCCCGAGAATTATTAACTCCGTTTTCAAAAAGGGAAATCTGGAGCAACTTCGTTTTTCTTTCTATCTGAAAATTAACATTAAATTATTATTTATGCAAGATAAGTACCACCTGTTACATGATAGGATTCATGTTTTATTGTAATAGTTATGTTATAACCTAAATCATGTCATTTCATTATATACAGTATGTCTCTTGTTTGATTTTTCTTACGTGGCAATGAAAATTACCCAGCAAAAAAAAAAACAAGTAATTCCCAATTGACAGACAATTTTAAAGTTATTATTAATAATCATAATAATTACAATGATCATAATAATAATGATAATAATAATAATAGTAATAATACATTTTATTTTGAAGCGCCTTTTAGGACACCGAAGGTCGCTGTACACAGAATATGACTCTTATTAGACAGTACTTTGGTGGGGGGTATAAAACATAGCTAAAAAGGTACTTTGGTAAGTAAGAAAAAATAAAACAGTCGTCAATGTTTTTTACTTGATTTAATTTATTTGGTCCCCTGAGGGAAATTCATTTTCTCAGGCTGTAATGGGATGTGGGGTTTTAGTTTTCAGTCAGTGCTGTCGCCGTAGAGCGTGCGCCAAATGACCTAATTAGAGCACCAGGTATTCCCAGGCAGTCTCCCATCCAAGTACGAACCAGCTTAGCTTCCCGAGATCAAGCATTCTCAGGGGTGATATGGCCGTAAGGAAGTTTTTTTTGCTTCTGGGAATGGTGGTGTGGTTGAGGTGGTCACAATTTGTATTCATGTAAAATTGCTGTCACTTTAAAATAGAATCACTCGAGTAAAAATTGTCGCTTGGGCATAAAACAGATCCGTAGTTATTTAAGAAATTGCTCACTTTAAAAATAAAAAATAAAAAAATAAATAAAAGTACGTCGTCTTCTAAATGGAGGTTTTAAGATGTGTTGACGAAGAATTGAAGAGAAACTGAGAAACTTTACAAGCCCTGTAAATGCCAAACATTAGTTCTGATAAACACCGTCACGCGTCAACAACGCTGTTTTGACTAAGCATTGTGACCCTTGTGTTGCGCAATCTTGTGATCAACTGGCCAGGTCAAAGGGCACCGCTAATGGAGAACTCAAGGAAAGCCCGGCCTGCGTCTGTTTTAGCTTTGGCTTTTATATTAGTGTCTAGTTTTTAGGATAATCTGACTTTTAAAAAATCAATTTAGCTAAAAAATCCACCCGTTTTGATCCATCTCAGCAGTTGGCCATTTTGCTGGGTCACATGATCTAATCAACACAACAGTTGAGGCATTCTGTATTATCTCATTTTCTGTAATGACATCTTAGGATGACGGCATCTAACCGAATGGACGCGGTCTAAACTAAAGAGAAATGGGAATTAAGATACTTAATTTATGACCACTAATCATTATTGATAAGTTCATAGTTTAGTAGACACTCAAAGTACGGAGAGAAGAGATCAATACATTTTAAACTTGTAAGGATAACAGGAGAGTACTGTACAAAAAGACCCTCACAATGCTAAGTTCCAAATGGGTTCTAAAATCCCTCCCCTGAGCCCTGACTATTTATTTCGTCCCCTAGGTTACAAAAGCAGATCCGCCCAAAAGGGTGGTTGAAATCAAAGAACAGCAACATTATTGGCTGATAGTGACAATGACGTAACCAGTGCATAACAGTCAAAATAATAAACTGGTATCCTGTGCAATTTCCATCGCAGGTTTCTAATATTAAAAACAGAATAAATGTATTAACTGCATTCGTTGGAATAATCGAACCTCCTGCGTGGAGTTTGCATGTTGTCCCCGTGCTTGCGTGGGTTTCCTCCAGGCACTCCAGTTTCCTCCCACATTCCAAAAACATGCATGTCAGGTTAATTGGCCGGTCCAAATTGTACCTAGGTGTGAATGACCGAATGACTGGTCTGTTCCTGTGTGCCCTGCAACTGGCTGGCAACCAGTTCAGGGTGTCCCCTGCCCACTGCCCAAAGACAGCTTAGATGGGCTCCAGCACCCCTGCGACCCTACTGAGGATAAGCGGTGCAGATAATGATGGATTGTTGGAATAACTGCATTTAGAAAATTACTTTTTTGTTGCAAATATTGTGCATCATATTAGATGATTTTTTTGTCCAACAATGATATCATATAAAATAATACAAGATTATAATTGTCACCACTCAAAAAAAGAGTAAGACATCTAAGGTATCTAAGTAAAATAATTTTGCTCCCATTCAATGATCCAAAGATCATGTTTACCTTTTGTTATACTTTTAATTTTCCTTAAAAATACTTTTCATCCATCCATCCATTAACTGCACCGCTTTTCCTCAGTAGGGTGGCAGGGGTGCTGGAGCCCATCCCAGCTATCTTTGGGCAGTGGGCAGGGGACACCCTGAACTGGTTGCCAGCCAGTCGCAGGGCACACAGGGACGGACAATTCACTCGTCACACCTAGGGACAATTTGAACTGGCCAATTAACCTGACATACATGTTTTTGGAATGCGGGAGGAAACCGGAGTGCCCGGAGGAAACCCATGCAAGCACGGGGAGAACTTGCAAACTCCACACAGGAGGTTCGATCTCATGACCTAAGAACTGTACCGCACACGCGCTAACCACTGCGCCGCCATGCTGCCCCATTAAAATGCTTTTATTGTTTATTATTCTTCCCCAAAAAAGTAGAGTAAAACTGCTTGAAATGTAAAGCTTATCGTAACCACTGACTTTTGAAAAATATTTAAAGGGCCACTGTATTATGTGGGGCCTCCTACTAGAAAAATATCTTACTTAATTAAAAATATAAGGTTAATTTCAATAATAAGAAAACATACATGAACTATTAGATAAACATGCTTTTTAAAAAAAAATACTCCTAGGTCAAGAAATTTGTATTTATTTTACATGGCATGGGGCTCACCTAGAGGAGGCTGCCATGATTGTCCTCCATCTTGCTGCTACGGGGACCACAAAAACAAAAACCTTGAAAAAGGGTGGACAAAAAAAATGACATAAAAATGGTCACAATGAGTCTTCGCAGTGTGTATCCTGCTTGTGCTTCCTAGCACTCATTTTCAGTAGCAATATATAGTACAGCAACATCAAGTGGTCAAGTTTTGCACAGTGTCTCTTTAACAAAAAGTTATTGCTGCAAACAATATTTTGGCATGACTTACTTTTAAACTGAGGCAAATAAGTGTAAAAATAATCATTTATGGCAGAGAAGCACCCTCATAGTCATGAAAATTTTGTAGCTAACCTATTTCAAAGGCAGTCAAAGTTTGGCAAATTGTAAACTAGGGAGAAAGGGCTAAAATTGAGAACCATTAGGTTTTGTGGACTTCCTGTTTCCTGTGTCCTTTAGGGATGATAC
Organism: Urocampus carinirostris; assembly: GCF_059441175.1. NCBI lineage: Eukaryota > Metazoa > Chordata > Actinopteri > Syngnathiformes > Syngnathidae > Urocampus > Urocampus carinirostris. The sequence goes on from NC_142357.1 coordinate 21,228,610, forward strand.
GAAAACAGGCGATTTTTATTTCCATCTTATGTGCTCCACAGGAAAGAAAACCACACTTGTAACCAGGAAGGCCTAGAAATCATGTTGCAAGCTTCCTCTTCCTCTTGTCTCATCTTCATCTTCCTTTCTCCTTACTCTCTGACTTCCTCCCTTTTTCTGTCTTCATCATACGTCTTCTCCTCTTTCGCACGTTTGCGGCAAAGAGCCATCCGTCTTCATTGCAGAGACACATGTGCTGTTTTGACACTCGAGCTTAAGATGGAGAGAAGGGGAGGAAGAGCGCATATAGATCCTAATGGCCCCGCCTGCTACGCCCAGAAGCAACAACAAACATCACCTGAGGCGCGTCCATCACCGAGAAACACATCAGTCAATCAAATGTATGCCTTTGTTACATTTTTTCTCTTTTTAATATTCGACACCTGCTAAGGGGATTGCATTGAATGCTTGTTCGTTATTTCGGCTATTATACTTCACTGTTTTTTGTTATTTTGACTATTATAGCTTGCAGCTGAGTGGTAAGCGCGTCCGCTGCACAATTCTGAGGTCATGGGTTCAAATCCAGCTGCCAGCCTTCCTTTGCAGAGTTAGCATGTTCTTCCCGTGCTTGCGTGGGTTTCCTCTGGGCACTATCAGGTTAACTGTCTGGTCCAAATTGAAATTGTATAAGCGAGTGAGTTGTCTGTCTCTGTGTGCCCTGCGACTCGCTGGTAACCAGTTCAGGGTGTCCTGTGCCCACTGCACAATGACAGCTGGGATGGGCTCCAGCACCCCCGCGACCCTAATAAAGATAAGTGGTGCAGATAATGGATAGATGGATTGATGGATAGTTTATTTACATAATTATCACTATAAGCCAATAATAGTGTCGTTCTTTGACTACCACGTCCTTTAGGGCAAAAGGTAACAAACTTTTTGGTTCGCGGGCCAAATTGGGTTAGAAAATGTTGCACACGGACCAGGGCAGGAGAAAAAAAAGGGCTTATTGATGTATGGAATTGTTCTTACATGTTGATACAAAAGTATGTATTGAATCTGATACCTGAGGAAAAAAGATAACATAAGCCTTTCCAATTTTTTTTCTTCCAGTTGGTTTTAAAAATCTTTTAAATAAAAAGTAAGTGTGGCAATGTCATATGATATCCTTCTTTTTTAAAAACTAAATTTTATCATTTTCATTGAAAAAAATCCAATACGGCATGTTCATAAGTGTTTTCCGAATTAATTAATAAATAAAAGTAAAAAACATAAGTATCGAAAAATGTAACAAGATATTTGAATGTTTTTAAATTTCAAATTCTTTAAAGGCTTGACACACATCTTTGTACATAACTCTGCTGTATGCATCATCACCAAAAACCCCTCTCGCCATCACATCACCCTTGTCCAGCATCTCCACTGGCTCCCAATCTACCATAGAATCAATTACAAAATCTTGCTCTACACCTACATGGCCATTCATAACCTTGCCCCTGACTACCTCTCCAACCTCCTTCACATTACCACGCCATCCCGCACCCTCAGATCATCTTCCTCCCTCCATCTCACTATACCCATTGCCCACCTCAGCTCTACTGGGAGCAGAGCCTTCAGCCGCTCTGCCCCCCAGCTCTGGAACTCATTGCCGCCTGACCGCCAACATTCTGTGACCATGTTCACCTTTAAATCCGGACTCAAAACTCACCTCTTCAGATTTGCCTTTTCTTGACCATGTGGCTCACATACCGCCCCCTTTTAATTTGAATGTGTTTTATTTGCTATGTATTACTTGCTTGTTTAACTCTTGTTTTACTCTTTCTTTATTGTTCTGTCCTACTATATGTGCAGTGACTTTGGGTGTCCTGAAATGCACTTCGAAGTGCAATGTATTATTATTATTATTATTATTATTATTATTATTATTATTATTATTATTATTATTACTGCTTGGAGAATTAAGTCCTCATTTTAGGAGAGACGAGGCATAGTTTTACATGGTGTTATTTCCGTAATGTATTTTGCACTGGGAAAAATATTATTATTTTACCAATACCGGTAATAAATATTCTGAATATTCTCATCAACCAGTTCAGGGTGTTCCCTGCCCACAACCCAAAAATAGCTGGGATGGGCTCGGGCATCCCTATTTAGGATAAGCGGTGTGGATAATGGATGGATGAATGAATGTTCTTATTTTGGAAAAATTATCTTGAAAAATAGCTTCTTCTCTAACCTGACCTTACATGTCCACACGCATGCTCCTAGGTCCATCATGCATTTTTGCCTAATCTGAGTAGACCTGCTTGCATCCGTCCACGCCCGCCAGCCGCCTCTCTGCAAAGCACATGATTGTATTTTTTTCGAGTCCAACTATCCATCATTAGTCAGCGGTGGCGGCATTAAGTGCATCATGCGGGTCAGCTAATGCAGTTGAAGATCAGATGAATCTCATTTAAAAAAACGTCTGCGTTGCATTTGCCGCCATGCTAGCATGCTGACCTCCGCATTGCGCTGGCAAACACATCCGAATAGGACGAGAACAAAACCTATGAAATAGGCCCTTGGTGGACGATAAATAAAGTCGTTCTACAAAATCAGAAAGGTTGGACTGTGTTTTGATTTTTCGAGTTTCTGATCTGGTCCAGCATCCTACAGTAAAGAAAATAAAAATCCCACTGAACTGATTTTTTTCATCTTTACAAAACCTTAGAATTCAGAATACTCGAATCAAAATTATTATGTCACTGATTACCTCATCTGCATTTTTAACACAGTTTTTTCACAACTATAAGGTACACATTGTCACGGTAGCCATGGTGCCCAATTTGCCCCGCCCGTGTGGCGCCAGCTGCGGCTCTTTGACGGATTGGCTTTCCTTCTATTTAAGTTCAGTGCTCACAATGTCCCTTTGTCAGTCCGTCAACGAACCTGTGCCCCGCAAGACGTGGGTTCTGACTTGGTCCTGTTTCCTGTTTGTATTTCCTGTCCAGTATTGTTCCCGGTTTTTTTGTCCTGTTTAATATCAGTTTCCAGTTTCGTTTCCATCTATTTTTGTCCTGTTTATTATTCTCTCCAGTTTTCGTTCCCGTCTAGTTTGTCCTGTTTAATTTTGTTATCCTGTTTCGATATCCATCCTGTCTGTCCCGTCCTGTCCGGTATCGACCCCATCCGTCCGATATCTGGTCGTACAATTAGTATCGATCTTGTCGGTCTCTGGCTTCCTGTCTTTCCACGCCAGACCGCTGTCTAATGTGCATGACTCCCCATTTCCTGTGAAATAAAAGCTTGTGTGAGAAACGTCATACATTTAGGTCCTGATCCTGTTCCGGTTCATGACACACATACAAGTATTGGATTTTTTTCCATATAGTTCGGCTCCGCCAGTATGTGCAGTCTTTTTAGTAAGGCTGACATTGAAAACGTTGAAGCGATAATGCATATTGCAGAATATTGTAGGTTATTTCGCACATTACCATTTAATTATGCCACACGCATCTGTGAGCGTCATCACTGACTGGAGAAGGCTTTTGCCTGCTAGTGCCAAATTCCTTAGTGCTGTTGTTGAAACAGCGATAGTACTTTTGTATATCTTCCGCATCAGCATGCTGTCTTCTTAAGAGTGCCTACTTCTCAGGTACACAACTGTGGCAAATTTCTAATTTATGCCATGAAATGCAAACATTTGCTATATAACTGATGTCTTCATCTTCAATGCTCACATGATCCCAAATATGTGATCAACACAACTCTAAGCATATCTGATAATGGTGTCTGGTGTGCGGGGGATACCGCTGTCTGACAATCGCCAACAGCATCTTGCTAGTGGCGCCTTGTCTGCGCAGGGATTAACAGCTGATGTGAAAAACAAGTGAAGCAAATTAACTCTGACTCACTATCATTCTGGACAGATTGTAGATGCTTGGGCTAACGTGTCTGCTAGCACTGTTGTTTGAGTCTTTCGCCGGCATTATTCCCGAGGTGCCTTTGAAAGTGAAACCAGCACATTTGATGGACATTTGGCATATCAGAAACAGCGGATAAGGATTTGGTTTGACTGACGATGATTACTGGTAAAATAAAGTTTTGTTCCTGCTCCATTTGTCACAGACCAGAAACGGAAACAGGACCCAGTAGCGTTCGTTTACTCAGTTTTATTGAGAAAAGAGGGAGAGCACTGCTTGCTTCCACGATCCGATCATCGACGGAGATGGATAGCAGATGGCTGGAACGCGAAAGTTGCACTTCCGTGTCGAGCGAGGATAATTGTAGACAGCTGGGATACTGGTCACTAGCCGGGACGGGAGAGCAAGGGCGGTATCGAATTCAGAAAAGAGGTCAGCAACAGGTATCAGGCAAGAGACGGGGCAAAACAGGTCGGATGTCGGGATGGCAGATCAGGGCAGAAACGGGTCCAGCAGGTATCAGGTAGGAGAAAACAGGGCAGGAAAATGTCTGAAGGTATGAGCTTGCCTAGCTGGGAGCATCGGTTCGCAACGATCTGACGGCTTCCTCCTGAAAGCCGGGGGTTTAAAAGGAGTCTCTGAACCAATCAGCTCTCAGGGCTGCTGACGCCAATTGGGCAGTCACAGGTGCCATGAATCAGCAATCATGACACTATTATTATGCTGGTTTTATCCGTGTGTTTTATCATTTGATCATTGACAATCAAAAAATGTTTTACAACTTTGCCCTACATTTCCAAATAAAGCACAACCAAACTCAGTTTTGCTCACGCTGTATTTTTCTTGACGTACACTCGTATTTTGTTGTTGTGAGGGGCATGTAATATTGTTCCCGATCCATTTCTAAATACACACATTTGTATACTTGAGTGTGTGTGTGTTGGTGTGTGTGTGTTGTAAGGCGGACATAGTAGAGGACACCATGAGAACATTAAAGGGTGAAGTGTGGGCGCGTGGATTGTATGTAAAGCAGAAACAGAAGATAAGGACTTCGATGGATTTTATTGAATAATGATTATAGTAGTAAAATATAGTAGTAAAAATTTTGTTCCCGCTCTATTTTTGTTTTGTCTGTTTGTTTTATCATGACCAATCTATTGATGATTAATATAATGTGATTACTTAATCATTAATACTTAAATAAAACACAACCAAAGTCAGTTTTGCTCCTGCTCTATTTTTAAATATGCATACTTGTATGCTTGTGTATTTTGTTGTTGTGAGGCAGACATAGTATTGTGCCGCTCTATTTTTAAATATGCATTTGTATGCATAAGGAAGACATTAGGGTGAATTTTTGAAGCACAAATTGTATGTAAGGTTTGCACTCTATTTTCAGGTGAGCCTTTTAAGTGTGTTTAATGCAGCAATAGCACGCAAAACTGAGATTACGCTTCATAGTCGTAAAAATACGAAATTGTCTACCCTTTCCTACGGGTATTCCCATTTGAAAATACACACATGTTTTTCCTAATATCCTGATTCGGATTTCTCGCTGTATTTTTGAAATGCCTGAAAAAAATAATCCGTCTCCATAACAACTTCAACTCATCGTCCCACATTTCTTGACCACGTCAAACCGTTCCAGTTAAAATCTGTTTAGCTCATAAAACTTAATAATGTGCCGCTCTATAAAAACTCCTCCATGTTTCGAATAGAAATCCCAAATCTCAATCACTTTAAACATTTCACGTTTTCAATTCAGGATGAAAGCTTGTGGCGATTGCAGTTTGTGCTTGCCGTATTGACTTTTTCTCTACTTGGTGTCACGGTCCGACATCAGAGTGACACTTTGACAGAGAGCCGCGTCTTGGTTATTACCCTCCCGGCGACTATCCATACATCACGTTCTCACAGAAACATCCACTTTAATTGAAGTTTTCTTTTCTTGAGGCCAAAACAAACGATGTACGGATCACTCTGACAAATGACGACAGAGATGATGGCACACTCAATTCCAGCAGGGGCCAAATTGTTCTGAATTTCATTTAGCTCACATTGTTTTTGTATATTTTGGAACATTAAAGGGACATTGTATATTATATATCTAGGTGGTAAAAAAACGTATTAATTAAAAAAAAAATGCCATATATATATATATATATATATATATATATATATATATATATATATATATATATATATATATATATATATATATATATATATATATATATATATATTTATATATATATATATATATATATATATATATATATATATATGTATATATATATATATATATATATATATATATATATATATATATATATATATATATATATATATATATATATATATATATATATGTATATATATATATATATATATATATATATATATATATATATATATATATATATATATATATATATATATATATGTGTGTGTGTGTGTAAGGATTCAAATTATAAGCAAGAATACATGAACTATCATATAAACCAACATTTTTTTAAACACACATAGGCTGAGAAATGTATATTAATTTTACATAACACGAGGCTCAACTTGAAGAGGCTGACATGATAGTCCACTCCTACATCCATCCTTCCAGCCATTATCTGCACCACGTATCCTCAGTAGGGTCACAGGGGTGCTGGAGCCCATCCCAGCCATCTCTGGGCAGCGGGCGGGCAACACCCCGAATTGGTTGCCAGCCAATCGCAGGGCACACAGAGACAGAATACTCACTCGCTCATTTACACTTAGGGACAATTTGGACCGGCCAATCAACCTGCCATGCATGTTTTGGGGAATCTGGGAGGAAGTTGGAGTGCCCGGAGGAAACCCACGAAGGCACGGGGAGAACATGCAAACTCCACAGGCTTCGGTAGCTGGACTTGAATCCTAAACCTCTGCACCGTGGGGCTGCTTGCTAACCACCCAGCCGCCGTACATGTACCCCTAAAAACCAAAAACTTGTGAAAGACTGAAGGGCGGAGTAAAAAAAGAGCGGTTTTGTCACTGAGTCTCCGTAGTTTGTATTCTTCCTTGTGCTTTGTAAGTTTCGTTTACTGTTGCGCTACACAGTTAAACCTAGTGGTAAAATTTTAGCCTCACTCCAAAATGTTTGGGGAAAGCAATAAATCATATGTTACACATGATACAAATATCCATCCATCCATCCATTAGCTGCACCGCTTATCCTCAGTAGGGTCGCGGGGGTGTTGGAGCCCATCCCAGCTATCTTCGGGCAGTGAGCAGGGGACACCCTGAACTGGTTGCCAGCCAGTCGCAGGGCACACAGGTACAATTCGCTTGCTCATTCACACCTAGGGACAATTCTGACCGGCCAATTAACCTGACATGCATGTTTTTGGAATGTGGGAGGAAAACGGAGTGCCCGGAGGAAACCCACGCAAGCATGGGGAGAACATGCAAACTCCCCACAGGAAGGTTGGTAGCTGGATTTGAATTCATGACCTCAGAACTGTGCCGCACACGCGCTAACCACCGCGCCGCCGTGCTGCCCCATGATACAAATATATCAGAACAAAACAAAAATATTGACCAAAATATTGAGTTAACTATTTATTACCTAAATGAGTGGGTTTTTTTCCCATTGCAAGGAGCTATCACATTGCATGCTCATTGTTGTAATCTGCAGGACTAGGGAATTTGCTCAAAATTAAAATATTTCTTAACTGGGATGAGTTAATTGTAATTTGAAAGTAAATCAAATTAATTATTTGGAAATACGATTTTTTTTCTTTATGTTTAAGTCTTTTTAATAAAATCAACAAAAAATATGTCATAGTGTTGAACTGCAGTTTAGTGGACAGTGGATGAGCTTTGTACATATTTTCAGTGAGTTTCTGCCTTTGAGGCAAATGTTTTAACATGTTTATCTGCTTTACCTTGGGTACCAAAAGCAAATTGATAGTTCTTTCTTCTCTCATATCGTTATATAGATCTATGACGATAGTCAGTAACCAAACTTGCTTGGCTTAGGCTATTTTCAGCCACAAAGGTGCAGATAAAATTAAATGTTTCAATACATTATTTTGGGAGAGGCCATGATGAGATCAGTCAATATTAAAATTTTGCAATTATGTTCACAAAGTTAAAACATTTGAATCTGAATAGTAATATTTTAATTTTTCTATTTACACATTTTTAGGAATTATTATTTTAGCTTATATGTTATTGTGTTATGTATCTATTGTTGATTGATTGATTGATTGATTGACTTTTTTTAGATTTATCTTTTGTGAGCATAAAAGGAGGAATATTTTTATCAGAGCTTTTTTTGTAGAAAACTCGATGTAGACAAACTTCACCCACCCTAGATCCGGCGAACCTCAAGTTGGTTATACTATATCCTTAGTAGGGTCTAGGGGGTGCTGGAGCCCATCCCAGTTATCTCCAGGCAGTGGGCAGGAAACACCCTGAAGTGGTTGCCAGCCAGTCGCAGGTCACACAGGGACAGACGACTTGCTTGTTCATTCACACCAAGGGACAACCTGAAAATGCAAATTTTTAGAATGTGGGAGGAAACTCATGCAAACAAAGGGAGAACATGCAAACTCTGCAAGGGAAGGCTGGTACATTACCTGGATTTAAACCCATGACCTCAAACTGTACCGCGGACTTGCTATCCACTCAGCTGCCGTGCCGCCCCACTGTGACATCCCTACACGGGAATAAGATTTTGGTTTACAAGGAAAACGATGGCGCCTAATGTTGTTTTCAAATTTGTCACATCAATCATGTCAATTCAGGAGGAAGAAGGAAGGCTGGTGGGGGCCTCCCCTCTTCTCTTCTCCCTCCTGAGAATGAGCTCATCCTTCCACGGCAGACGCGCCGGCCTGGCGCTGACTTCCCGTCTCCACATGGTATTGCAACAACAACGCTTCCCTTCCTCTTGACGAGCCACAACGCTTCCCTTCCTCTTGACGAGCCTCCGAGGTACGCTTGATGTCAACGCCGAGACAACCATTTTTCCCGACCGCCTCCTCTTCATCCGCCCTCCCCCTGCGCCGTGTCAATGGTTTGATGGGTTTGCTCTTATGCATCCTACTCATACAAGTAGGCCCTTCAAACTTTGTATTGTAAGGTTGATTTTTAAGATTGGAAAACAGTCTACAAGTGAGATTTTTGTTGTTTCCTTCCTCATTGAAAACAACCGTTGTGTTCTTTGTTGAAAAATAGCTTTTTTTCTCACCTTATTTCTTGCTTCCATACACAGTCATACAACTGTGCACAGTAAGTGATGCGACCATAGTTCTATCCAAACGATATGTCACAACACCTGTCGTTAGGAGTCATTACCACCCCTGATGCTGAGCATTTTGGGAAGGAGTTGGGGTAAGTAATGGGTACCATTGGTATAAATCTTAGGTATGACTCGGCCGAAGCATGAAACAGCAAACTGCCGGTCTTGGGGCGATCACCCTACCCTAAAGATACCGAGGAGGTTTGAAAACTAGCTTCTTCCACCCTGTAGATTCAGTTTTTGTTGTAATATGGAAATTTGTCACTGCCTTTATAGTCAGGGTTGTGTGAGTTTTTATTGTTCACAGACCTTTATATCTCCTCAATTTATTTTGTGCTAATTAATGCACCTTATGATTATCCATATACATGAAGGTAGTTACTTACTTATTTACCTCTTGTTTTATTCACTTGACGTTTTACAGTGTCTACATTGTTCGTAGTGGTGTTCCTGTGAGATAGGTCTTGCCATGGGCAGCACGGTGTTGAGTGGTTAGAGCGTGTGCAGCACAGTTCTGAGGTCATGGGATCAAATCCAGCTACCAGCCTTCCTGTGCGGAGTTTGCATATTCTCCCCTTGCTTGCGTGGGTTTTCTTTGGGCATTCCAAAAAGATGTATGTCAGGTTATGTATTTTCAATTTGCCCCTAGGTGTGAATGAGCGAGTGTATCCCCTGCGACTGCTAGGCAACCAGTTCAGGGTATGTCCTGCCCACTGCCCAAAAATGGCTGGAATGGGCTCCAGCACCCCTGCAACCCTACTGAGGATAAGCAGTGAAAATAACAGATAGTTGGGTGGAGGTCTTGGCAGTTGTCCTATCAAACCACCTGCAGGACTTGGTCTGGACAAAAACTGTGTGAAGCTGTGATTTGGGGAATTTTCCACTGATTTATGTTTCATTCTATTCAGAGGCTACGATGTTCCGCCCCATTGGTATAAAAATGATTGTCAGCCATTTTAAAAACACACTTGTGAAACCACACATTCTCGTTCTGTACTCACAGTGGAGGAAGAAAAGTAATTAATTTTTGATTGTGTTGTTTTCATAAACACTGAAAACAACTGTTGTCTTCCTTGAAACTGGTTTCACTTTCTTTATTCTAAACAAGTGTCTTATTTTACGCTGCAAAATAGGTTCTTCTCTGCCCCAAACTCATCTTGTTTATTTTTACAATAAAAATGAGCATTTATTAATCCACATTGGAAACTAGCATCGTCTTCTTCACCCAGAACTAGTTTCTTATTTTTGTCACCTTTCTTCAAAGGGATAGTATGCATTATTTTGTGCCTCCTAATGGTTAAAAAAAAGTTCATTAAAAAATAAAAATGATATTTTATTTATTTTACATAACATGAGCCTCATCTTGAGGAAGCTGACATTATTGGCTGTTATCTTGCTGCTACGGGTGTCCGTAAGAGTACCTTTGCGTTTTAGTCACACAATAGAGCCTACATCTAGTGGTCAAACACTACACACTGTCCCTTTAACAATATTTTTCTTCTAAAGGGATTATTTTCTGTAGTTTTTGTACGATTAGAATAGGCCATGTCTTTTCATCACCAACAACAAGATTCTTCCATGTTGAAAAGATTTTCCTATTCATCGTTGCCGTCTAGTGTTGTCTTCTATGCTAAAAATCACCTTCTTCTACCAAATCAAAGCTTCATAATAAAATTACTAAATTTTGTGCAGGCTTGGGGAGTAACGGAATACATGGAACGGCAAAAATGATGTTGGCAAGCTGTTTGGATTTATTTTCATTTTGTTTCTGTTGCATTTTATGTTAGTTTTGCCCTAGATCAAAGAGATCAAAGCCAGGAGAGAAAGCTTACCACGTGTTGTGAGTCATAATTGTATTTATTTAGTTTCTTTTGTCTTTTATTAGCATATTTGGTATTGGAGTAATCCAAAAGTAATTGAAAGTAATCAAGTTAAAGTAACCCTACCCAACCCTGGTTAGGAATGGCATGACATTTTTTTTTTTTGTTTTTTTTTTTGCTTAATTGGAAAATAAGATGTAAAATATGTTACTTATACTTCTTAAAGACAGATGTAATCTAGATTATGTGTCATGGTTCTGAATTATCATCTGCTGTATGTTCTCTCGCTCTCCTGCTCTCACATTCACTCTTACTTGACCTTACCACGTTCTGTCACTTACTTCTTGGTGCTTATGTCCTTCTCACAGCTGTTGTCACTTGTCTTGATTTGTTTCTTCCCTTTATTAGTACTGCGTCCCCTTTGGCTCCTTGCTAGTTAGTTGTCTTTGTGGTCACAAGCACTCTTGTCTCTTTGTTATTCCAGTGTATCAAATCATGCCTGCCTTCCGGATCACAAGTATGACCCTATGAACTCTCGGAGTTTGGCCTACACTTCTTGGTTCTACTTTATCACCAAACTTTCATCTGCCTTTTGGATCATGATTGTTGCCTTTGGCATATTAGATACCGTTGCCTCACTGCTGTTGGGAATTAAATATCAAAATGTACCGTTTACCAAATTGTTCGTTTGTTGAGGGCAAAGATGAACAAGAAAGGCAGCATTTTCACACAGGGGCAGATTAAATTTCATTAACAATTTAACTAAGTGTACTCCATCAAAAACGGCCGAATTAGTGACGTTTGAGTCTGTGAAGCCTTCTTCTGAAGTCCTTTAGCTCTCTCTTCTTGGCCCACGTCTCCCCGCAAGATGTCGTCTTGGCTCCTCCCATGGGCGTGCCAAGAAAGCCCCCCCCCCTGGGCTTCACCATCTCGTCGAAGAGCGTCGCGATGTCTGGAATACTCAAAACAACACCGAGCGCTTCTACGTCATCAGGGCCTTTCTGGACTGACCCCTGCCGAAATAAAGTACCACCGTTGATTGTTCTAATCTCGGTTTCTACATTGTGAATCAGCACCACCCTGAGTTGGTTCCTGACAAAAATCAATACATGCAATACATCCAAAGTATTTGTGGCCAGTGGTCCGGAAAATATGGTACTGTACTCCAAATTGTGTCACTAAGAGATACTGTATACAGTAAAATTATATTCAGCAAAAAGCAATACTCATTGACTTTAAACTAAAATGTATGCAAAGACAAAAAATCGAAACACAGAGTGGCCTGAATATCAGGTGGAGGGTGTGCCTATCCATGGGGCCACCCTACTATGGATGTGGGCCATGCACAGCCCGCAAACTGCTTGCTGTTGACCATGTGAGAGTTGCAGAGCGTAAATAGGGAAAAGTTGATGAGCTCATGCCGCTAGCACTTAAGCGGCTCAGGTAGGAATGCACCTCATTCGTCAACATCAGACCAAGCGCCTCCATTAAGATGAGTCGCTACTTAAGTGTTGCTCCCCCCTGCCAAAATGATACAAGAAGCCCATCTGTTTTCTCTCTGACGGCTGATTGACTTTCGTGTAAACGGGGGAAAGGAAACTCAAATGATTCATAACCCGGCTGCAGAGTTGAGTTAAAGTGGATTTTTATCTGCTGGCCGGAAGTCAAACAAGACAAAGTTGACAAATAAGAGGTCTCAGATCTTGGCACGGATACATTATCATATCTTGGAGCGCAAAAGGCTCACACAAAATCAAAGTCAAATGCTGTTAGTTACATTACATTCTGCTGCTCTATTTATTTGTTTGGTGCAGACTGATAAGTTTATTTTTGATGCACTTGAAATAAGGAAAGGACAACTCAATGAATTTTGAACTTGTAAGGAGAACAAGACAGGACTGTACAAAAAAACCTTTATGATGCAGAATTTGAAATTTGTTCTGAAGGTACTTCCCTGAACCCTTTCTTTTTTATCCAATTTCCTGCATTACAAAAAGCAGATACCCCTAAAGGGTGTAAATATGAAAGAACAGCAACATGATTGGTAAATAGTGACAATAATGTAAGCAGTGCATTATAGTCAAAATAATGAAAAACAGTGAGGAATAACAGTCAAAGTAATGTACGACCTGGCATCTTATGCAATTGCATTTGCCGGTGTCTGGTATCAAAAACAAATTTTTATTAAATTTCTAGTTCACAAAAGCAGATACGCCTAAAAGGTGTGGACATCAAACAACAAGAATCTAATTGGCCGATAGTGACAATGTGTAATGATTACTCATTGCACTCACCTGTGCCCGCTCGTTTCGTGCCAGCTGCTGCTAGTTGCCTGATTGGTTCATCCTCCTATTTAAGCTCAGTGCTCTCACTCACCCTTTGTCAGTCTGTCAGCGAACCTCTGCTTGCGCAAGGCAAGCACTTTGACTCTGGCTCTCGTCTGTCCCGTTTTTTTCATCCGTATCCCACTCGTCTGTTCCTGATTCCCCGTTTGTCTCCAGCTATGACCCGTTTTTGACCACCGACCACGTTTTGATCTCCCGTCTTGGCTAACGATCCGTTTTTTAATAACCGACCACACTCTAATCCCCCGCTCCGGCTATCGACACGTTTTTCCCGTTTGACCACACTTCGATCTCCCACTCCGGGGGATCCACATCCGCATTTCGAACACGCTCCGATCCCGGGAGCGGCTTGCTTCCCTCGTCCAGTTAGCACTGGATCCCTGGCATTTTATTTTTCCTCTATATCTCAATTGAAGGAAACGTTACGCATCTGAGTCCTCCTCCTGTTCTGGTTCTGACACAATGATGAAACGTCAACAGTGCACAATAGTCAAAACAATGAACAATAGTGAGGTAATGTCATCAAAATAACAAACTGTCTTTATTTTGTGGTCCAATTTGAAGGTGTCTAATATTATCAACAGAATACACCGATGATAAGTAAAAACACATGAACTATGTAAAACTTGTACGTGGAGACAATTGCATTTATCTGACGTAACATGACAACTATTCCCTGTGCTTTTTAGCACTTGTTTCCAGTTATACTACACAATACACACTGCCCCTTTAAACTTAAAATTGGACTGATACCTGTTTTTGAAACACTGAGTTGTGGCATTATTTTTGGTACTGTTTATTTTTCATTGTTGATAAACTGACAGCAGTTTGTTATAAAGTAATGTTATCTTACATGTGTCCACGGAGTGTTATGAACTCCCACACCGAAGCAGTGTTACCTGTTTGGTGACGGTAACAATTAAAGTAAGATCTGAGAGACTGATACGGCTGAGGTGAGGCTCAAAATTTAGACATTCTTCCATTAATCTTGCACATATATCTTCTTTTTTCTTTGACCTCAAAGTATGATTAGTGAACTGGATTCATCCATCACAAACGCCAACGTGACAGCAGAAAAAGGCACAAGGTGGAAATCCCCGATTCCCACATTTCCCCACTCCTCTTTTCCTGGCTCATCATCGACCATTAAAGTTGTTCACTTCATCATTCTTAAGACCTCCCCTTACCCCCAAACGCCATCTTCATGTATTGGGGCTTTCCTCCTCCTATTTCTGTAATTCATCATCCTTTATAGAGACTAATAGGTTGCATGTGACACCGGGGAGCATCCGCCCCACCAATTTTTCTTTGCAAAACTCAGCAAATCCTTGCGAGGGTCTCTGGAGGAAACGAAAGTGCTGTATCAAACCCCATTAGCCCTAAACAACCCCCTCCCTCCCCAACCAAATGGTCTTATTTATATTAAATGAAAAATGTAAAAATACAGATTTAAACTGCATACATGCACTTGCGTGTGTACAAAAGGAAGTAATCAACCAGTAAAAAGATGAGGCTCATATTTGGGTTTAATTTCTTTTAGATTATTTTATGAATAAATTAACAGTATTGTGATACTACAGGGACACTATGTAGTATTTTACCACCAGATGTCGCTATTTTGTTTAGTGCAATTAAAAAGTGCTGGAAAAGACAAAGAAGTATACAAACTACGGAGACTCAAAGTGACCAAACCTCACCATTTTTCTTCTTACATTTTTTTCCTAGCCATCACAAGGTTTATGTTTTTGGGGTACCCGTAGCTGCACGTCAACTCCCCCTTGATGAGCCTCATGTTGTGTAATATAAATACAGATTTTTTTTTTTGACCACAAGTATTTAAAAAAAAAGGTTAACATGATAGTTCATGTATTTTTGCTTATTATTTAAGATGGTTTTTTTTTGATGATTTATTTTTTTACCACAAGGAAATGCTGAATAATACACAATGTCCCTTTAAGCCCCAAATTGGCTACGATTCGTTTATTTAGACTGCTTCATCCCCCTTAAAATAGTACCACACTTTCAGGACTATAAAGTTACACTTTTTTAAAACTCTTTGTCTGTTGTACATGAAAATACAGTATATCCATATAATTTTACAGACCTACCTATGCTATTTTATGCTCTCAGCCTGGAGTTAATTCATGTGTTTTTTCTACACTGAAAAAATGCCATCTGAAATGACAGAAACTGTTTTTTTATGCTTAAAACGAATAATGTTTTCTTCTGTGTATGTCAAGACCCGGAGCAGGATCAGCAGCCAAATGCGTGACGTTTCTCACGCAAGCCTTTTATTTTACGGGAAATGGGGAGTCATGCACGTTAGGCAGCAGTCTGGCATGGAATGATAGGAAGCCAGAGGCCGACGAGATCGATACCAATTGCCCGAGCAGATATTGGACGGATGGGGTCGATACCGGACAGGACGGGACAGACGGGATTGATACCAAAACAGGATATCGAAAATGAACAGGACAAACTAGACGGGAACGAAACTGGAAACCGATATTCAACAACCGGACAGACAGGATTGATATCGAAACAGGATATCAAAATTAAACACGACAAACTAGATGGGAACGAAACTGGAAACTAATATTAAACAGGACAAAATAAACGGGAACAATACCGGACAGGAAATACCAACAGGAAACAGGACCGAGTCAAAACCCACGTCTTGCGTGGCAGAGTTTTGTTGACGGACTGACAAAGGAAGAGTGAGAACACTGAGCTTAAAAAGACGGAAGCCCAATCTGTCAACGGGCCGCAGCTGGCGCCAAACGGGCGAGGCCAATTGGGCGCCATGGCAAAGAAGTAATGTGTTTTTATTGGATGAACTATGCCGTCAAATAAACTGGAAAAAAAAATGTATTCTGCAGTTTGACTTTTTTTGACAATCCATGCAATCATTTGCATTTCTGTTAAGATTAAATTGCTCTCTGGATCTATTTTGAAAAAACACCATACATTTTAGATATAAAAAGAGAAATACAGGTACTGTATGACATTTCCTAACTTTGTCTCATGTCAACTTTGTGTCATGAACGCCAAACGGATACGTCTAAAATTGTAACATTAATAACTTAAAACAAATCATACATTTCCATCCTTTATAAACCAGGTATTAGTCAACTAGCTTCAAGGTTGACAATAAAAAACATGATTTACCGGTAAATGTTCTGAGGTCATGGGTTCAAATCGAGCTACCAGCGATCCTGAGCAGAGTTTGCATGTTCTCTCCGTGCTTGCGTAGGTTTCCTCAGGGCACTCTGTTTTCCTTCCACATTTCAAAAACATCCATGTCAGTTTAATTGGCTTGTCCAAATTTTCCTTAGGTGTGAATGGGGAACCAGTTCATCGTGTAAACTGCCCAAACATGAGTGTGACGGGCTCCAGCACCCCCGCAACCCTACTGGGGATCAGCGATGAGGATAATGGATGGATGGATGCTATGATGTTAGCATCCCTCTCATTTTTTTCACAAAAAAGTAATCATATAAACGGGACACACCTGTACATTCTTTCATAATGGCTAACTTCACAAGATTTACAATTTTGTGTGACTAGAATTACAACAAATGTGTGCTCATATTTGTCAACCTCCACGGCTCCATGCCCATACAAACTGTCGTATTTTCCCGTACAAAATACAAAATAATTGTACACCATATTTTTTTTTTTTTTGCGGAATGATGCATGATGGGAAATCCCCAGGCAGCAGACGCATGCGATTGACAAATTTGCCTTTTTCTGTACAGATTTTCTTGTACGTCGTACTCGTCTTAAAATGCATAAAAAACGTACATTGTACGGCAAAACCGTACAGGTTGACAGGTATGTGTGCTGTATAATCCTGATAATTTCCCAGAAAAGGAAAAAACAAACATTAAATCTGGGTCAATTTTCATATATTCTTCACAAACCAGCAAGTAAATACCTACGTGTTGCAATTTAAATGACAAAATTGTCAGAACCAGAACAGAAGGTAGAGCCAAATGCGTAACGTTTCACACAAAGCTCTATTGGAGAATCGAGGAAGACAGGTGCAGGGAAACAAACAACACCGATCCAGTGCTCGCTGGGCAGGAGGAGCAAGGAGCTCACGGGATCAGAGCGTGGTCGGAATCCAGAAACAAGTGGAGTTGCAGGGACGGGTGATCGGAGCGTGGTCGATGTGCAAAAACAGGTCAAGTAGCCGGAGCGGGAGATCAGAGTGTGGTCGATGGGCAAAATGGGTCAAATAGCCAGAGCGGGAGATCAGAGCATGGTTGATGGGAAAAAACGGGTCAAGTAGCCGGAGGCGATCGGGAAGTCAGGGACAGGATACAGGTGAGGATGGGACAGACAGGAGCCAGAGTCAATGGGTAATCGTGACAAAAATGTTTTTAAAAAAGACAATACAAGACAATACAAAAAATGCATTGTACTGTAATTTTCTGTGGCATTGCCTGGAAAAAAAGCCATTTCGTTCAGAATAAAAACATTGCTCAAGAATATTTATAAACTAAAAAAATTGTGAAAATTAGAGTACTGTATAAAAAACAGCATGATGCGAAAGCTAGCACGACTTCCCTTCAAGGTCTTCTTTGAAGTAACTCAAGCAACAAATGCATCTTGACAACACTCTAAAAAAAGGTATCAAGCTGGGTTGTATTTCCTGACCTTTTGAATCCAAAAGCGGATAATTACAAATGAGGAATTATTAGCTGAATGAAAAAGGCTACGCTAATGTCATTTATACGTGGGAAGAAGATTCTCAAGTACTCCCCTCCTTTCACTAAACGTTTAATAGGATTTATTAGCAAGCTTAATAATGTTTGATTAACCGGCTAGCGTATTTTGCTTTTTGTTAGTGCCCGGTAATTTTCTGTGTTGTAATCATGACAGGGTTAAAGATTGGCTTCTTTCTCACACTGAAAAAAAGCAAAACATTTAGTTGTTACTAAAGTCTATTCTGATTGAAAAAGTTAGCTGCTGTGTTTATTGAAATTGCCAAAGAAAATACATACTTTGCAGTTCATATTTCTTCATCATATTCTCTCAATAAACTCACCACCACTACTTGATGTTCCCTAACTTCTGTGTTATGATAAATATGTCTCATTCCTCCCGTTTTATTTTTTAGATCTAATTTTATAATACACTGAACTGATTTAGTTGCTCAACAGTGTTATGCATATCCGTATTTATTCCATGTGATACTGATTGTGTTTGTTTGGCCTAATCTTGGCTATTTGTTTAAGTCATCATGGCTTCATCATATTTCTTGTTAATGTAGCTTTTTATTACTAACTATTCTGGCAGGTACTTACTACACAATATTGTGTGTGTGTTCATTTTGTCTGAGTCATATGTTTTAATTGTAATTTTGCTGCTTTTTAAATGTTTTTTTAAGATTGGATTTTACAGTAGACTCTACCGTTGGTGCTCTAAAATGTTGTTACACAGCAATTAGTATATGGATTAATATTTCTTTGGAGTTGGTAATAATGACGTGATAGTTGTAGTTTAATCTTCTCTGGAATTACTATCGATGTAGTTTACTTTGTCTTTGGAGTTAGTTATAATGACATGATTGTTGTAGTTTTATTTGTTGTTCGTTTGTTGTTTTGACTACTAAATAATTGTTGCTGTCCAATATATATATATATATATATATATATATATATATATATATATATATATATATATATATATATATATATATATATATATATATATATATAACTTCCATACCTCTCTTAGTGGCAGCCACATTTTAAAAATGTAGTCATCATGTGAATATCCACCCTCCCAAAAAGAAGCCTCATCCCAAGGGAATATCCCTCCCTATCTGTTGCAGGGCCTTTATGGTAACGTTATACACTCATCATATTGGCAGCATTGATGTTAGGCCAAATGTCCCCAAAGAACAGTTAAGGTAGGTGTGTGTGTGTGAAGGGGGATATGCAGCCAGGCGTGAAAGTGACCAATCATCTGCTTAGAAATGTTAGAGACGCAGGAAGCAATGCCTTTGCCTTTCAGTACAATTCATTTCATAGTGCCTCAACAATATTCTCACTATAAACAACTTACTACTGATCCACATCTTGCCTCACCTCCAATATATATATAAGGGTTCTTTATATACATATATATATATATATATATATATATATATATATATATATATATATATATATATATATATATATATATATATATATATTAGCGTAGAGCAAAATAATAAAATTAAAATAGATTTTTTTTTTTTTTTTTAAGAAACCATCTGAAAGACACATTGCACACAACATTGTCGGGCAAATTAATGCGAGATGCTTCTTTATAGTGTTTAAATAACAAAAACAAAAACAGCGGAAAACTGACAGTCGACAAATAAGTTGCATAGCTCATCAGAAACTGACGTATACAAAATTTAGGAGTGACTGAATGTCTAGATGAACCTTCACAAGTAAGTGGGTTGTGGGGTAAAAATCCTGCAAAGTTGCAATAGAGTAAAAAATGCTGCAGACTGAATGAAACAAATTATTTTTTTTAAATCATATGAAAGACGCATTGCACAAAACAATGTGGAGCAAATAAATGTGAATGCTTCTCTATGCATGCAGTTTAAACGATAAAAAGGAATAAGAAAACTGCAAAAACCGGGGGGGGGGCCGGGCAAGCAAGTTGCAAAGCTTATCAAAAACTGACATACACAACATTGTGGAGTAACTGAATGTCTGACTCAACCTTCACAATGAAAAGAGTTGTGGGGTAGAAATCCTGCAAAATTGCAATATAGTATAAAAATACGGCAGACTCGATGAAACAAATAATTTCTATTGCTCATCTGAAAGACCCACAATGCACTCAACATTGTGGAGGGCCTGAATGTGAGATTCTTCTCCATGAATGCACTTTAAAAGACTAAAAAAGATTACTCAAAGCAAAAAAAATGGAATCGAAAATGGTATCCTTTCATTTGAAAAAAACATGAATGCACAAAACTTTGTGGAGCTACCACCACAGAATCTGCTGAAAAAGTTGAGTTTAAAATAAATGCAGATAAACTTTTGAAAAAAGGCTATGAAATGAGAAAAGCAGGATATTTGTATTATCCAATTGAAACATCTACTTCCACTCAACCAACATTGTGGAGCCACACCGTGAAATCTGCTGGAAAAGTAGAGTTTAAAAAAAATATGGAGTGTTCTTGATGAAGCCATTGCAATAGGGAACACTGGATAGTCGTACAGTCTAAAGGAAACTTCAAAATGAATCCACACAACATTGTGGAGCAACCACAGAAGTACGGATATACACTGACAGAGGGAGTTCAGAAGGCATTCAAATGATTGTTATGGTTTAATGATAGATGATGAACCAAGTTGGTGGAGGCGGAAACTGGCCACAAGGGGTACTCAAAACATTGATGATATTTATTAACAAAAAACGGACCAAAGTAACGACTGAACAAGGGCGCACAAACTAAATGACATGTCCCAAAAAAAAACTGACCAGGTTCAGACTCAAAACTTTGACCGAAACTGGAAATGGAAACTGCAATGAGCAAAGTAGAAAAGCAAAACACCAGAAACAAACACAATTAAATACAAACAAAACTGGCGTGGTGGTGGAATGAAATGACAATGACAGAGGAAATGTAAATGAAACAATGAATCAAAATGTCTTTTTAAAGGGTTTAGGATAATTGGGCCCAGGTGAGTGAAGATTGGACACACCTGTGCCCAGTTCAAACCCTGGTTGGGGCCCTCTGGTGGTAGTATGTGTGTCAGGCCAACAGATTATTATGCAAGAAAAGCATTACAAGAGAAACTAGATGCATCAACCAAGGTGGAAAGTTGTGTAATTTATTGAAAACATGAACATGGACCCACATAACATTCAGTCATAGTCATACAACCCGAAAAGTCAACTTAGATCCACACAACATTGTGGGGCAAACACCCAAAAAAACTGCTGTAAAAGTTTAAAACAATTACTGAGTACTCTAGCAAAATCATGTGAAATGAGGAAAGCTGGATAGTCACACAGTCCAATGGAAAGGTCAACATGAATCCACACAAGCAACCACCAACCATTCTTTTGGCTTTATTATTGTACTGTTCTCAGCTCAGGGATGCTGCTGGAAATATGAATTTCCCTTAGGGGATGAATAAAGTATCTATCTATCTATCTATCTATCTATCTATCTATCTATCTATCTATCTATCTATCTATCTATCTATCTATCTATCTATCTATCTATCTATCTATCTATCTATCTATCTATCTATCTATCTATCTATCTATCTATCTATATATCTAAAGTATGGATCTTCACAAAGAAGGGGTGTTTAAAAGCCTTGTAAATGTTTATCCTGTATACAATTATTTTTACAAGACTGGATGCATCAAACAAGATGCAAAATTGTGTTATTTATTTAAAACACGAACAGGGACCCACAAAACTGTCATTCTATCAAGTTTAAAATCCACTCTATCTTTTACAAAATGATCCTCAAAATATGTTATAACTCCCCAACAGATTGCTGTTTTTGATAGCAACAAAATTCATATATGTTCTGATTTTATCATTTAGAAATAATTCCATTTTTACACTTCTTTGTTCTCCCTGGCAGGAAAAATGAGGCGTGTGTTGGAGGGAGGCGTTTATTTGCTTTAAGTGTCATTTGGTCTAATATACGTCAACTTGTTATCGAGTTAGTGGAGGCAGGTCAGTTAAAGGACGCATTCAACAAAATCATTAGACGTGAATAGATTAGCGGGAGGCGTTAATGGCTGACTATTTCCTCATTGACGTGGAGGCTCTATCTTTAGAATGAGGCTGGCCATTGACCCTGCTGTGCAACATAAGGGGGGGTCGAGGGATGAGGGAGGAGGGGAAGCATAAAGATGGGGTTCCCAAAGGCCCTTGCCTAGCATGATGGGAGCCCGGAAACCCAACCGAACTCCCCCCACCCTAAACTTAAAATACCAGCACTGATCAATAAGGCCAGCATGTTGTTTGATGTCTGTGCAGGCGTGCACTTAGAAATGATACTAATCGGCAGTAGCTCAGGAGGTAAAGCCCACGTCTTGGGATCAAGAGGTCGCAGGTTTGATTCCCAGCTCATTAGTGTTATATGTCGAAGCGTCCTTGGGCAAGACACAAGAATCCCTAATCCCCCGATAAGCAAGTAGTGGCCTTGCATGGCTCACATTGCTATTTGTGTGTGAGTGAGTGTGAATGGGTAAGTTTGAAACACATTGTAAAGAGCTTTGGGAGGTCTTCATTGACTTGAAAAGCGCTATATAAATTATATTTATATATTTGTTTTTAAATTTGAAAAACATACAGTAGAAATCTTAAATTGAACAACCGCTGTGCTCCCCGAGTGTCTTGTTTTGGGGCAGACATTTATGCTCAATCTATGGGGTTGTTTTAAATATTTTGCTTTCTCAGTAAATTAAGAACTAATAACAAATTATATTTGCATAAAATAAAAACAGTAGTAATAACAATAATAATAATAATACTTGTAATAATTATTTAAAAAATAGGTTGATAATGATAATAGAATAGATTACAGAAAAAAGCTGTATTTATTTACAAAAATATACCATCTGCAAATGCATTTTTATCATTTTGTCGTAGAAAAATCATAAAAATAATACAATGAAGAAAATCTAGTGTGGTAGGATAGTTTTGATGTTTTTTTTTTATTATTTTAAGTCTTATTTCAAATACCACGGCGGCGCAGTGGTTAGCGCATATGCGGCACAGTTCTGAGTTCGTGGGTTTGAAGCCCCTGTGTGGAGTTTGCATGTTCTTCCCGTGCTTGCATGCGTTTCCTCTGGGTAGTCCAGTTTCCTCCTACATTCCAAAAAAACATGCATGTCAGGTTAATTGGCCTGTCCAAATTGTCTGTCCCTGTGTGCCTTGCGATTGGCTGGCAACCAGTTCAGGGTGTCCGCTGCCCACTGCCTGAAGATAGCTAGAATGGGCTCCAGCACCCCGCGACCCTACTGAGGATAAGCAGTGCAGATAATGGATGGATGGATATAATCATGATAACAAAAATAAGATACAAAAGATATACAAATAATAACAGTAAAAACACAATCACCAACTACATTTTTACCATGTTGTCATTGAAAAATCAGAAACGTAATACAATAAAGAAAATTCAATGTGGAAGATTAATTTGCTGTTTTTGTTCATTCCAAATGAAAAGTATATAAATATCATAAGCCAGTGCAATTTGAAGCTCCATTGCAGTCCTGTGGCTGTGTTTCTGTTTGCCAAAGATGAAAAGCAGATGCTGCCCCATCAGCTTTCACCAGACAGACGGAGAAAGTCAAGCACCTGAATAGCATCTTGGGTGAACAATTTTACGAGACGTGGACATCAGCCTACGTTGGTCCGAACACAATCTGATCATTTAGATGATGACGAATTGAGGAATTCTCGTGTCATGTCGCTTTTGTTGACCTATAAGCGGGGGGGAGGGGGGGGGGGGGGGGGGGGGGGTCAATACGCCCCGAGGTGGCGCGGGGTCAAGTTTAGCCACTTTCTGGGCAGATGGTGTTAAGAGTTTGGTCTGTCACTCGAGCAGGATGGCCAACCAAGAAGAAAAAGACACTTGATGGCTTTTATTGACTTGTGTGCGTCTCAATATTGACTTGACTTAGCCCCCAAAACTCCATTCCCTCACCCCAACTACACCAGCCTCCAAAATGAGACCCTTAAGTTCAGCAAAACACCCTCTTCATCACTCCTTACTTTAAAATTGATAAGTGCAAACTTTACTAAAATCAAGCGTGACTCGTTGAATTTTGTGCCTAATTGCACATGTTCAAAAAGGATCAAGCTCCTGATGTAAAATCGAAATATGTCACTGACTATATTTTGTCATTTTTGCATAATTTTCTTTATTTAATGTATACATTTTTTATATATTCAGTCGTAATTATGTTTAGTTATGTTTTATTTTATTGTCAGAAGTGGCCATAAGCACAGTGGAAGTGGAATAGATAATGAGAGACAGGAAACATAGCTTTTAGCTCAAAAGGAGATGCAATTATCTCATGAATGCCAGCAGGCAAAATCACAATAAAGTCCAGGTTTTGTCCTTGTTAACGAAATACAGTTGCTTTCCTCGGGCAAAAGTTGAGTGATTTGAGTAGGGTGTCCCCAAAGGATGATGGGTTTATTGTTATTTATATTAGAAGCCTGCAAAGAAGCTTTCATGGGATCCCAGTTTGTTATTCTGATCATTATTTCGCACCGTTGTCTTTGTTTTGACCATGACATCATTTTCGCTACCAGCCAATTAGTTGCTGTTCTTTGATAGCTACACTCATTAGGGCGGAACTGGTTTTGTAACCTAGAATATGTAATAAAAGGAAAAGCCTTTACTGTGAAAAGTGTCTACTAAAGTTTAAACTTGTGATTTTGGTCCTTTGAGCCAGATTCAAACTAGAGACCTAAGGTTTCGACTCATCAAAGGGTCACGAGGCTATCGTCTGTAGAATAGTACTCTACTCAACTGTGGGACCCCTTTAATGTTGAACATTTGACTTTGTGTGCCAGACCCTAACAAAATAAACATGACTTGACTTGTGTGGCCACGATCCATTATCCCTGTTCACATATTGCTGCAAGCAAGCACCAGGGAATGGAGACCATGAAAGGACCCAGCAGGAAGCGTCCAGGGTGCTTAGGCTACCTGCCCTGGGTGCGAGGAATTTCATCATCTTATAGACTGCCGCTTTTGTATAAGAACCATGGTAAACCACCTAAGTCTTTGCATTTTTCAATACCTAGAGCTGTTGCCTTACCTCAGTAAACCCCGAGATATTCTGTAACAAAATATTCGAAGGAACTGCAAATCTCCAGACCTTATAACAGACCTTTTATCTCATAACTGTGATATAACATGCAGAGAAAGAAAAGCTATACCTCAACACTTTCCATTAATGTTTTAAACAAATCATTTTGATTATATTGTGACGTTTTATTTCGGTGTAGTGTATGAGAATTATTTTTTTGTCAATATTTTGGCTCAAAACTCTGGATATTATATAATTTCTTGATGGGGAGCCTAATTTGTGTACACATGGTTCATCAAACAAACAACATTCATTTGCTTGTTTGCTGCTCATCTAATGACTTGATTACAGTCGTGTTGATGCAGGCGCTTGGGTAATTAGCGCGAGCTGATTATAAAGGGAAGGCGGAGGACACAAAATCACTTTCGGCAAGGAACTTATGACAAAAGTTCCGAGTCATTTAAGTTAGTTTTCATTAAGTTAATATCATGCAGCATAAAACAACTGCTGTGACTCCCTCAGATCAACAGTACAATAGCCCTTTTTCACTCGTTTATTGCAGTTAATGGCAACCAGAACTCCCCGCAGTACGGTGAAATACACATGGTACCTACCCCCATCTTCAAAAACCTGCAAAAAACAGAGCCAGCACACATGACAAATATTTGCAATCTCGAAACCTGCAAGTAAATTGGGGATAATGGGTCACAGCCAAGACTGTGCAGTTCATTTTAGACAGGCCACATTGCAACACTTCAGAGGCCCGAACCAAAAACAAAGTGCTCAGGCATCTCCCGCTCTTAGCAATAGTCAACCGGGGACACTGGATTGCGGCCAAAACTGTGCCTTTCATTTTAGGCAGGCCAGAACGCCACGCATATTCACAAAAGTGCCTTATGACGTCTTTGCTAACAGCAATATGAGCATAGGGATACTGGATCGAGGCCAAAACAGTGCACGCCTACCGACAAAAGTGCCTTCTGCAGGTCCTCGCTAACATTGAAATGGGAGTAGATATGATATATCATGGTCACAACTGTGCATTTTATTTTAATACAGCCAGAATGACAAATATTCCCCATAAAAGTGCGCTCTGCCGGTCCTCGCTGGGTGATTTTCATTTCCACTGTTATTTTTTACCATGACATTTTTCCAGTCCATCCTATGTTCTGCTTTTTTTCTAACTCGGAAAGGTCATTGTTGTTTTTAACCATTGGCTTGTTACTTTATTGAGCATTTTTGTGATTAAATACAATCATTTATGAGAACTGTGTGTTTCCTGCTTCCTGTGTTGGGGTCCATTGAAAATCAAAACATAATCACCTGACCATGGGAGGACTCAGCAAGAACCCCACAGGCTGCGAGGATAGCCCCAGGACGCTCCGCCTTCCTGCCCTGGCTGCAAGGAGAGTCCTAGGTTGCTTCGGCATTCAAAGAAGTTGAGGACGTAATGGTAAGATACGCAAGTTTTATAGCTTTCGGGTATCTTGTTTCAGACTGATGGTCTATATGAGTATATTTTGAAATGGTATATCGTGAATCCCAAATAGTTTAAGCTTTCCAATGATACCCTTGACGGCGTTTCTATATTTGTAAAACTGATTTCTGGTTATGGATAACACCAAATTTTGACTCTAATATGGATAACACCAAATTTTCACTCTAATACTTAAGGCCCAATACTTGAAATGTTTGGATATAAAAGAGCAAAATGGATTAAATAACTTCAAATTTTCACAACAGAAGACAGTTTCCAAACACTTAAATGCTAGGCTCAAAGACGCTTAAAATAACCATTACCTCACTCTAACGTGTAAGAGTCTTATTTATAAAATTCCATCAGCATTTCAAGACGAAATGTGTTGGATAAAAAGTGTTAAACGCTTACATCTTCTCTTCCTCTAAAAAATACTTGCTTTGAGGGTAGCCATTTTCTTCTACTGTGAAATCAATGTAAGAAAGCTCCACCCCTGCAAGTTGGTATAATTGGAAAGAACTGAACATCTAAGAGTTATCACGATTGGATGCAATGGGTAGGAGATAGTTAGGTTTAGAGATGTCCTCTACAGAGGACAAATTTGAACTACTGGTATTCAGGAGGATAAGTATCGAGCCATCAGAAAAGGAAAAAAAACTTCCTGAAATATAAAATTTGGCTTGTCCCGAACTGTCCCACTTAAACACCATATTGAAAATATCCTAAGTGGACCACGGGGCTCTTCAATAAACTCATCTTTTGGATGTGAGGCAGTTGAAAGGCCAGCCGGCAAAGTTTGAAGCATATGAATGATGGCACTTAGCAAGAAAGGAGCGTCCACAGCCCATTAAGCGCCGTCCGTCACGTTGTAGATTGTCCTGCAGATTAGCGCATGTCAGAAAGTCAAACGTGGCCCCTATCCGTTCGCCGGCTGCAGCAGATAATGCCAGGGGCCTGACCGAGTCCAGTCGAGCTGGGCCCCCACCAGGTCCCCATGGGGGCGCTTCCTCTTGGCGCTTTTGTCTTGGCCAGCTTATCAGGATCGTTCACAGAAGGAGATCTGCGGCGGCGGATCGCCAAGGTGTCGTGGCAGACTAAACGGATGTCTGTCCGTGTCGTAAACATGTCATAACAATCCCGTTAAAGTGGAAATATGTAGCGGTTTGCATCAATGTATTTTGAAGGAGTGGATCTGTTCCTTTTTCTTGTTTTGTAGACTGAAATAATGCCTCAAATTAATTTAGAGTTACTATTTCTTCAAAAAATATTTTATGGACTTTTTGGATTATAAATTGCCAAAATAATCAAATTATCTGCCTATTATATAATCCATAATATAGAAGAATAAATATCTTCATGTTAATTCACAATAAATCAGTACTGAAATTAGTTTACCTAACCCTACTTCAATAAGTAACCTGGTAAAACATAGTAATAACATAGTCACAACATGATATTTTTTTCCTTTTTATAAATGCATAACAAACTGAATGACCACTGCGCTAATTATAAACAAAAAGTAGCTCTCGGCTTCAAAAAGTTTGGAGACCCCTGACCTAGATATTACTGTAAAATTCGGACTACAAGGCGCTCCGGATTGTAAACTGTACCCAGTGCATTTTTATAGGAAAAAACATTTTGTAAATACGTAAGCCGCACCCGACTATAAGCTGTATGTGCCCACACTGAAACATGATATATTTACAAAGAAAGACAGTACAGAGAAATGTTTTTGATAATATACGGTACCTTAACCCCTTAACGTTCCCGCCGGCCTTTTGATAAACAAATACATGTCTGTACAATATCACCAGTCACTGAAATATGTCATGCCACATATCATTGAAAAGCTTTTTGGGATTCAAGATATTCAAAATATTTTGAAATGCACTCATCGGAAAAACATCACGATCAGTCTGAAACAACACACCCGAAAAATATAAAGCCGGCGTAACGCACCAGGACGTCCCCTTGGCCCTCTTCAAATTATTTTAATGTCCGCAAAAATGGCTTGATTACATCAAGGACTATCTATAGAATCTATTTCCTCCAAAACAAACAATAATGTGAACAGATGAATAGGAATCGCCAAAAAAAATTCTGCTGAGTTGGACTTTGCTTTTTGTAATCCATTTACAAGTAAACAGACTCCTAAAAGTAAACAGTACAGTAGTTAGCGCTCCTCTTTCAATTAACACCTTTTCCATGATGAGGGTCTGTTCGTGCTCGTTTTGGTCATGCACAAAGCGCAAAGTGACATTAAACTTGTGTCTTCCTCAACACATATATTCCACATGCATCACTCTTACCCCTACTGCTCAGACACCCCTGGTGGCCGCTACAAAAAATGCATCGTTGCATAGGCCGCAGGGAAGAAAGCTTGGGGGAAAAGTCGAGTCTTATAGCCCGAATTTTAAAGTAATTCATCTATTGCATTATGTGGATATTTCAACGTGAGTGTATACAGCCATTTGTACCTTGATAGTTACTCTCAAAGCAGCGGGCTAGTTTTGGGTGTCAGTAATATGGGGAGTACCAGAGTTACTTTTTAAATGTAAAAGTAACTAGTAACTAACTAATTACTGTTTTTCAGTAACACACCCAACGCTGCTTGGGACTAAACCAAGAGCAGATGTTCATTGTACCATGAAGTACATATTGTTGAGACATTTATCTTTCTTGGTTAGAATTAGATCAGAGGAGGGCAAACTACGGCCAGCAGGCCAGATGCGGCCTGTCAGGCTCTTTCATGAATGTTTATTAAAAACTGTTTTTTGGTTGACGACTTTGTCCTTGTTGTCCCTTTGTGTGTCTACAACAAAAATACTGCTACATAAATATTACAAAAATACTACAAAATAACTATGAAACAAAATACAGTATCAAATTTAGCGTCCAAAAACAGGGACCTATTAGTATATTATTTTATTTTATTCTGAAAGGAAAAAAATCCAATGAAAATACCTCAAAAACACAAACACAGAAATACTTCAAAATACAACAAAAAACACTTCTAGAGAATTACCACAAAATAACACTATGGTAATACTATAATACAAAATTACTTTTACAGAAAAAATATTGCAGAAATAGTAACACAGAAAGATGACAAGAGTAACATTAGAAAAATAAAACTACATTAATAATACACAGATAATACACTTCAACTACAAAAAACACTACTAAGTAAATATTCCAAAAATAATATAAAAGTAATACTACAAAATAAAACTACAACAGTACTACAAAAATGCCACTGAAATATTACAGAAATACCACCAAAAACACTACAGAGGAAATACTACAAAATCATTGCAAAGTAAAACTGCAATAATCATACAAAATACTACAAACATTCTACAAATTGTTAGTAAGGAAATCCTACAAAAAACTACTTAGAAAATACAACAAAATACAAGAAAAAATGAACTACGGTAATATGACGAAAACAGTACAGAAACTTTACAAAAATCTGACTGCTGAAATACTACAAAAATACAAATTAATAAATAAAATACAGCTACAGTAATGCTATTATAATTAATTTCAAATTCAGTGATTTTAAATAGGGACCCAATATTTAATTTTCTTAAACTGTGAGCAATTCAAACCCATCTTGATGAGACCATTATTATCAAAACAAGTATAAAAATAAACATAACGTGTATTTTTATTCCGAAGTGAAACAAAATTGAATAGGTCTCCAGGATTGGCCCAATAGCAATGTTTTTTTTTTCTTAATCTGGGCCGAGAATCCAAATACTTGCCCACGCCTGCTTAAGATGTTTCTGAGGTCAAAAATACAAATGGCGACTGTGCTAAGAAGGCAAAAGGCTCCAATTGGGCGTGCCCAGACAGCATGGTAACAAACGCTTTGAGGGAAGCTGGTAGATGCTCTCCAGACAGCCCACAAAAGTTCAAAAAATGAAGGAGGGGGATTCTGGCCAAGTTCCCAAAATGTGATCCTCAGGCTTCAGAAAATGGCGGTGGGGAATGCGTCAATATAAGCGAGAGGCACCCGACATGCGCTGACACGTTCACAGATTATTTACAATCCCGTCAATGGTTTTTTACCGGTTCAACCTTCCACCAGGACAGGTTGACACACAAATAATCGCGTGACGCATTTTGTTTTAAGGATTGTTTGTTTTAAGACTTTATATTGTTTTGTTGCAATAATGTGAGGAAAACGTATCTCTTATTTTCTGAATTATCCCTCAATAGTTTATTGCTGCTTTATTTACTTTTTGTGCAGGGAACTCTTCCCCGTGTGAGGTGGGGTGGATCCCATAACCAGTAGGGTCTGTTAGATCATTAAAATAGATCACTGAGTAAAAACAAATTCTTAAGGGTTGATAATTTGTTTAAAAAATGAGAAACATATTATTTTATAGGTCACATAACTGGGAGACAAATCATTTGTTTCCATACTAAAATATATCTGATAAATACACTTAGGCTTTAGTGTTTTTTGGATCTAGATTATCAATGTGGAGTTCCAGATGACAAGTACAAATGAAGAAACTTTATACATTTTCAGAATATATGTGCAAAATAAACCCAAATTCAAAAATGTATTCAGGCAATTTTGTTTTAGCAATTTCTGTAAGTAGTAATGATAGATTTAGAAGGAATTTAGCCAGAACTTGTAACACCTGCTTTGTTATAAACATTATAAACAGTGACAGGCTGCCTTTAAACTGTGGCATGAATTAACTTTTTTCTTTTAAAGTGACCTATCGTGTTTCTGAAGCATCCGTGGTAGGCACTTTGATGCCTTTACCTCCTGTCGGGAGCCGTCGGACATCCTAATCCCGATCCTGACACGTTTATGGCAGGACGGTGCAACCTGGAAGGAAACAAATGTTACAGTATTTACCAAAAATCGTGTTCAAACAAACAATAAGCTAGTAACTATATCTATCTGTGTTTTTTTCCTCGTTTTTGCAAATGTTTGACTGACAGAGCGTAGAGGCCTGGCCGTTCATTTCGAGGTGCTTCGTGTCGGCCGTCCACCACTCACGTCTCGTCACTAGCAAACGAGTTGACCTCGCTTTGTAACTGGAGAGCTAGCGATCTAGCGTTCCGTTGGTATTTGGAAAATCTTTCATCTTGCCAGTCCCAACCTTTCAAACGACTCCACGGCTTCGTCACGTCGCACTCCGTGGCTCAGAAACGTAAACACGGACAAGGGAAAGAAAATAAAGGAAGCCGGGACGACTTAATTACAAGACTAGCGTGGACGTCCGTCACGCTCAAGTGCGCTCCAGTCGGCAATAGGTCTGTTTTTTTGAGTGTTTCACAGTGAGGATTATGAGCAGGCATAGCATACTGTATAGCAGGGCTTCAGGAACCTATGTCTCGTGACCCGTATATGGCTCTTTTCATGAGTACCAGGGGTCGGTAGAGTAGCCAACATTTTTACTCAAGCAAAAGTACTGTTACTTCAGAATTATATTACTCAAGTAGAAGTCAAAGTAGTCATCCAAATACTTAATTGAGTAAAAGTAAAAAGGTACTCTGTGAAAAATGACTCAACTACTGAGTAACTGTAGCAACGTCGTATTTTTTTTTTTTAAACAACCAATTAGATCATAAAATTATCAAAGTCCATTCAATCAACAAAAAACACAATTTAATAAAGAACATAAATTCAAGTACTTTAATAAACAATAAAGGATAGTATAAATCAAACAAATAAATTAAGCACATGTAGCACCAAGTAGAACATTTAAAGCCCCAATACTTAACAGGCTCTGCAAGCAGAACAACAAGCTAGCCAATGAAGTCGAACAAAGGAGACAATGAATATAGTAGATGTGTCATGAACCAGAACAGGATCAGGACCCAAACGCGTGACGTTCTCACACAAGCCTTTTATTTTACGGGAAGTGGGGAGTCATGCACGTTAGGCAGCGGACTGGCGTGGAAAGACAGGAAGCCAGAGACCGACGAGATCGATTCCAATTGTCCGAGTTGATATTGGACAGATAGGGTTGATACCGAACAGGACGGACAGACAGGTTTGATAATGAAACAGGATATCGAAAATAAACAGGACAAACAAGACAGGAACGAAAACTAGAGAGGATAATAAACGGGACAAAAAAAGATGGGAACAAAACTGGAAATTGATATTAAAAAGGACAAAAATAAACGGGAACAATACCGGACTGGAAATACCAACAGGAAAACAGGACCAAGTCAGAACCCACGTCTTGCGGGGCAGAGGTTCGTTGACGGACTGACAAAGTAAGAGAGCGCGCACTGAGCTTAAAAAGACAGAAAGACAATCTGTTAATGAGCCGCAGCTGGCGCCACACAGGCGGGGCCAATTGGGCACCATGGCAACCGTGACAAGCTGGTGTTTGGCTCCCTTTTTAAGAGGAACATGGTTTTGATGTAAAGCCAGGGGTACCCCTCCTCTTCTGTGTTTTCATAGTCAGTATTGTATTGCTAAGCAACATCTTCGATGTGTTTCATCCGTAAACAACGGAGCCAAAACAGAATTTGTGAATTGTTTAATATGTTGTTACATGTGGAGCCGATTGTTGCACATACCAAGCTAAGACATTACTGAACTACACAGAGTCTGAGCCAGTATATTAAGAGCACCATTTTTACTACAGTTCATAATCTATAGTCAAGGTCTCACACCATTGTGGCTGTAAACCACTAAATAATCCTTTATGTGGGAGCTCATTAAACAATCTATTAATTTTTGAGACACTTTATGATGAAAAGTCACGGAAAAAACATTAACCGAAAACAAACATTTTACCCAAAAGCTCTAGCAAAGCACCTAGAGCATTTTGATTGGGTGAGCGATAGGAATCGGCAAAGCTATACACAGGGTGCGTACACTTTTCCTCCTTGCCCAGCGCTATCAGCACTGAAGGTAAATACAGTATCCTTCTTGTTTGCAGTATTGTCTGACATTTTTACAAAACAACTTTGATCACACCTTGTTTTGAAACTATTATTTCAGACAAAAATGAGAAAATGAGCCTCAACAGTGGTATTTTAAGTGGTATAAATATATTGCTGTGGGACACAGGCTCTGGCATTTCTGTTATTATTTCATTGATCATACAAAATATCTCAGTCAAATAAAATATGCTGAACAATTAGCTTTTGTCTGCAGAGCGGGTTTGGTTAAAATGTTTCTTAAATTAAACAGTGCAGCTTTAAAAAAAATTCTAAATATTTTTGCTTTTATGGCTCTTTGGGTCAAAAAAGTTCACGACCACCATTGTATAGCATAGAAACACCATGGCAATTAAAAAAAACATTTTATTTCTTGCAAAAAATATATACTTCTGTTTTTTTACTCAGTAAGACAAAGTTCACTAACAACTTTTGTTTCCTATACCATTGTTTTTCAACCAATGTGCCAGGGCACACTATTGTGCTGTGAGACCTTGTAGAGTGTGCTGCAGAAATGTTATCTTTGCTAAAAAGCATGAAATTGTTTAGTATATTTTTGTTCTTCCAGTGATAAGCAGAATAACTGTAACATTCATCTATAAAAGTAAGTGGCAACATATTAATAATTACCTCCACATCAGGCAGTACAAGGAAATATATTTGACAATGTATGTTGCGCTGTAAAGCTTTTTAAGATTGCACTTCAAAAAATAATTAAAGAAAATAAATCAAAGCAAAAATGTTGCAGATAACTTGATTTGGTACACATGATTGTCCGCCATCTTGCTTTTACGGGTACCCCCAAAACCAAAAACCTTATGAAATGCTGGGCAAAAAAATGAGAGGAAAAAAGGTGCAGTTTGTAGTTTGTAATCTTTCCCCTGCTTTTATCATTTGTTTTTGGTTGCAAGACACAAAACAGCAACAACTTCTGGTCAAATATTACACACTGTCCCTTTAAGTGTAAACATCCTGATACCAAAAGCACATTTTCACAATATTTGGTTGTTTTTTTATCCACAAAAGACAACTGTTCAGATATTTGAGGAATCACGAAAGCAAAAATATTTAGCTCATTGTTTTTTCAGTATGTTATGAATCGAAATAGCTGATTTCCTTGGCACCAACCAATGATCTACTGGTTATTGGTTCAAAAATGGAAAATAGGCAAACACACCTTTTTTTAAAAAAAGTGTTGTTTTTCACTGTGCTGCTTCTGTATTAACAATCATATTAAAATATATAAGTACAAATATTCTGTGAATCTTAAAAAAAAGGTCTAAATGAGACTTTTTTGCATTCTCTATGTGATATATTTGCCAAAGCTTTTTCGCAAATGGTGACACTCAGCGTTGAGTGCAGTAGAAGCCCATTTCATCTGCCGTTGATAACATTTGACATTTGTGAGCCGACCGCAGTGGAAGTGGATTCTATCAGCGTGTTTAATAAC
The DNA here is from genome assembly GCF_059441175.1 of Urocampus carinirostris. Taxonomy (NCBI): domain Eukaryota; kingdom Metazoa; phylum Chordata; class Actinopteri; order Syngnathiformes; family Syngnathidae; genus Urocampus; species Urocampus carinirostris. The sequence continues at coordinate 21,263,602 of NC_142357.1, forward strand.
AGCGGCAGAAATGAAAAGATCCTGAAGGTAGCCCGGCCTCCTCGACGGCTATCAGAAGGAAGAAACAAGATTGCTCTGTCATTTATAGAGGGCCCGCGGGCTGGCGGGGGAAGCTAAACTCTCGCCAGCTAACAAGTAAGAAATAAAGGAATCTCTCCTCTTAATCGTCCTCAGCTCCAGGGTGCAAGAATTGCAAAGTCCGAGTCGGCCGGCGTGGTCATTCATCGGGAAACTTCATCAATCGCGGCCGACGCAATCAGATGTTGCCCCCTGGGGACGGCGCTTTCGCCGAAAAACCTTCATTTTGGCAAAGAGCGTCTCCCTTTTGTAATTAAGAGTACCCGAATAAATGCTAGCCCCGGAGTGGAACGTCTGGAAACAAATAAAAGCCTAATGAAGAAATGATTGCTCTCGATGACGGAGACTAAAAGTCGAAAGGGAGCAACGTTAACAAGCTCCTCTAAGTAAAAATGCCGTATTTTCCCTTAGTTGGGAACTCTTTCAGGCCAGGACGCCCCGAAAATACATGGGTACGAATCCATTCCTCCCATACCAAGGGCGTCCAATACCCAACTGCAGTGGTACCTCTCTATACGAGCATTTCTAAACATAAGAAATTCGGTATGTGAATTTTATTTGCAACAAAAATCAAGAAATGGTTGCTCTTGTCAACAAAGACTAAAAAAATGAAGGGAGTGATGTTAAAGAGTTCCTCTTAGTAAAAATGCTGCATTTTCTCTTAATTGGGAACACTTTCAGGCCAGTGTCATGATTTCTGATGCGGGGCACCTGAGGCTGCCCTGTTGGCGCCAACAGCCACGGACCCTGATTGGCTGTTGTACTCTTTTTAAACTCCCGTCTTTCGAAAAGAACCCGTCAGATTGTCTGCGAATCTATGCTCCCAGCTATGCAAACTTTTGTACTCTCCGACTCTATCCTGCCCTGTTTCCTGTCTGATACCTATTGCCGACCTCTTTTCTGGACTCGTTTATGTTTTTGCCACTTCCGCGTTCCTGCTACCCGGATGGTGGGTGCAAGTCCAGTTCTCCTTCTTAATCAAAACTGAGTAAAACGAACGCTATTGGGTCCCGTCTCTGTTCCTGGTCTGTGACAGCCAGGGCACTCAAAAATACACGGTAACAATCCATTCCTTCGATACCAAGGTTGTCCAATACCCAACTACAACTACAGTTCATCAAAAATCGTGCTCGCTGTACGAAAGAAAATCCAGCTCACGAGTAGTCCCAAACACTTTCACTGGAGACTGCTTGAGACTGCTCACCACTAGTAAATGCTCACTGCCAGAATCAGCTTGTCAAGTTTATTTTTTTCTTCTTTTTTTGGTTTTGAAACGAACTCTGGTTTTGTAGGATGGAAACTAATTATACATGCTAACTCTTACTATTTCACTAAATAAGATTTGCCCCTATTTGCTTACTACTAAACGTAGTGTGAACACTTATCACAAATCATTTAAACTGATTATTCATATTATAAACCCCAATTTTGATCCCAACCAGAATATTCTTTGCATATAAACATAGCCTGTGTAAACATTTACGGAGTAACCCAATTTATTTTCTGCTTTGATAGAGTAATGCATGCAGAGCACATAAACACCTCCGGCGCTCTCGCCGCCAACTTGCAATATCGATGGGCGTCCATGGAAAATCATGCCTTGTGCAGCTAAAAGGCCCTACATCTCATCCGCAATTGATTACGGGCATCAGACTGGCTGTACATTAATCCAGTTTGGGCCCATTAAAAGAAGAATGTCGGGCCTTGCAAATGGCAAACCATGACTGTCAACAGCGTGATGAATGGCAGCTTATTATATTCCCCCTCATTATGATTAATAACATAGGAAGGGATGCTCCATTCTTGTCGGGGCGGGAAATGTAATTAGCCGCCTTGGCCGGCACTGCTGCCAGGCCTCCTCTCGGACAGTGTACAAAACCATGCAGGGTTCCGATCTCTTGCCATTCTCGTGCCGACTTCCTGTTGTGATGTTTGGTTGCCTATGTGAGCTTTGCTGCTCTGACTTAAAGCTATGCATGTTGATTTCCTATGGAAATACTCAAATTTAACAAACATTGACACAGTGTATGGGGTTTTGTTTATATGTATCATATCTGTGTTTTCTTCCATCCATCCATTATCTGCACCGCTTATCCTCAGTAGGGTCATGGGGGTGCTGGAGCCCATCCCAGCTATCTTTGGGCAGTGAGCAGGGGACACCCTCCACTGGTTGCCAGACAGTCGCAGGGCTCACAGAGAAGGACAACTCACTCACTTATTCACACTTCAGGACAATTTGGACCAGCCAATCAACCTACCATGCATGTTTTTTTAATGTGGGAGGAAATTACGCAAACACGGGAGAACATGCAAACTCCGCACAGGAATACTGGTAGCTGGATTTGATCCCATGACCTCAAAACTGTGCCGAGGACCTCTTATCCGCCGTGCGTCCTATGTGTTTTCTTGTTTACTATAAATTTCTTAAATGTACCTTAAAATCTGGACAATAAACCTCGAAATTTGTGCTAGTTCTCTAACACTTCTAAAAATGTTCAGACAATATATGGATCAAGTAGGGTGTTAACCTCCACAATATTTACGTAAGTACTATTTTTTATTTGTAATTTGAAATCTTTAAAGTCTGCACATATATTCCCTTAAATTACACAAACAAACAAAGAAATATAATTTGGTCAGGAAATTGGACCCGCCCCTCTGCTAGTTGTCTCACACAGATCTTGAAAACATATATAAGTGGCCAAAAAGATGCCCGTTAGAAATGCAACATCACAAACCAGTCAACGACTGGAGAGTGCTCTAACTATACAAACTAACGTCAACCTGGCTTTTAACAATGCAGATTTTATTTCCCTATTAGTGCTGTATTATTAGTATTATTGTTTGTAGTATTGAAAATAAAAGGTATGTTAATAATACACTTTTTGTGTAATTTTTTTTCTGGAAAACATGTTAGTCTACAATGTGGGTACCTTTGCCTATAGGCCCATCAGACATATTTTTAGAATTTTCTTAAAGTTGTATTTACTGTCATTGATTACAACATAGTTAACCTTTTTTACAACAACATTAGACATAGCACTCAGGATAAACACGTAATAAAGACTTAAAAGATTTAGAAAAAGATCAAAAGAATGTTAACATAAACAGGCAAAAATATTTAGATGGTAATGCTTGGAGACTGGGCTAAGTTGTAAGTGCATTGGAACAATAGCGCAATTAAAAATGGGGCAATAAAATTAAGCAGCAACAGAATTGCCAAATAAGTCAATAAATAAGATTACCGTATTTCCCGCACTATAAGGCGCACCGGGTTATAGGGCGCACCCCCAAAAAATAGTTTTTGGTCCTATATTTTCCATACATAAGGCGCACCGGATTATAAGACGCTACAATGGGAACGTCGACAAAACAGTCAGATAGTTCAGTCAAACGTATTACCCCCTTAACATTCTGAAAGCTCTGAATAACTTTAGCCAATAGTGACTGTTTCAAATGATGATTGACACATTGGTTAGGAAATGAATTGCCGGTATATAAATCCCAGCATACACCGCGGACTACTCCACCTTCGGGGAAAAATGGTCTTCTTACAACCGTGAGTGTAGTAAATCCAGGAAAGTAAAATATTTACAAATACAGAATAGTAAAAATTGTCTTCTCTATGCCGTAGTGCAACCGAACGTGTGATTCACATTCATCTTTTTCGGCCAATTGCAGGCTTTGTTTCGCCCCTTTAGCCTATGCGAGGCTGTAAATGATAAAAAGGATCCGCCCCCTTTACTTCCGAATAACTTTAGCCAATAGTGACTGATTCAAATGATGATTGACACATTGGTTAGGAAATGAAACGCCGGTATATAAATCCCAGCATACACCGCGGGGTACCTCGCCTTCGGGGGGAAATCTAGTCGGCGGCTGCTTGCTTTAGTTGCAAAACTTTGTGACTTAATATTGATCCATATATGAGGCGCACTGTATTATAAGGCGCATGGTCAGCTTTTGAAAAAAATAAAGGCTTTTAGGTGCGCCTTATAGTGCAGAAAATACGGTACCTTTTTCTATACATATCCAAATATTTATTTTTCACAGTCATGTGCTTTTGTTTACAACGGTGATAGACCTGGGGAGAAATCTCTGAGCTGGTTAGTGCTTGTTTTAAGGGACCTGTAGCACCCACCAGAGGGCAGTATGTCAAAGAGGTGATGGCCTGGATGAGAGAAGCCTTTTAGTTCTTAATTTATATGTACAAAATGTTTTCTTTTACAATTGTAATTAGTGTGGCTTGTAATCAGGTGGGCCATATTGCCTGGTGTTTGTGGTATACTATTTATTGATGTGTGATTTGCCTCAGAGATCTAGTCAATCGCCTGGACAAAGCATCGACCAAGTATGGGATGGAAATCAGCCTTGAAAAAAACTAAAGTAATGACCAACAACCCCGGAGGTGTCACCACAAACATCAGCATTAACCACCAAGAGTTTGAGCCTGTCACCAAATTAAAATTTTGGAGCTGTCATATCAGAAGATAGGTCACAACAAGATCTCATGACCAGGGTAGTCCAAACCACAGCCGTAGTTGCCAGACTCAAACCTATCTGGACGGACGAGAACATAGCAAATAGCAATGAAAGGAAAGATCAGACCCATGCATGCTTGCAAGACATGGACACTCACAGCAAAGCTGTAAAAGAAAATCAAGGCCAAGGAGATGCGATGCTACAGGAAACTTCTAGGCATCTGCTACATAACCCATGTGCCACACAAAACAGTGCGCAACACCATCAGAGAGCTGTTGGGCCCTACAAAGAACTGTTGTCAACTATGCACAGACAAAAATTGCAGTGGTAAGGTCATATCACAACATAACTAGTAAATGAAATGAAATGAAATGATCTGCATTTATATAGCGCTTTTCAAGTCAATGACTTCCCAAAGCGCTTTACAATGTGCTCCACATTTCCCAGTAGCGGCCTTGCAGCCATGTAAGGCGCTAACCTGCTTATTGGGGGTATTAGGGGTTCAGTGTCTTACCCAAGGACACTTCGACATGTAACACGGACGAGCCGGGATTCGAACTGGGATCCCTAGATCCCAAGACGAGCACTCTACCTCCTGAGCTACTAGTAATAGCCAAGATCATTCTCCAGGGCACAGTCCAAGGGGGAGGGAGGGCAGCAAGACAGAAAAGGAACTGGGCCGTCGACATCAAGGAATGGACTGGTGTCAACTTTTCCATGACTGAAAACCAGCCAGGAACTCACAACAGTGGAGAAAACTGTCTAGAGTTGCATCCTCAGTGGAGCCCGGCGATTCGGGCAGTTAAAGGATCCACAAAATGATTTACATCACCCTTTAATGGGTGATGTGCACAACTGTTTGGAAGAAAAGTGGCGGCGGGGTAACGACGTAGCAGAGTATGCTTGTTGGGGTCAATGGTGGGGCATTCTTATGATTGCACCTGCAATCAGCACCTGAGAGACCGCTCTCGCGCTAAACATCAATTAATGCGCAAATATCCTAGCACGTTCCTGGCGGACTCACTACAGCCGCCGTACGATTATTAAATTATTAAATTACGAGCAAGACGTGCCGACGGAACATGGAACAATTTACATAGTCGTCATCGTTTTTCTAGGCAGGGCGGATTGCAAAACAGCGCTATGTTTCAAGTGATCATCGTTGATGATTATGTGCTTTAAACCCTGAGTGGCATTGGGCCTAATTGTTTGGGATTGCTCCTGTTACTGTGTTTTAATAAACTTGGTGTCAAATTTATTCTGCTGTTCTGTCGATTTGATGCAAGGATAACATTTTTTATGAGTTTTTTTGAATAGCATAAATACTAACCGCTACTTTTTTGGCTATATTTTATAACACTATGGGTTTAACGACAGTGAAGCTTATTCGTTTTTTCTCATGGTAGGAAAAATATTTGCCCAGCAACAGCAAACCATTCAAATGAATAAGTTGTTCACTGAGGTCCAAATAATTGTTACAATTAATCACAACTTCCGTTAATTGTAAATAAGTCACTTTTACTAACACTCATTTACTTGGAAAGTAGGAGAAGAAAAAAAACAGTATAATGCGGCGTCTGAGTAAAAAACAATCACTCTAGCGGTCAAAATATGAAATTGAGCTGCCACCTAAAAACCTGGCATAAAGGAATCAATGGTGTAAAACATGTTAGATAATTTTTCATATAATGTCCGGAAGATGGCCTTGAGTTTTAGCAGTACTTGCTCGGACGAGTTTAGACTAATGGCTGGTGTGAAAGAGAGGTTTTTCCAATACATTTTAAGGTTTCTTCTCATAGCCCCTATGAAAAGTGATCGCCAGCCACTTTGTCAATTAATTTGTGAAACCATACAGCTTTGATTGTACTCATATTACACATCATATCCCATTTAATAGTGTAGAGTACTACTCTGCAACCAAGGCATTTCTCCAACCATTTCCAATCACCAACCTGACTCTTCAGTCTTATAATAAAGATTTGCAACCCCAAAGTGTTCATTTGTCATCAAAATATTAATGATTTGCATATGTTTCATGTTTCATGCTAGAGGTTTTATGTAATTGTGTTTCAGAAAGAAACTTCACCTTTTATCAATATTTTAATTGGCGAACTTTATTTTGAAAAATATCAACTGGAACTCCCACCAGTCACGGGGCACGCCTCTGGTGATGGATGACGTCAGCGGCATTTAAAAGAAAGCCGCGAATGCCCCTCACTTTTTTCTTCTGGTCTTCTTCCTGAAAAGGAAGCCCCGTTTGGCCATTGCCCCCTGGGACCATGGGGACAAAAAAGGCCGGGATCCAGAGCAGGTCCCTTGGCGAGGAAGCCTTACGCATGCCAAAGACGAAGAGTTTGACCATATCACTCCTATACTAGCCATATTGAACTTGCTCCCAGTCTGCTTAAGATGTGACTTTAAGGTTTTCTTACTAACATATAAATGTTTATCTCTTTGATTTGATTCCTCCCTATGTTACTGCATGGAGCCTCGGCTAGAAAAATTCCAGAATACTTGTGACTCCAAGAACCAAGAAGAAATCTGCATGCTAGAGAGCGTTCTCCATCCGGGCCCCGGTGCTGTGAAATTATTTTCTACAGGCAACAGGTAGCCCCCCAAGACATCTGAGTAGCCCGCGGATTGATTCTGAAAATATATTATGGGTCATTTCGATTTTCAAAGGAATTTTATTTCTAACTGGCATGATGTTGAGTTGACTGAACATATTTAATTGTCTAATAATTACAACACTAATAACGTAGTAATAAAATGGAAACAACATAGTTATAACATTTTATTTTAGAAATGCAAATCAAAATGGTAGCACTTCTAATTAGTTACAAAAAAGTAGCTCTCAGCTTCAAAATGCGACAACCCCTGATTTAAAGCATAATGAATGTAAGTCACCAAATGTTAACACATTGGTATTTAAATATTTAATTGTCCTAATGATTGTGAAGTTAGTTAGTTAGTTTATTTGATACTGTGTTTTCAATAAACCCGACTCTGAATTCTAATGCTTCCTTCTCAGTGTTAGGAGTAATGTGGTACAGAGGAACGCGTTGCTGGACCGCAATAACTTTTCTTTGTAACTAGAACTGTGACGTGTTATCACATTTTGTTATGCATTTGTTGTTACAACATGGTGCGTTACTCTGCTACTTTTCAAAAGCATAGCATGTATTAAAATGCACAATATTCATTGGCGGTTCCTTCTGCGCTACTGTAATAATACACGACCATCACCAGCAACGAAAAGGAAACATTCAAGTTGTTTGAAGGCAAAAGACAAATTGGATATGGAGTATCTCAACTGTTAGTTTCAAGGCTTGATCACTTCCACAGGTTAGTGTAAACGTTTTCTTCTATTTATTTTATTATGTGGCTATTTTTAAGCAGTTTTAGGGGGTCACCTTCAATGTCAGTGTATACGGTAATAGGTAACTAGATTAGTTAATTTCAGAGTAACATGCTACTTATGACTGATCCGTTATCTGGGGGATACCACAATTACTTTTTAAACGAAGTAACTTTTAACTATAACTAATTACATTTTTAGTTACAACCTCACCACGGTTCCTTCTTTGGTTATGAAGACATTGCGACGTCCTTGTTTTGTGGACTCACAATTGAAATTCGTGTTACTTTTTTGGGGTACCCATGTCGACAGCTAGCACAAACGGAGACGGACGACCAAAACAAACTAGCAACCAATTGCACGACTTGGGGCCTCCTAATGGAGAGCATTTATCTAACGCCGTCAGCAACGGCAATACTTTCATTTGCTAGACATTACATTGAATTAGCGCCTAGCGGGTTGCTACTGCTCCACCTGGGGGGCGGAGGGGGAAGTGCAATGAAAGAGTGCGATTAAAAAAAAAAAACATGTTTTGTTGTGCAAGATGCCGGCCGCCATACAAATGATCCCACCCGCTGCAGCTTTAATGCGCCGCCCGATAGATTTATGTGGGAAAGGCGGCGAGGAATATTGCATTGTATCATGGCGTAATTAGGGGGGAGCTTCCTCGTTTGTCCTTCCACTATTGGCTCTGATTGGATGAAGCGGTTGTGGGTGGGGCTAAGTGTGGAGGATTGGGTTGAGTAGTGTCTCTCTAATAATGATTCACCCTCAGGCCTAATGTGCTCACTTTCCTCTCGTTTCACCCTCGCTGCTTTTTATTCCTAGCTTGACTACAATAATAAAGATTTCTTGGGGGAAGGGGATGTTGGTCTCATTTTGGGAGATTAACCTCACACTCTCCATACTATTATTTTGTGTACTGTTTGTTTTGTTTTGGACTTAAAGCGTGGAAATTTTATCAGAGGCTTTCGTGTGGAAAACCTAATACGGCCCAATACCTTCTGGACCCAATTTCCGGCAACCCCCAAGTACATAGAGTTTCAGCATAAGACTTGAGACACATTAGCAATATTGAGCAAGTACTTGGATTAGATAATATTATCCTGGGATCAATCCTCAAGTTCTTTTACCTAACATTGTTTTGTTTACACGATTTGCACCTTCTGACTTCAGTTTCAAAATACTGTGCGATGGAATGGAGCATAGTTGCCTGTCAGGACCAGAACTGAAACAGGACCCACTTGCGTAATGTTTACCACAAGTTTTATTGAAGGAAGGAGGAAGGGCTGCGCCCACGATCCGGTGTTCGCTCTCGTACTCGGCTTGTGATCCGAACACGGAAGTGGATCTTGCCTATCGAGCGATGGCGGTGTCAGGGACGGGAAAACTAGTCGGTAGCTAGGACTAGAGAGCGAAAACGTGGTCGGAGTCGGAAACGAGTCGTAAGCCAGAACCGGAGAGTAGACGTGGTCGTGATCAAAACGGGTCGTAGCCGGAGACAAACAGGAGCAAAAACGGGACAGGCGGGAGTCTGGGTCGAAAAAGGGCTTGCCTTGAAAAACAGAGGTTCGCAGATGGACTGACCAAAGGGGACTGGCAGGACTGGGTTCAAATACTGACAGAGAGCCAATCAGAACCCGTGCCAGTTGGAGTCAAAAGAGCGGGCAGAGCTGAGTCACATCAGTAATCATGAGAGTTGCCATGTTGTACAGTATTTGTACGAATTGATTTATTTTGACTTGACTCTCTTAACTTTTATTTTGTAACTGTTGTAATAAAATATTTACATTTATATTTTTAAACTGGGAAAGGTATTTTTTTAATAGAAAAAAAATATTTTTTGTGATCTTTGGATCTATCGACAATTTAAACTAACTCAAGGGGGGTTAGTTTAATTATTCTATGATCTTCACATTCTTATTCAAAATATATCTGTGTTGGATCATTATCGATCGATACTCCCCTGTATTTACATGGATCAGATCGATACCAAAAATTTGAAACCCATAGTTTACGAAACACAAAGCAGAAATACTCACACTACCATTATTCTACCTTTTCTGTCATTATTATCATTATTGTACTTTCTCAGAATGTCATCTATTGTGCCAGTGGCTATCCAAAATGTTCCATTCGCCATGCTCGTAAGAAGACGAAACTTCCACTTCATGCAGACAGATGTCCATCTTCCCTTCCTCCCTCCTCCATGCCTCGCCTCAGGCGAGCCTGCTGCTCGCTGCCTCAGGCTTGCACTACCCGAACATTCAGGCGGCTGCATGGTGGCCCTTTCAAGGCCGGCCGGGGAAATTCAATTAGCTCTTTTGTAAACAAGACAAAAGCCAATGATATGGCCAATTAGACTACAGTACTTGCCTTTGCGCATGCTCGCTTGGCTGACATAGCCAGTATTGACAAACTGCATGAAAAGGACCCGTAATGTACGGTGTTAAAAATGCATTTTCAAAAAAAAATACTTTTTTACGAAATTACTGTACTTTTTGTAGTGTAAGGTGCACCGGATTATAAGGAGCGCCCCCCAAAAATGTATTTTTTAATGTATTTGTCATAAATAAAGTGCACTGGATTGTAAGGAGCATTGCTCCCAAGTCAATTCTTCTAAAGTTTAAAGGAGCTGTACGGAATTTGGAACTTTGGGCCTCTCTGCAGCTTCGGGTAGCTCATTCATGATGCGTGTGCAAGTACGTGCATCGCTTAAACGCGCTCAAATGAACTTTATCTATCTTTCATTTTTAAGCAGACATGTATTATCTTTCTTTGACTATGGAGTCAGATTGCAGAAGAAAACATGGCAACAATTTCAAGCATTTACAAGCACTTCACCAAAAATAAAAAAATTCAAGCCTTCTCAAGAATTTCAAGCACGCATACGAAACCCGCTTATAGTCCGGATAATACGGTACTAACGGCATCAGTAGGGATAAACGAATTTGGTTCCTGCAAGGCCGATAAAGGCGAAAGTGGACAAACGAGTAAATGAAAGGGAAGCTCTTTTATCCGACTAAATGACAAACCCGTAAACGCCTCACAGCGGTGGCTGTAATTCACTTGAAGCTGCAGCAACTTACTCAATAAAAACAAACCGGATCGATGCGTTCCCAGCTCAACTGAAATGCCTGAAGAGCAGAAGAAGAAATCAAGAAGCAAGCAATGAGAGAAGGGAAAATCAAGTAAATACCTGAGTGGGTCAGTTTATTATTTGAAAGCCGGGAGAAAAAACATCAAAAAGCACTTGTTATTTTAGCTTTGGTTGCAGATCAAATCATTCGAATATTTTTTTAGATGACAGTAAATCTTAAAGGAACAGTGTGCATTATTTAGCCTCTCCTAATGGTAAAAATACTTCAAGAAAACAATTTAGATTTAAAAATAAGCAAAATACAAGGTTTGTCATTCAAATTTGCATTTTCGTATTTGGTAGTTTGTATTCTCCCTTGTGCTTTTTTACATGCATTTCAGTTGCACAGCACAATGCAGTGTTTTGAGTGGTTGAATAGTACGCAGTGTTCCTTTCAAAATAAAAACACCATCTATTTGTTTTCAGGTTGTAAATGGGAAACATTAAAATTTAATGAGTGAATCTTCTTTGCAAAAACAATAATATATGACCCTGATTGCCCGGAGTTTTTCAGTGTTATCATTTACTTCTTTTTAAACTCTTACATTAATCATAACCTGTTTGCTAATAATAATATTGGCAGTCGGCCAGAATGGATCCTTGTATTGTGAGTAAGAAAATGTCACCCTAATAATGATGATAATAATGGTTTAAAAAACAAGCTACTGAACCAGATGACCTCGTTTCCTTCAGTTTGTCGCTGCGGGTAGCAATATGACGTCCATCAATCGTCCCTAGACTGCATTTACCATGAAATGTTTTTCTTCTTTTTCACTCCCCCTCCTCCTTCCCCATTTCTCTTCCACTCTGGCCAGCTTTGCGTCGTCTGCTCCAAGCAGGAGGCGCCAGGTTTCCCCCTGGGGTGCCTTGAGGACCCCGCAAATGCACCCTAATGTAATACAACTCTACACATATACAAGAACCTTCACCGCCGTGCGGGCCTTCATCCGCAAACTCTTTGTGATGGACAGCTACAGTGGCTGATGAACAAGGCTGTAAAGCTAGGACCTTATCTTTACCGTTTGGTTGAGAATCTTTACCGTTTGGTGCCTTTTGCCTTGTGACGTCACAAAGCTATGATCTTTGATTTTTGCAACTCGGAGATGGCATAGGAGCTTGCTCTGTCCACTCCACGCAACGGCCCGGTATTGCAGTACCTCCGGGAACGGTGCATTCGCAATGATCGCAGCAAGGCTTTAGGACTAGGACCTTAGCTTTGCCTTTTGGCTGAGAGTAAGTGTTCCGGCTCCTAGGCTTTGCAGCGTATTATGAACTGACCGATAACGGATAATGGATAATGATTTATGAACAAGCTAAATAACCCTTAAAACCCCCCCCCCCCCCCCCTGATGAACACAAACGAACACCCGACTGCATTCGCGAGCTTTAAAGGGACAGTGTGTAATATTTGACCACTAGATGTCCCTATATTGTGTAGTGCAAGTCAAACGAGTAAAAAGATAATAATTATGGAGACTCATAATTACTAACCCACCCCATTTTTCTTATTTCTATTGCCCAGCATTTTGCAAAGAAAGAAAAAAATTAAAGTAAGGAAAAGGGAAAAAGAAAAAAATGGGAAAGAGTAACGAAAAAAAAACAAAGAAAAAATAAAGGAAAATAAAAAAAGAAAAGAGAGAGTGAATTAATCCCCCCCAAAAAATAGTAACCGAAAGAAAAGAAGAAGAACTGGGACAAAATTAAATAAGATTTAAAATAAAAAGAAGTAGAAGAAAAAGGAAAAGTAAGAAAAAAGAAGGAATAGCCAACAAAAAAAGAGGAAAAAAGACCGTTTTTGTTTTTTGGGGTTCCCGTAGCAGTAGATAAACATGTCCGTTCCTTGGCGGTGATTCTTAACTTATGTCAAATAAATACAAATTTCTCCACCTAAAACACTCCACATTCATATGATAGTTCGTGTATTTTTACTTATTATCCAATTTAATGATGATTCAAATGAAGTTTATTAACCAGTATGTCTCTTTAAATTTTAATAATTTGAAAACAAACAAAGAACACAGGCTTATAAGGCCAATCTCCAATCACGACCAAGTACATTTTGTCAATTTATCATAACTTTATCTCGATCTTATTATTCTTTTTTTAAGTCTTTACTACGTGTTTTCCTGGCGCCTGTGATGTCTACGCTCGTTGTAAACAATGTTTACGACGCTGTGATCAATGGAAATCAAGAGTATTTTAATTTTATTTCTAAATGTACAATTATTTGCGTAATTAGAAAGCAGCAAATGATACCATTTTTAAATGAGAAATTAATTTATTTCAACTCCCAAGTAATGCAAAAAATGATTCTATCCACACTTTAAAAACAGTTGAATCAAACAAAGTCCTGTATGGACTGTTCTGTCACTCCAGTTAATTTGATTCAACCTCCTTGCGTTATTATGAAGGAAATAGAAAAACCAACACCACAAATTTTTACTTTTATTTACTTACGTTGTTTTGCAAAAATAACAGCTTAGGTCGTAGCCTGAAATTTGTTATAGTCTTTTTATCTGTTTTTTTTTAATATTTGCTACATAATAATCATCTTGTTGCAAACAACGTTTATTACGTTTTGATCAATGATAATAAAGACAATTCTAATTTCAATATTAGAAATAACTCCCTAATCTGGTTACTTTTATTATAAGTTTGGTTGCTCATTTTCAAATTCCCACCAATAGTTTTGTGTTGAATTGAGCAAAAAAATACGTTTTTTTTTTAAATAAAACGACATCAATTTGTTTAAGGTATGAGAAAAATATGTCTTGCTGAAAAAAGATGGGTATTTTTTTTCTGGAAACCCCATAAAACTGCATCCAGACAGATGAATTCCACTTAACGTTTTCCATTAAAGTTATGGATTGGTCCATTTTTCTTGACCACATTTTGAGTATAGTTTTAGACTATTATTAACATGAATTCAGAAATTATAATAATAATATCTTGCCATGTAATTGTATGATTTAATAGTTTATTTGGGCGAAAGCTTTTTTCTTTTATTGTCTTTCTTTGACAGCTTTTAATCCACTTTTAATTAATTATATACTTGTAATTTAACATAATAAATTGAAACACTCATTGACAAATTTCAATGTTATGCTATATTCTGAGAAGTCTGAGTGAAATACATTTTAAATATTTGCACGAATAAAACTGTTTTTAGTGACGTCATTATTCTTGTCATGCTTTGTTCAACTGCCACTGTGAATGGGAAAAGTGTGGTTGTTACCTAATTACTATTTACTAATTTCATTCCAAATAATTCACAATATTGCAAAAAGAAGGATCAATAAATATTGATGTTAAATTTACATTTAGCTCCGCTGAAACTGTAACACGTGAATTTTGGCTCTTCTCTGAGGTGAAAAATTTCTGGCCTGAAATCTGTCACTTTATTGCTGATAAGATTGACAATGGATTCTTATTATTTTGGAAATCTATTGTACTTGCTATATATGGAGTTAAAGCCAAAAGGAACCTTTGTTGTCAATCTTATCGTCATCAGAGCGAAATTTTAAGTGAAACATGTCATGATATTCATTAAGCTTTCCCAGAACCAGAAGGCCATTAAAACAAATATTTGCAAACATTTTGGCATTTTCATGTAACTATCTGTTTCCTCGTGGCATGTTTTATTTTACAGTTTTTTTTTAAAAAAAATCTGTATTTTGATTTGTAATTGCTGTACAGTCTGGATGTATTGTAAACGCAACACTGTGATACGATGTTTCTATGGAAATGTGTCTGCGTTTGTTCAATAAAGCATTTATAGAAGTAAAACAAAAAAAATGCTATTGTGAAAAAGCACATCTATTCATCGTTGTTTTTGACGTGTCTACCCTTTTGTACATGTTCATCTTTTAAATGTGTTTTACTTGCACTGAAAGGAGAAGCCTTTCATTCTTGTTACAATTGCACAATGACTATAAAGATCATTCGTTTATTCATTCATCCACAGTTTGAGCCACAGTCGTCTGCAATTTCCCACCTGTACTTTTGTGTTATTGTCACTTGCAATCGGCTGCACTCACTCACATCAACTAATACCGTTTTATTTTCTTTCTTTTTTTTCTCCCCTGCACGGCTTGTCCTTTGTTACTGGACTTTATTGGTTCACAGCAGCACGAATTGCATCGCCTGCAGGCAACATTCATCACAAACACCTCCGTGGGCGTGTGTTTGAGAATAATCAACGTGCTTCTTCAATTTCACATCCATGATATCATGCATACTGTTGCAAAAAAAGTTCTGAACGAATATTTTTACTGAACATGTTTGGACGTTTTGTACCCCTTATAATTTTCCCCAGCAGCAAAAATGTTTTTTTTTAAAGTTATGGAATCTCCCAAATCTGTGATTACAAAGGTTTTTTGTTGTTGTTGTTTTAATTGAAATAAATGCTGAAATGAATTTAAAAGCTCTTTCTCCTTATCTTTAGGAAAATATCGTGAATGTTTGGATGCATTTCGAAGTGATAAAAGCCTGAATAGTTTTCTTTAATAAATGAAATATTTTAACGTATCTAATTAATGAATAAGTTTAAATTACATAGTATTTATAAAGGTGAAAAACGAAAGAAATTAATGTAAATAATTTATTATTATTATTATTGCTCTTTCTCCTTATTTTAAGTAAAATACTGAACGCTTTGGTGCATTTTGAGAGGGTAAAAGGCTAAATGGCGTTATTTTATGAATACAATACATTTGTCAATTTGATTAATGAATGATATTAAATTAAATAGTATTTATAGTTGATGAAAATAAAAATAATTTATTCTTATTTTTAGTTGTCTTTGCCCCTGCATTTTGAGTTAATTTTGCTTGCATAAATGTATTCCTGGGGTGTTTTTGTTACAGGAAAACGTTCCTGTTTGTTGCAAAATATTAAAATACTCACTTTTTTGGGGAACATTAAACATTTTGAAATTTTATTTAGGCTTTGTTTGCAAACAAAATCCTCACCCCCAAACGCCCACACTCAAAAATATTTTGTATGTAAGGTATTCAGGAAAAACACACCAAATATTTAGGTTGATTTACTGTTTGGTTAAAATGTATTTTATCGAGAATAGAATAGAATAGAATAGAATGAGATGAGATGAGATGAGATGAGATGAGATGAGATGAGATGAGATGAGATGAGATGAGATGAGATGAGATGAGATGAGATGAGATGAGATGAGATGAGATGAGATGAGATGAGATGAGATGAGATGAGATGAGATGAGAATAGAATAGAATAGAATAGAATAGAATAGAATAGAATAGAATAGAATAGAATGGAATAGAATAGAATAGAATAGAATAGAATTTGTTGTCAAATGAAATAAATACGTAACAAAATTAAAAAGTGTTATCCCGATGTTCTAAGAACATTTGACAGGGTTGGGTAGGGTTACTTTATCTTGATTACTTTCAATTACTTTTGGATTACTCCAATACCAAATATGCTAAAGAAACTAAATATGAATAAAATTACTAAATTTTGTGCAGGCTTGGGGAGTAACGGAATACATGGAACGGCAAAAATGATGTTGGCAAGCTGTTTGGATTTATTTTCATTTTGTTTCCGTCGCATTTTATGTTAGTTTTGCCGGAGATCAAAGAGATCAAAGCCAGGAGAGAAAGCTTACCACGTGTTGTAAGTCATAATTTAATTCATATTTAGTTTATTTTGTCTTTTATTACCACATTTGGTATTGGAGTAATCCAAAAGTAATTGAAAGTAATCAAGTTAAAGTAACCCTACCCAACCCTGCATTTATAAGACAAAATATTACAGTTTGAGATAATACATAAAGGGTAATAGTATTAAATTAAGTAGTATTAAAATACCAGGCGTGGCAAGAAGAATGATGTAAAGTAATCAAAGTAATGTAAATTACTTCAAATGTATTTTAAAAAATATTGACAGACTATTGACAGAATTTATTAAGAATTCGTTCTCTTCATGAATTATGATGTTATTGTAGGTAAATATATGAGACTAACTAACTAAAAACTAACTAACTAATTAACTAACTAACTAACAACTATATTCGTTGAGGGTAGAAAATCGTGGTCATAATATTTGACCACGAGATGTTGCTCTATCGAGTGGACGAACCAAAAAGGAGTGCTAAAAAGAAGACTACGGACACTCAAAGTGACCAATGCGTAAAATTGTTTTATTGTGTGTATTTTTGTCTAGCCTTTTTCAAAAATAAAAGGGAGGGGAAGAGGTAAAAATAAGGGAACATGAAAAGAAATTTGGAGGGGGAAAAAAGAAAAGCAAAGGTGGAAAAGGAAAAAAAGAAAGGAGAAGGAAAACAGAGGGGAAAAGCAGGGAAAGTTAGAAACAAAACAAGAAAAGGGGAAAAAAGAAAAACGTAAGAAAGATCAAATAAAGGAAATCAAACAAAAGGAAAAAGAGAAAAAGCAAGAAAAGAAGCTCAGGAGGTAGAGCGCTCGTCTCGGGATCAAGAGATCGCAGGTTCGAATCCCGGCTCCTCCGTGTTATATGTCGAAGTGTCCATGGGCAAGACACTGATTCCCTAATGCCCCCAATAAGCAGGTCGGCGCCTTGTATGGCTGCATAGCCACTATTGGTGTGTGAGTGTGTGCGTGAATGGGTACGTGTAAAGCGCTTTGGGAGATCTTCATTGACTTGAAAAGCGCTATATAAAATGCAGACCATAAAATAAAAATGTAAAAATGGAAAGAAGATAACAAGAAAAGGTAAAGAGAAAAAGCAAGAAAAATGAAATACGTTTTTTGGCGTTTGTGGCAACCCATGTCAGCAAGATGTCAGACAATCATGTCAGCTCATGTCATATATATTAAAAATTCTCCACCTCTGTTTATATGATATTTAATGTATTTTTGATTATTTAAAACGATGTCATTTTTTTCTCCAATAAATAAAGTGTTTTTTTTTTACCACTTGGAGGCACTAAATAATACACACTGCCCCTTTAAATTTAATGATGTGTTATTTTAATTAGGAGAGCTAGACGGGAGTGTGTACGTGTGTTGGGGGCTTTTACAATTTGCGTGTGAAAAGTCCCTGAAGTGCACACATTAGCACAAGTCTTCATTATCAAGATCCACAACACGAGCAACACTCGGCGTCAATTCAAAACACCTCTTTAAAGTCTCCACAGCCAAGACAGAAAAATCCCATATATCCCTAAAAAACATTCACGCGAGCTTCAATACATTGTCTTGTTTGTCATGCAGGTGAAATTGAATTTATGTTGAATTCATTTGCAGCTTTAAACATCATCATCATCCTCATCGTCTTCTTCCCCGTCCCAACAATAAGCGTCACCGGCGTTATGGATATGTTTCGGCGCAGCATGCACGCAATTGATTTTTATGCTTCCCCTGCAGCCACCTCTTGCAGCAGAGACATATCTCCATTCGCGCCCAAAGTGAAATAAGTGCGTAATAAAACGCTGATATATTAAATTTGTTTTTTTTCTTCTTCTCGTTTTCCCCCGCCCTCCCTCCTTCTACTGCTGCTCCTTCTCGCTCACAGCGCGTGTCGTGCTTTTATTATCACTCGTTTCTCATGTTTATTTAATTGAGGCCTGTCCATTGAGCTGAAATGCTATCTATCTATCTATCTATCTATCTATCTATCTATCTATCTATCTATCTATCTATCTATCTATCTATCTATCTATCTATCTATCTATCTATCTATCTATCTATCTATCGATCTACCTACTTACCTACCTACCTACCTACCTACCTACCTACCTACCTACCTACCTACCTACCTACCTACCTACCTACCTACCTACCTACCTATCTATCTATCTATCTATCTATCTATCTATCTATCTATCATCCATCCATCCATCCATCCATCCATCCAGCCAGCCAGCCAGCCATCCATCCATCCATCCATCCATCCATCCATCCATCCATCCATCCATCCATCCATCTATCTATCTATCTATCTATCTATCTATCTATCTATCTATCTATCTATCTATCTATCTATCTATCTATCTATCTATCTATCTATCTATCTATCTATCTATCTATCTATCTATCTATCTATCTATCTATCTATCTATCTATCTATCTATCTATCTATCTATCTATCTATCTATCCATCCATCCATCCATCCATCCATCCATCCATCTATCTATCTATCTATCTATCTATCTATCTATCTATCTATCTATCTATCTATCTATCTATCTATCTATCTATCTATGCACCCACTCACCCACCTACCTACCCACTAACCCATTAACCCACTACCTACATCACAAAACACAAACATTGTCTGCGGAGCTCTTTTTCATTAAAGGGACAGTGGGAAATACTTGCCCATTACATCTTACTGTATTCATGTATCGTGTAACGGAAAACGAGTGCCAAAAAGCAAAAGGTCTAATAAAAACTGCGGAGACTCAAAGTGACCAAAAAATAAAGAAATTAATTTTATGTTTTTTCCCAAGCCTTTCGTGTTTTTAGTAGGGGTTTTTTGGTGTCTTTTTTTTGTTTTGTTTTTTGGGGGATTTTTGAGGTCCCGTAGCAGCAGGATTTCGCACGATTATATCACCTTAAGTTTTGTTTATGTATACAAATATATACGTCTCGACCAAGGAGTGTTTTTTTGGATTGCAAATTTTAACAATAATTCATATATTTTTGCTTATTATTTTAATAGATTAAGTTTTTTTATTATTGGGAGGAGCTAAATTATACACACTGTCCCTTAAAATCATTGAAATAAATCCAATGTGAATGAATCGTATATTCATGTTTGGAAAAAAAACTTTTTGTAAGAGAAATACAAACTACAGATTCCTTATTTCCCCAAACAAAAATGCTAACAAGCTAGCATGTCAATCAATATCAATGTTTCTGACAATATAATTTAATTTTCAACAACAATCTGTTCGTTTCGTGTACTAAATTGTTAAATTATCTAGTAGCACTTTTATCTGATGTTAGTTTCTAAAATATTTATAATCTAATTTTATGTATAAGTGATATTTAATTGCTATATTATAATAAATGGCAAACAACCAAGCACCAGACGTCTTTTAGACGTTGGATTTTCGTTTCAATCTCCTCTGTTTGGACATGATTTTGTCTAAAAATAGATGGACTAAATTGGATCATATTCAGCCCCTCCAAAGTTAACGAAATGTATTCCCAAAATAGCCGTTTATCATATATATCTTGCATCGTGTTCTCCAAATTTTGTCCCATTATAATCTAAAAAAACGCAGGTTGTTTCAACTTTCACTTATGAACCAATTAGCCAATTAAGGGCGTCTTTTAACGTCTTTTCAACCGTTTTTTGTGGGTGGGAATGTCGTGTTCTGAGATATCGGATGTCAACATTAAAATGGTGCTCTGACAGAAAACAATCTGCTGGAGGTGATAAAATGGGACAAAGTCTAAAACGACGAATTGCGTTATTTTGTGGCCTCGGGCGTAATTTAATGATATGGATGCCCCAGTTGGCTTTCCAACTCATTGAAATTGCTGTCTCTTTAAGAACAGCGAACACGTCGGCAAAGGATGAAGAAGATGAGGAAAAAGAGGAGGAGGAAGAGGAGGAGGGAGAGGGGGCTGCGCAGAATGGCAGCTTTTACGCATAAGCTCATCTCACCTGCACGTGAATGCAACACAGATCGCCCTTCTCGATTGGGCAGGCCGTCAGAGTCCGAACCGTCCCCGATCCGAAAAGGCTTTGGCTCGGTGTCGACACGCATGGATCCATACCTGCAGCATCCACCCTTGCAGGCTCTCCGGGGGGCAAATGCACGGATTTGTGTCCGTAAGTGATTTGTCAAATGCATTGAGCGTAAAATGGAATACTCGTAGCACCCCCAATTTGGACGCAAACCATGGCACCGTTTGGGTCGTTTTACGCACTGGATCTATTGCGATTGCAGGCCGTTACGGATGCGTAAGAGCGAACAGACTTGGATGAGTATAGAAGGGGCAACATACTGTTGTGCTTGTTTTGAGAGTAATAATATATTTTTTTTAAATGGAGCACACCGGCATCGAGGAGGTGAACCAAACTCACCAGCAGCAGCAACAACAACAACATGAACCCATCAGCTTCGGCATAGACCAGATCCTCAACAGCCCGGAGCAGTCCCAAGGCGGTTGCATGCTGCCAAACCGGACCGGAGGGGAACCCGAGTACGCTGCGCTACAGGCCGCCGCTGCTGCCGCTTATGGCAACGGATATGGCGGGGTGTACAACCCGTCCGCCTGCTCCATGGGCCTGGCCGGTTCCTACAATGTCAACATGAACATGAACGTCAGCATGAACATGAATGTGAACGTTAATTCTGCAACGGGGGCAGGCGCCGGCGCGCCGGGTGCCGGCGGGGTGATCCGGGTGCCCGCGCACAGGCCCATGCCGCCGCCCCCGCCGCCCGATTCGGGGGCCGGCGGGGCCCACCAGCCACCGCCCGGCCTCGGCATTCACGGGTCCATGGCCAACGCCAATTTCACCTTCCCCTGGATGGAGAGCAGCAGGAGATTTGCCAAGGACAGACTGACAGGTAAATGCAACAATGGAACACAAGGAGGGGGGAAACTAGTCCCAAGACAAAAAGTACATACATATGTTTATCTTTGCTCTTTTTTTGCATTAGCGCGCTCTAAATTTACAAAAAAATAAAAGTCATTAATTTTAAGACAAAACCTAATCAATGTCCATTGCTTTCATTCAATTTATTTTTAAATATGTTATATCATGGACAGATATAAACACAAATGTTAATTCCAGATACCCATTTATTTGTTTACGTTTACGTATTGTTATTTTTTTCTAAATACATTACGATATGTTTAAAAATATCAATTGATTTTATAACAAATAAAAAAAGTGTAAAATATTTCTATAACTACCTATTTTAATTTTACCAGTGTTTCTACCCATTTTATTGATTTATTTTTATGTATCTGTGTTATTAATACATTGACGTAATCATTTATTCAAATAATAATACATTATGTTTCGATAACGAAAGGCTGTCATTAACACGTTTAATTTCGCTCATTTGTTTTGCATCATATCACACTCTAAATTTACAAAAATATTGTTGGACTATTATTGCCAATATTGTTTGCATGGTTTTTAAAAAGCAATTCGTTTTTTGACAAATCACTGTTTACGTGCAGGCCAATAAGATAGGCTAAAAATATGCACATATTGCGACTGGTCCCACAAAAACCATGCAAAAAAACACGCACATACTCATATATTGAAAAGTTCCTCTAAATTATGAACAAAACAACATAAAAACAAAAGCATGCAAACAATATTTTAAGCAAAATAAAACAGGCCTACAACAAACAAAAATAATATTGAATTTAATTGAATTGTTTTTATTGTCATTGATAAAACATGCTGAAAACTTGCAACGAGATTAGACATGGCACTCCAGGGTTAACCTGTAATAACGACTTTGAAGGGAAAAATAAGATAAAAGACCGTCAGGATAGATAGTCAAAACGAATTTAAACGTAGTGTTTGGAGACTGGCACTATCTTAATAGGGCAATGAAAAAAAATAGTGCATCGTGAAAATAGTGCACAAAAAATATGAGTTTGTATTTAAATAGGAACGACAAAAGCTCATGAAATTCTAAAGCACCTCAATGCGCAACTGTCACACACTGAGTAGACTACAGGAAAGCATTATGAAAACTAAATAAAAAAACAAATAAAATTGCACGTAAATGTTATTTTGTGAAAGCATTTAAAATAAGGAAAACAATGATCGTTGATACAAGACATTATTATTAAATCACATTAATTTAGTGTGAAATAACTGTCACTAATGTCACTCAGTCCCCGATTAAAGTATTCATAAAATGTGTTGATCATATTTTCGTAAATAATTACTTTTAAAAATGATGTATTTTCAAAAGTTTTCAAAGCATTTCGTTTATATCTTTATTACGTATACTGGTAATTAATTTGAAATATTTACTTTCAAATATAATATATTGTCATACTGCAACCCATGCATACAGAATGAAAGTTTTATTTTATTTTTTTAGCCGATAACAGCTGAAGAAGCCATCCTGTTGATCCTGCAAGCTTTGGAGCCCCGGTATAAGTAATAGTAGTTTTCACACAATACATAAAATTACAAAATATACTGATGTGCAACGGTAGGGACATATTTTTGCTTTATAAATAGTTTACAGTAGGGAAAAGGAGCATCTCGGATATATGTGCAAAATGCACGAATGCAATCAAACATTTAAAAAAAGGCAGGGTCTAACACGTTTTGAATAAAATAAATATCTATGTATAATATATTAACGTTATCCCTAGACTTTAATTTCGTGTGCAGCACTGCAGTTAAAATTTCAGAAAAGCGATACAATAAAACGCTTTAAATACGGTATAATTTTATTCTATAGCCATTTTGCTTGAAAAATGCATCCAAAACACTAGCACGCTTCTTTTTCCGCGTAAACAATCCAATTATAGCGCATTTATGACTTCCATTATTGTAAATGAATCACATCAATGGCCTTGCAACGTCCATAGCGATGTATATTTTGCTTACACTTCGTATACATTATTTATCCATATTCTAATCGGGCTCCTTTTTTTACAATATAAACTATTTTATATACGGCACGTATGAGTTAGAAATGAAAAACCTTTCATTCATTTCTAACGTTTCAAAATGATGCTATTAATTAGTCCGGTACCTGCGCGCATGCGCGTGCATGCGTGTGTCACGTGATCTCATTTATGAAGATGAAAAAGTCCCCCGCCCCATCATATTAAATATTGACCATTCGGTTCATTCGATGCAATGAATTATTAACGTAAGGCGGGGGTGCGAGAGGGGGGAAGGGGAGGGAGTAATAGGCACTATGTGTAAAGACTCAGTCAATGATGGCGCCTCCTTTTAATTCCTCCATTTTGTCGCTGCCATCACGACGTATGACGCTTATTGGTCAGAAAATGGCGTCCAATTAAAAGGAGGCTATGGTGATTTTCCTTGGACTTTAAAAAAAAAATAATATAAACAAGTCGAATACAATCAAACCAATCATGTAATGAATCAAACATAACATGTTATGTTTTTATTTTCAGTTTTGTAAATTTCGCTCGACATTATTTTATTTCTTATGCAAATAAGTCGTATTCAACGGAGCCCTTACGTCATTGTTAAAATAATAAAAAGGCATGCTACTTTTAACAACAAATGTTTAACCCCCACTAAGCATTATTTTATTTAAATTAACAATGCAATATTTTGTTGTAGTGTTGTTTTTATTATCGTCATCAATTATTTGTAGTACATTTATTTTGTTCAAACAAACGTCATTAGCCGTCACTGTTATGTAAAGGGAGTATCTCAAGTAGCTAACTAATGTTAATTTTAGGTGTCTATCATTTTTATGTAGCCAATTACTGTATTGCTATTATTATTATTATTATTATATTATTATTATTATTATTATTATCATTATTATTATTATTATTATTATTATTATTTTGGTAGTAGTAGTAGTAGTAGTAGTAGTAGTAGTAGTAGTAGTAGTCGTGGTAGTAGTAGTATTGTATTTATATTACCATTATTATGCTACAACATATGCTACATGATATTTCATAATGGTAGCCTAAAGGTTTTTAAAAATATGAAATTATTTGATAAAACAATGAAAAACGTGTGTTTTATTGGTACAAATTTTGTTTTATTTTCATTGTTTAACTCATTTGACTTATTTTTATTTTCATTTCATTTCAAGGATGAATATTAAATAATATAGTAATTGTAATTTCAGGTGCCTATCATTTTTAGGTAAAGTCAGTATTCTTATTCTTATTTTTATTTTTATTCAACATAACGTAGCATAATAATATTTTGCTATATTATGTTTTTTTATAATGAAAGCCAAACATTGTGTAGAAATATCGATTGATCTTGTCATTTTTTTATAAATACATAACTTGTTTTTTTACCCTACGCTGTCTTTCTTTCTTTCTTTCTTTCTTTCTTTCTTTCTTTCTTTCTTTCTTTCTTTCTTTCTTTCTTTCGTTTTTGTTTATTTCTTTCTTCCTTTTTTTCTTTCCTTCTTTCTTTCTTCCTTCCTTTGTTTCTTTCTTTCTTCTTTTTTTATTGTTTGTTTGTTTGTTTGTTTGTTTGTTTGTTTGTTTCTTTCTTTCTTTCTTTCTTTCTTTCTTTCTTTCTTTCTTTCTTTCTTTCTTTCTTTCTTTCTTTCTTTCTTTCTTTCTTTCTTTCTTTCTTTCTTTCTTTCTCTCTTTGTTTTATTGCAAGCCCTATTCCTCTCACTTTATTTTTACTGTTACAGGCTCATTATCGTTTTTCAAGATTATCGTGATTTAAAATAAACCTCTTCTTTTCTAATGCATGAAAGTTCATTGAATTGAAAATTTTGAAATTTGTCTGTATTCTCATTGATGAGAACAACGTTGTGAACATTATATATTAAATAACCAATATATATTTGATGTGGCACTCTAGAATAAACATGTAATTGAAATTTTAAAAAGAAAGATAAGATAAAGGGAATGTCGGGTTAAAAGGCAAAAATGACTGAAAGGGGGGGTTAAGAATAGCAATAGTTATGCTAACACTGCAAGTACAGTGGAAGAATATAAGTCAATGGATGTGCTCTAAGCAAGAAAAACATTTTATGTCCAATGCGACGAAAATATGCGATTCAACCAAAATAAAAATGTTACTTTAAAACGCGTACATACGGCGGGCTGGCCATGTGTTTGCGAGATTGGCCCCAATTGATTAATTTATTTATCCTCTTATTTGGGGAAAACAAAGCGCATTTGTTTATCGATTTCAAATCCAAAAATACGAGATGCAATCGAAGTGTGTCTCATGCACGCTGGGGCGGACCCAAGACTCGTCATCATAATAAGACAAGCGACAATAAACAGCAGCCATAAAGTCCACTTTGCTAGTCATAAATACAAAAACAAAAGAGAAAAAAAGACACAGTAGCATTGACAATCCCTCTTTCTGCCTTGCGTCTCTCCCCTGAACGCTGCACGGTAATAAATAGCACTGTACAATATGTTCATGTTCTATTTCAATATCCCCGTTACAATCCTTCACGGATTTATTTATTAGATTGCCGGAGAAAAGGTAATATCCGCAGTGGGGGGGACGAGTCGCTTTGTCACCGAGAAGTGTTATTAAGTACACGCACTTGCACACGCACACAAGACCCTCTTGCAGAATAGACGCATTTTAAAGCAGCCTTTTTATTTTTAGTCCAGTCACTTTTTCGTTGCATTAGAAATATAATATTTTTTCTTGCTCAAATATGTTAAAGTGCATTAAAGCTTTGCTTCTTGCAGTCCTATCATCATCGTATTAGTTGTATTTCCCTTTTTATGCACACGTAGCAAATCCCTCCTTTCGAAGTACAAAACAATGAACTGAACTGCATTAGAAATAAGGAATATTTTTTAACGCGCAAAAATCTTCAAAAACGGGGATGAAGTGCTGCACAAATAAATCGTCTCGCATAAATAAATAAGTGAATAAATAAATAGATACATAAATGAATAACATGCTTAGAGACTGGTACAAGTTATAACAATAGTGTAAAGAAAACACAGTAAGTCGAGCAATAACATTAAGAAGCAACCAAAAATCCCCAGCAAATCATAAGATTTATATTTTCATAGTTTTGCGTGCTTGTTTAGGATGGTTATGGCCCTGGGGAAAAACTGTCCCTAAGCTTGTAAAAAGAGCATAAACATGTTTATTTTTGCTCTTTTAGCACAAATTGCTTGTATGTTTTTTAAAAGCATTTAAATAAACTCGACATTTATGCACATATTTGAAGGGACCTATAAGTTGACAATTTACCCCCAAGTATCCTAAAAAAATCGTATTCGTCTATATTTAAAAAAAGGGGGACAAAAAGTACCTTAAATCATTAACATTAAATTAAAAAATAAAAGTATGTCGCCTGTTTTTTGCATGTTTTGGAAAACAATACGGTTTTTTGACAGGTATATGCATTTGCGGGCCGTGAGAGGGAAGAAAAGTAGAGTCCAGAACAAAAAACATATCAAAAAACTGTTTTTTGTGCGTATTTGTTTTGCATTAGCACGCTCATTATTTACACAAATGAAGTCGGCCTGTTTTTTGGGCATGTTTTCTCAAGCAATACGTTTTCTAAGGCTTTGTTGCAAAATATTTCGCAAAAAACATGATTAATCTTGATGATGTAGCGGCCATATTGGGTTCAACGTTTCTAAAGAGGCCGGACCAGGAGCAAAAAATAATAATAATAAAAATAAAAAAGTATCTTTATGCCTCTAAAGCCACCCTAAAAATCGACTTTAAATTAAAATCCCAAAGTGCGCCTATATCGTTGTATAGTCTGGTGCCCTTTACAAACCGGAAACACGGTAAATAAAAGCAGAAATGCATCATTTTAGTAAAAATGTTCTGCATAAAGTAAACATTTAAAAATGAATTAATTCATTTGAGTTGTGAAACTGAATTTTCAAATATTTATCTTTTCTGAAATGTTTGATGAGAACTCTTGGTAGAGTTTTAAATGTAGGAGCCTAATAAATAGTCCAGTGCACCTTACATTTGGGAAACATAGGTTCATATGAATATTTTTTGATGGTGCGCTTTATAATCAAGTGCACCTTATAATCAGGTGCCACATATAGTCCGGGAAATACAGTAATTAACTGATTGATTGATTTACAGCAGAGTTTCAAATCCAATACTTTGGCAATACTCATCCGTTTTTTCCCATATTACTTACATGCAGACATTTACTTGCACATGTTATATTTAATCTAATATATGTATGTAAATAGACCATTTCCTCAAATTCATTTTGAAACCCTTTTTTTTAACATGAAACTTATTAAATATATTTATAAATGAAAACATTATAAAATAGCAATTACAGAAAAATACTTCACAAAAAACTACATTTTTATAAGGAAACCAAACCCAAGAGTGGCATCGAACAACATTTTTGTAGTAGAAATCAAAATTTGTAGCGTATATTATCAAAACAGTTTTACCATTTTAAAAAGAATCGTATGTGGCCCGCGGGTAATAGTTTGCGCAACCCTCGAGTAGTGTGTAAAAAGAACAAAAAAAAAAAAGGTAGAAGTGGAACAGTATAAAGATTTTCCACCCAGATTAATAATCATGTTGAAAATAATTTTCTTAAATCTAAAAAAACTGCTCAAAAGATTGCCTTCGGCAATCAACGGCTCTGCAGCTGTATGTGGCTCTTTGGCGCTCCCTAGTGGTTCCCTGGCGCTTTTTCAAAAGCTTTGATAATGGAAAATATGGTTTCTGTAGGAGGATAATTATGACATGAACGTTTTTAACGTTTTCCAATTACTAGATATATACTCTATATATCACGGCGGCGCAGTGGTTAGCGCTTGTGCGGTACAGTTCATGTCATGGGAACCTCCTGCGTGGGTTCAAATCCAGCTCCAGACTTCCTGTGCGGAGTTTGTATGTTCTCCCCGTGCTTGCGTGGGTTTCCTCCGGGTACTCCGGTTTCCTCCCACGTTCCAAAAATATGCATTTCAGGTAAATTGGCCGGTCCAAATTGTCCCTAGGTGTGAATGAGCGAATGAGTTGTCTGTCCCTGTGTGCCCTGCGATTGGCTGCCAACCAGTTGAGGGTGTCCCCTGCCCATTGCCCGGAGATGGCTGGGATGGGCTCCAGCCCCCCCGTGACCCTAATGTGGATAAGCGGTACGGCTAATGAGATGAGATGAGATATATATGTAGTATGTGGGTGGGTTCATCCCTTAACAACTAAGGTCGTAGGGGCACCATTCCCTTTGGTGTGTTTTGGGCATAGTGCAGTGGTCGTTCCCTCTCTCTCTCTCTGTCTCTCTCTCTCTCTCTCTCATTTTTTCTTTTTTGTTCTTTGTCGCTTGTCTTTCTCTTACTAAAGCTGACTCTTTCTCTTTTGCGCCTTCTTGCTTTCAATCTCTCTCGTGTTCTGTCTCTCTCTCGCTCTCCTCCCGCCCTTACTCTCATTCTTTCTCTTTCTTTACATATATCTTTCTTTCTTCCTCTCTCCTTTCTCTCTTTCCCTTTTTTGTTTTAGTTTTGGTTCTGTGGTTTAGCTGAAGCTGTTCGAAACTAGGTGGAAACTGAAAACATGTGTTGGCCGGGAGAGGGATAGGCGCCACCAGGCTGTACTTGCCCGAGACACACCACAGAAATGGTGCACCTATGACTCTAGTGGTTTGGAGAAACAATCACCCACCCACCCACAAATGCAGTATGTGTGGCCTCTGTTATGAGATTCATTTAAAGCTTTCAATTTCTTCACGGCTCCAAAAATAGGTTATATGTGTATTTGTTTGGTCTATTATGGCTCTTTCAACATTTTGGTTACCCCAACACCTCCCTTAAACAAAACTGACATAAACGCTCTCAGAAAGAAAGTCATTTCAATGTCAGCAGATGAGTAAAGTATTCCATTTTGAATTCCAGTCTTCCATTCAATATTTTCTAGCAGCGATTCAGACGTTTCGTTTTCTCCACGCCTGGTTCTTTATTTAGCAGGCAGATGGCCTGTAATGGCAACTGATGGAGAACATTATGTGGCCAGACGTGCATACTGTGAGCTTCAACAGGCCTGCAAAGTCACATACTGACCAGCAAGGGCTCCAAAATGATAGAATGGACACCACTTGAAGTAGAAAAAAAACAATAGAACCTCAATTATCGCTTCAGCAAATAATTTTAAAGACTAACTGCATTGGGTTTTTGATTAACACAGCTTTTGCACGGATGAAAATAATTGGGCGATCGATTGCAGCGTTTTATGTAAAAAATAAAATTATAACGTATCGCATATGTGCCAAACTCTTGCCCTGCAAGCCAAATGTGCCTGCCACACCATTTTATGTGGCTTGTAAGGCAATTTTGAGAGAAGCACAAGAGAAAAATGAGGTGCAACACGTCACAAAGCACCCACTGTAGCTGCATTTAAAGACTCCCATTAATCAACCAAAGAATATTGAAGAAACCCACCTCAACGTTATTTTACCAAATTAAAAGTCATGGAAACGTTTCAGGCAACATATAAAAGCAACCAGGTGTTTTTGCATTGTTTACAGAAGCTTTAGCTTCTTTTTACATTAGATACAATCGAACAGTGAAGTTCACATATTCAAATAAACATTTTCATTTAAAAACAAAACGTGGAAAGTCTTTTGAATCAGTAAATCCACACTTGTTTAAATGAGTATTCATGGGCTATGTTTGTCACTTTCCAGTCTGCATGGGTTAAATAAACTACTGAAAATAAATTAAATTATTATTATTATATTTTTTTTCAAAAGGACAGTTAATTAACACAACAAGAAATAGAATCTTAGTGAATGAAAAAAATATTTGGGGGATAAAAACCTCAATAATCATTTTATAACCAAATTTTACATGCCTGAATCAAAATTTATTGTGAGCCTCTGAAAAGACCCCCAGCCCTCCAGCTAAGGCACACTTTTTATGCCATTAATTTACTAGTCCCTTTGAGTACATTCTTTTCAATCATGTGGCCCCCTGAGCTAAAATTACCGTATTTTCTGCACTATAGGGCGCACCGGGTTATAGGGCGCACCCCCAAAAAATAGTTTTTGGTCCTATATCTTCCATAGATAAGGCTCACCGGATTATAAGGCGCTACAATGGGAATGTCGACAAAACAGTCAGATGATTCAGTCAAACTGATTACCCCCTTAACATTCCCAAAGCTTGCAAAGAAGCAAATACGTGTCGTAGACACGTGCGGTTGCGGTGTCCGTACGATGTCACTCAAATGCATCATTTTAAATATCATTCGGAAGGTTAAAGTCTTGGGATTCAAGAAATGCCAACCATTCCTTAGTTTCTATTTTCTTTTTCGCTCGCAACTTTACTGTGCATATGACAATAAACACTTGGAATTGAGTTTAATTCACTCAACTCATCACAACAACATCAAGATCGTTCTAAAACAAGATACCGGGAAAATATAAAGCCGCATAGCTCACCTAAGTTCTCATGTTCAATAATGATATGCAATTATGGTCTTCTTACAACCGTGAGTGTAGTAAATCCAGGAGAGTAAAATGTTTACAAATATGGCGTAGTTTAGCAAGCTTGCTATTCAGTCATCTTTTTTGGCCAATTGCAGGGTTTGTTTTGGCCCTCTAGCCTATCCGAGGCTCCGAATAACTTCAGCCAATAGCGATCGATTTAACGGGTGATTGACACATCTTTTTCGGCCAATTGCAGGGTTTGTTTTGGCCCTCTAGCCTATCCGAGGCTCTGAATAACTTCAGCCAATAGCGATCGATTTAACGGATGATTGACACATCTTTTTCGGCCAATTGCAGGGTTTGTTTTGCCCCTCTAGCCATTCCGAGGCTCCAAAAAACTTTAGCCAATAGCGATCGATTCAAATGATGATTGACACATTGGTTAGCCAATGAAACGCCGGTATATAAATCTCAGCATAAACCGCGGACTACTCCACGTTCGGGGGAAAATCGAGTCGGCGGCTGTTGCGTAAGTTGCGAGACCTTGCGATTTAATATTGAGCCATATATAAGGCGCACTGTATTATAAGGCGCATGGTCAGCTTTAGAAAAAATTTAAGACTTTTAGGTGCGCCTTATAGTGCGGAAAATACGGTAGTTTGACACCCCTGATGCATGGTAAGATTCGTTTATCATACTTTTTGGTGAGCAGAGGAATGGAGGAGCTTCAGAAACCTCGAGCGGCATATACAAGTGTCGGTGCATTTTGGCTTCCCAATTGAATATGGAAAAAAGTTTGTGAAAAAACGTAATTCTGTGTTGCCACTGCCAAACAAGAAAGCTGTATGTCAATGGCGCTAAGGCCACACATTGGAAGCAAAATCACCTGGGTGTTTTGCTGATAGAAGAATAAATCCTTCAGAATATTTTTAGCAGGAAAACATGAGAGTTGTCGTAGAGTTTTCACAAGCCGTTTTTGTTGTGCTCATACTGTAATAAACGGGAAGATGTCCAGGCGAACTACCAGAGCTATGTAACAATAACAGGTCTTTTCATCACGGCAGACTAGGGGATTTCTAAGGCCAGTGCGCTTTAAAGGTGCTGTCTGGAAGAGTTTTCTACTCCTTTTTGGCACTCCTTTGACCTATTTATTTTTAGAATCTCAGATGTTTTAAGTTCCTACGAGCCAGATAAAATGATGCGGCGGGCCACATTTGGCCCGCAGGCTATGAGTTGGACACAGCTAAGAGATTGAAAGTAATCATAAAGCTTCCATCTGCATTCCTCAGACTCTATAAAATGTTCTACTGAGTGATACAATTACCGTTCTAACAATTAAGGAGCGCGAAACCTGATATTAAAAACAAATAGGTGCAAGAAATTAGGAAACACAGTCACGGAGCAACTTGATGTTCTCACAACCATCTTCAAATTGCGTTGATGGATCTGGAAACCTCAACACTCTGGAGTGCCCCAAACGCACCGCACCATTGCCAAATAGCATCGGCGACACCAGAACAGATACTTTTATGCCTGTTTGGGTTCCAGGGGGGGGATTTATTTTCATTTGTTTTGGGTTTTGGAGGCAAAATGAAGTAGAAATTGAGCAAAATGATGCAAAAGGTTTCAGGGTCTATCGCTCTCCGTCAGCGGAGGTGGGCGGTTCTTGCGGGACGAGTGGATCCATGGCCAAAAAGGATCATCTTACATGCGTATCGACCGTGTGTTTATCCCACGGCTGACAAAATAGACAGTATTCATTGATATTTTAGGATGCGAATGATGAATACTCAAATGGTGAAAGTGAGCAGGCAGGAAAATCAAATAAGGAAATCCTTCATGATAGATGAACAGCTTTCTGCTCATCAGAAAAAGATTTTTCGGCTGTAAAATTTTAGATGAATCCGATAAATATCATCGTAATTAGTCAACAAACAATCTCCATCACAATAAACTATCCGTGCTGATTCCGATTGCTTTTGTAGAATTTGAATCTCAGTCCCCGGGGGCAGCCATTTTGCCATTCCCTGTCGAGTGGAGATGACATCATACTTAACCATTCCTCAGGTAAAGACCAATCAGAGCCCAGTATGAGAAAGCGGGTGGCCAATGAATGGTTGTTACCTAAGTATGTTATTCTCATTCAACCAGAGAGTATGGCAAAATGGCCGCCCTCTAAGCTAGATAAAAATGGATGCTTCAATTCAATTCACCTTCTATTCAAAGTGTTTATTGTCATGTGCACAGTTAAGAACGATGATTCCCTGCACCATGAAATTATTACTTTTCTGTCCAAAAAGTTGCCAACGTAAAAAATAAAAACTAAGAAGCTCTATTCATGTAAACATAAAAGAATATTACGAATATTAAAAGATAAAAATATAAGATTAACTCAAGATGAGTGAACTCAAGATGAGTTAATCAGATTTGTAAAAGAACATTTAATGTAACAAGGACTTTTGACTTACAAAAGAAATGTTGACTAAATATGAGAGAAAAAGTTTACAATGTTTTTTCATTCTTGTCCCCCCAAAGCTAAACTGTGTTTGAAACCCCTGCTTTAATCAATCACCGATGTAATTTCCCTTTCTAAAGTACAATGTTATGTTTCACATTGAAAGCATAAATGTCACTGGAGTTTCCTACTTTGATGATTGAGGTTACCCCCTCCTCACAAGGAGCCATGCTCCAGATGTGGGACCTCACTGTATCTCCCTTTCCTTTAGGGGAGCAGGCAGAGGAGAGCCGAGCACGAGAGGCCGCGGGGGGGCCGGCGAACGCCGCCGCCGGGCCCCTCTGCCCTCTCCCCAAAGGGGACATCGGGAGGGTCCCTGTCTGGAGCACGGTGGAGACCCTAGCTAAATGCTATTACCCCGAGCTCGCGCACCTGCGAGACAGCAATGGGCTCCTTGCAGACTATTCTTTCCCAAAAGGGGCTTGCCCAGGTGAGTTATCGCCTTGCACAACAAAGGGCTCATCCCTACTTGGCCATACACGCCTTAAAATAGAAAACATTATATCTGTGGTGTAGAGTAATTCGTTACTGTATTGCAATGTACTTTGCGGATTTTCATCGTGCATTGCGTTCAGCATTCTGATTAGCTAAACACTCGCCCCCGCCCAAATTCTGCTAGTTCCTGCCTGTGCGCCAATGACAGTGCGGTCTGAGTTGTCCGCATACGTAAAACTGCTGGGGGAAACAACATTAAGTATGGAAAAATCTTTTTTAACATTTCTAAAATCCGTCATGTCAACATACGCTTTGGACTAACAAAGCACCCGCGGCAGAGGCAAAAAGACAAGAGTAAGATGCTTTCTATCGCAAACAAAGTCAAACTCGCTTTGGAGCTACATTTGGTTCTTTGACACTCCCTAGTGGCACCTTGATAACATTGATGGTTTGTTTAAGAAGCAAACAGGACACATTCCTTAAAATGTTTTAATGAATATACAGTAGATCGATCCAGTATGTCTTTCCTTCCTTATAAGGTTTATACAAGGGTATTAATTTTTTGCAACTCCAGACATTTTCGGGGTATTTTTTGGTCAACATTTTGCCAACTAGAAACTAAATACATTTTTCCATTACGTTCAGCTGATGGTGTCAAAGTATCATGTGAAGTTAAGTGTATTGTGTCTTCAATCAATACAGTTGTGCAATAATGCAGCGAAATGTTTTTTATTGTAATTTGACAGAAGTTGTTTGTGAAAACAGTTTATAAAGTACAGTACTTTTATTTGTTAAACAAATACTTGGGCCTGTAAATTAGGTTTGTTATTTCTCGTGAGCCACATTCGGCCCTGGGCCTTTATTTTGCCATATGTGGTCTACACAATAAAGCGACATCGAGAGGTCAAATATTCAAATATACTCAGTGTCTTTTAAAAGCGCGTTTCATTATGCCAACACGACCAAAATGTGGCAAAAATGGCGAAACCATTAAGTTACCACAAAACCTTTCAGGAAAATGCACAAAATTTGTGTTTTTTTTCCATCACTAATTTCAAAGTATCATCTTGCCTGCTATAGTAAAGCTAGACAAAATACTTTCTTTAACTCATTGAGAAAGAAGACGCTTTGTCTTTCCGTAAGGCAAAAGTATAGTCCCATTTTTCCTTTTTTGATATTTCTCTATCGATTTACCGGCAATCCCAATTATAACCGTGCTCCTCCATTGCTAGCTTCTGGGCCTCTGCTCAGCGGCCTGAAACGTACCGCAAAATTGGAAATCGCTACATGCAGCTAAAGACTGAAAAACAAACCAAATGTCCTGGGAAATATTTTCTTCCTGGGGTCGGACGGTAATACAATAATTGATCTGAGACATCAATCACCGTAGGCATCAAAAGGGCGAGCCTTTCTCAGGTTTTAGTCAAGTTGCACATTCGTCTAAACCAGGGGTGTCCAAACCTTTCAGAAAGCGGGCCAGATTTGGTAACCTGAGAATATGTGAGGGCCAACTATTCAGCCTAGGATTCTTTAAACTGTAATAAATTTACCCTGCATCAAAGATTTGCAGTGCTTGCCTCGTAGCTCGCCTATGTAGTGTTTTCATTTGACTTGCACGGTCTCGTGAAAAGCGCTGCTGTGCCGTTTAAACAGCTTCCAGTTGCTTCACTTTTTCACAGCGTTTGTTTCAGGATAGCTTTTTGTGATCAGCTTGTTTCGTCTGGCAGTGCACCTTGATATTATATATTTTTTAAAAGCCACAGTCTCTTGGCAAATTAGTCAGACGCAGTTGTTTCGGATTACAGTGAAAAAATACTTCAGATTCTACTTGTCATGAGTGTTAACTTTCCTTTTTTTATGTACAGTCGCCATGTCGGATTTGGGGTGGTCTAAAAATCTCACAGAGCGCCAAGGACAAGCTGAAATGTTGATTTATTTTTATTTTTACCTTAGTAAAATTGTATTTTATACTTCAGTCAACATTTCTGGAGGGCCACATATTATTAATTTTATGACGGAGGGCGTCTGCTAGCAAATTTTTTATCTTGGGCTGTAACTGGCCCTCGGGCCGGACTTGGGACATGCCTGGTCTAAACTGAGGAAATGCCCCTACTCTTGTCAATCAATCACAACAATTTGTACAGTAATCCTTGGCTCTATCGCGTTTCCATGGATACCAATAGCAGGAGAAGCCTCCTGACTCAGATACAGCACCTTTATCATTTGGTTGCTGTTTTTTGTGTGTTTGTCTAAAGCGTCTTCCTGCTCAACAAAGCTGGTTGGTCTGATGATTGGTTAAATGGTTGGTTGGTTGGATCCCTTAACCACTAGTGTCGTAGGAGCACCATTTCCTGTGGTGTGTCTTGGGTATGTACAGCCTGGTGGCGCCCATAACTCTCCAGTTACCAGATCCTAAATCACTGGGGGAAAACTCTTGTGGCTTTCATATTTTTTTTGAAAAACAAACTATGGGCGAAGTTTCATCCTTTGTTTTGTGACACGTTAAAGGCTCTCTGTCCAGTAAAGGATTTGCATTTCGTATATTTTTGTAATCTCAAATTATTCATGTCAAGTCAATTCAAGTTTATTTGTATAGCCCTTAATCACAAGGAGTATCAACGGGCTGCACAGACCACAGAATATAGCAAACTACAGACAAGTATTACACCATCCCCTGATCTAAAACTTACATAAAGGCAAGAAAAAAATACAGTGACATCTACTGGTCAAATATTACACAATTTACCTTAAAGTGAAATGGTAAAAACAAAATAAGAGACAGGCTGATGAGATGAGATGAGATGAGATAATCTGGGTGCTCAGCACTCCCAAAGCTATAAACCTGATTAAACAAAGTAACCGTGGAAATGGGGGAAAACCGTTATTAGATAAAACAAAAGACTGGTTCTATTTCTGTTAATTGATATAGAAAAAAAAAATCACCGATGTACTTTAGTTTACTTTCCGTTTTAGTTGTCTCACACCTTCTTCATTTACCCACCTGCCCCCTTCATGAACTGTATTTTGATTGTTTGAATGATGGTAAACTGCATTTATATAACATTTTTCAGGTCACTGAAGCCCTTCCAAAGCACTTTACAATGTATTTCACACTTACCCATTCACACACACTTACAAACCGATTGCAGTTTCAGCCATGCAATTCGTCTACCTGCTTATCAGGAGAATTAGGGGTTCAGTGTCCTTGAACCTTCTCTTTAATTGTTTATTTTATTTACGTGTAGCTTGTTTTTTAACATACGCAATATTTAATTAAATAATTACTGTACTTTAAATAAAATTACAATTTTACACATTAGAAATGCTTAACCCTAATAAGTAAGCTCTGTAGTGTTTGTAAAGTACATTTATCTGTTATTTAAAATGTTATTTCACGCCACATTTAGTTTTCCAATAAGGTCCACATGATAGCGACAAAATCTCACCTGAAGTCAAGTAGATCGTTTCCTGAATCAAGACAGTAGTGACATATGGCAGCAAGATTATCATTACAATTTTATTTTGAAAGTACAATTAAATGATGTGGAAGGAAAAAAAAACAAGTTTATGAGCTTTGAGTAGTTGGCTGGGGTTTTACTGTATTTACAGTTTGATCAAAGAGTTTAATAAGCTTCATTTTAAAGGGTTTCTTAGCGACCTTTTTGTCTGTAAACTGTAGTCTAAAATGTGCCCTTTAAAGGACCAAAACAGTTGATTTTGATTCTTCTGACTTTACATGTACCGAAGTCAGAGCTCATCTTACTAATCTTGGAAAGCCACAGAAAATTAAACAGTAGTTATATTATATCGCCCGGCCATTTATACTAATGAATCACGAGCCATAGGTTCAAGAACCCTGCTGTAACCTGCCCGTTACTGAAAGTCTCTTTTCATGTTTTTTGGTTTGCAGCCGCCCTGTCACCCTTCTCCGTGACCCGTCGAATCGGGCACCCATACCAAAACCGAACGCCGCCCAAGAGGAAAAAGCCTCGCACATCCTTCAGCCGGGTCCAAATTTGTGAGCTGGAAAAACGCTTCCACAGACAGAAGTACCTGGCGTCGGCCGAGCGGGCCACCCTGGCCAAGGCTCTCAAGATGACAGACGCCCAAGTCAAGACTTGGTTTCAGAACAGGCGCACAAAATGGCGGTAAGACCAGGACAGGCTGTGTGAAATTCACTGCATAGTACTGTAATGATTAAAAGTAGTTTCCACTTTTCTAATATTGTTCAAAATAAAGTAAAAGTACATCTGGCACTTAAAAAAGGGGAATCCTCCGCCTTATCCCACTTTATATCGTGGAACGACAGCTCATTTTTAAGTAGTGAACACAAATGAGACATAAATTCAGAATAAAGATTGTCATTCTTTAAAAAACATACGCATAAAAGCCACTTGCAATCCTTTTTTTTTAGCCAATGTACTCCTAATGTTGTACTTGCCCAAGACACACTACACTAAATGGTGCTCCAATGACCCTAGTGGTCAAGGGATACAAGCACAAGCAAGTACAAGAACTCCTAAGTAAGGAATGATGGAGAATTCCAGTGAAAACTACATTTGAAACCAAAGCAAAGTGGTAAAAGGTTCTATAAAAATAGAGAAAATATGAATTAAAATGTTTTATAACGCAGTGACGTGCAGTTAGGTTCGTGTGTGGTGAGGTGCGGTCAGATTTACAAATAATTTTATTTATCATTTGTTTGGCAAAGCTCTTGCAGTATATAAACTGTAGCATAGAAAAAAAACTTTTATTATCTTACTTAAAAATAAAGTCCATGCAGTGCTTTGTTGAAATGTGGCAATAATAAAAAAAATCATGCATTGAATCAATCTAAAATTCTTCATAAATCATGATTTCCAAATTTAATCCAAACATTAAACTCAAATTACAGCAAAGTACATACATTCTGCTCAGCCAATAAAAATCAAAGAATTCTGTTTTGCCAAAGCACTTAAGCCACACAAGAAAATTGAACTAAACTGCATTAATGGGATACTATATTATATTTGACCTCTAGATGTAGCGGTATTGTGTAGTGCAGCTGAGAAACCAGTCCTGCAAAGCACACGGAAGAAGACAAACTACAGGGACTCAAAGTGACAAAATCGTGACCAATTTTAACATCGTAGTGACAACCTAAGGAAATACAAATTGCAGTTTTGAAATGTTGATTCCAATTATTAAAGCACAAAAAAATCTATCTAGCCCTATATTAAAAGTAATTGCGTCCTTAACCTAATAGCAAGTTGGGCCACCTTATTTACAGCGTTGTGGAGGTATTTTGGCGAACTTTTCTTTGAAAATTTGTTTCAAATCTGCCATATTAGAGGGTTTCCTAGCACAAACTGCCCGTTTAAGGTCACACCACAGCATCTCAATATAATTTAAATCTGGACTTTGAATTTTCCACTCCAGAACCTTAACTTTTTTTTGAGCCATTCAGAGGTGGACATGCTGACGTGTTTCGCATCGTTGTCCTTGTGCATGATCCAATAGAGCTTAAGTTTGAGGGCATGAACTAATGACTGGACTTTTACTTCAGGATCTTCTGGTAATGTCCAAACTGCAGGCTTTCCTGGCCTCAGTTAAGGTCAGTGTTCATGACTCCACTATAAGACACTAGCCAAAAATGGCTCCATGTGAGAGTTCCCATGCAAAAACCATTACTGTCACAAAATAACACAAAGAGTAGTCTCACATTTGCCCGATAGCATCTTGATTATTCTCACGCTTTTTGTACTTGTGGACTAATGAGTCAAAAATTGACCTTTTTGGAAGGTGTGCAGCCTGTTACACCTGGCATTAATAGCACACCATTTGACAAAAAGAACATGATGCCAACAGTAAAGCATGGTGTTGGTAGTATGACAGTCTGAAGCTGCTTTGTTGCCTCAGGACAAGGATAACTTCCTGTGGTTGACAGAATAATGACTTTTGTTGTCAGATTCAGATTCAGATTCAGATCTACTTTATTGTCATTCTAGTACACGTGTATACAGAACGAAATGTCGATGCATCTGACCCCCACAGTTTCCTTGAATGTACAGATATAATAATGTTGTATTGTATTTTGGCTACGTATAGTATTTTACCATAGTGCCGATAGTGCAAGAAGAGTAGCTAACCAGATGTGCAAAATGGGCAGTCAGGTTAACAAGTCAGGTACACAGTAACATTAACACTGTAACAATAACAATAGTGCAGAGAGCAATGTGCAAGGAGTGGCAAGCTATAAAAAAAAAAAAAAAAAAAAAAAAAAAAAAACTGCCAGTAGTGCAAAAAGTCAGATTAGCAGCCGTTTAGATTTAAGTTAACTATATGTTAGATTGACCATTTAACAGTCTAATGGCCAGGGGGACTAGACTATTGCGGAGCCTGGTGGTCCTGCACCGCACACTGCAGTACCTCTTCCCAGAGGCTAGCAGAGTGAACAGTCCATGATGGGGGTGAGAGGGGTCCCCGGTAATGTTTTTAGCATGGGATAGGCAGTGCTTCTGGCCAATGTCCTGAATGGAGGGAAGTGTAGTCCCGATTATTTTCTCTGCTGTCCTCGTTACCCTCCTCACACTACCCCAGTCGGTAGCGCTGCAGCCTCCACACCACACAGAGATACAGCTGGTCAGGATACTCTCTATGGTGCCCCTGTAGAATGTAATGAGGGAGGGTGGGGGCAGGTGGGCTCTCCTCATCCTCCGCAGGAAGTACAGGCGCTGCTGTGCCCTCTTAACCAGTGATGCAGTGTTCACGGACCAGGTGAGTTTGTTTGTAATGTGCACCCCTAGGAACTTGATACTGCTGACAACCTCCACAGCCTTGTTGTTGATGCAAAGTGGGGCATGGTTGGGCTGGTTTTTCCTAAAGTCGACAATGATCTCTTTAGTTTTGTCGACATTCAGGACCAGGCTGTTGTCCCTGCACCAGCCCACCAACTGCTCCACCTCCTCTCTGTAGGCCAGGTCGTTGTCATCCCTGATGAGGCCCACCACTGTTGTGTCGTCAGCATACTTCACGATGTGGTTTGTGGCGGACCTAGGGACGCAGTCGTGTGTCATCAAGGTGAACAGCAAGGGGCTTAGGACGCAGCCTTGGGGGGAGCCCGTGCTGAGGTAGATGACATCTGAACTGTTCTGACCTATCCGCACTGATTGGGGTCTGTCACAGAGGAAGTCCAGCAGCCAGTTCCGCAGGGGGGTGTTGAAACCCAGGAGTCTCATTTTGTCTACCAGATGTTGTGGGATGATGGTGTTGAATGCTGAACTGAAGTCCAGGAACAGCATCTGCACATGGGTGTTCTTCTCCTCTAGATGTGTCAGGCTCAGGTGAAGCGCAGAGGAGATGGCATCCCTGGTGGAGCGGTTTGTCCTGTAGGCAAACTGAAAGGGGTCGAATGAGGAGGGGAGACTGGAGGTGATGTGCTCTTTAACCAGTCTCTCAAAGCACTTCATTATGATAGGAGTCAGTGCAACGGGCCGGTAATCGTTGAGTGATAAGATCTGGGGTTTCTTTGGCACTGGGATGATGTTGGCAAATTTGAAGGATGATGGTACTTTGGCTTGGTCTAGCGAGGTGTTGAAAATGTCTGTTAGTACACAAGCCAGCTGATCGGCGCACTCCCTAAGTACCCGCCCCGGAATGTTGTCCGGGCCTGGAGCCTTCCTTGTGTTGACCCTTCTCAGGGTCTTCCTCACGTCAGATGAGTCCAGGTGGAGTGCTCTTTCGTCCTGATTTGGAACCGCTTTCGCTGCAGGGGTGCCGTTTTGTGCCTCGAACCTTCCAAAGAATTTGTTGAGGTCATTCAGAAAGTCCATGCTAGTGTTCTGCACTGGGGCGGTGGTTGGCTTGTAACTGGTGATGGCCTGAATGCCTTTCCACATATCCCTGGTATTGGTTGTGCTGAGGAAACGTTCCTGGATTTTTTGACTGTGCGTTCGCTTTGCTAGTCTGATAGCCCGGTTCAGGTTAGCCCTCGCTGATAACAGCGCCTCCTTGTCACCAGATCTAAAGGCAAGGTTCCGTATTTTTAGTTGTTTTCGTATTTCAGCAGTCATCCAGGGCTTCTGATTGGCACGGGTGCATATAGTTTTGTTATTGCTGACGTCTTCTGCGCATTTACTGATGTAGGCTGACACAGAAATGTCTACCAGAACATCCTGAAGGAGAACTTCCGGCCATCAGTTTGTGCCCTCAAACTCAAGCGCTTTTGAGTCATGCAGCAGGGCAATGATCCAAAACATTTGAGCAAGTTTAAAAACAAAAACAAAATGAAGG
Organism: Urocampus carinirostris; assembly: GCF_059441175.1. Classification (NCBI taxonomy): domain Eukaryota; kingdom Metazoa; phylum Chordata; class Actinopteri; order Syngnathiformes; family Syngnathidae; genus Urocampus; species Urocampus carinirostris. The sequence goes on from NC_142357.1 coordinate 21,305,916, forward strand.
TTCTGGAATGGCGAAGTCCGGATTTAAATCCAATTGAGATGCTTTGGTGTGACCTTAAACGGGCAGTCCTTGCTAGAAAACGCTCCTATAAGGAAGATCTGAAACAATTTTGTATAGTAGAGAGGGCCAAAATTCCTACACAGTGTTGTGAATGCCTCATTACCAATTTTCATAAAGGTTTGATTTCTGCTGCCAAAGGTGGGCCAACTTGCTGTTAGGTTCAGGGGCAATAACTTTTTCATATAGGGCCAGATAGGTTTAGAGTTTTTTTGTGCCCTAATAAGTGAAATGAACGTTTCAAAAATCAATTTTGTATTTCCTTGACTTGTCTCCGTGTGAGATCAAAATTTGTTAGGTGATGTGAAACTTTTGTGAGTGATAAATATGCGGTGAGGGGCCCTCTCCTTGTGAGAAGTAAGAGAATTCTCCCACCATGGTCCGCTGTGTATCGTAAGAGGCGACTAAAGTGGAGGGAGCGAGGGGAATGGGGACCCTTTCCTCTCTATCTCTACTCCCTAAGAGACAGCAAGGCAAAGAAAGGGGGGCGGGAGACCAAAAGGTCTCGCAAACCCTAGTTATAGGGTCACTAAATGTGAGAGGATGTGGAAGTAAATATGCAATAAACACATTTATCAGGGAGGGGGCAAATACTATTTCACTGCACTGTATGTCATGGTCATATGAGGAAGATAGATTTTGAGATTCGAAGAAAAAGTCATCCAAAAAGGTTAACCCCTTCAGAAAATGAAAAAACAAAACACATAAAAGCATTTACAAAAAAATAAATGTTGTGAAACGGAACCCCAAACTGAACCAACGACACAGCCTTCGATCCACCTCTGTTTTGACCTGGCCAGCTTTCCCCAAGTCAGGTTCTGATGTTGCACAAAATGGGCGTCACTCATTAAGAGTCAAAGGCGCCTAGCAACAGAAAACGCATCTTTCATTTCTGCTTAGCTGGCCGGTCGGCAGAGGCCAGTTCGCTTGACCAAGCACAATTACCGGAGCCTCCTAAAAGGCCTTTTAGAAAGCTGCTGTCCGCAGCAATACACTACTCAAAGCCTCTCAGCGGAGGGCGGAGGGGACACTCACGCATTCCCTGCAATCCACCCATGCCGATGTTTGCAATTGTTTTGCGATAAATCCATTTTTTAAGTGTCTGTGCCTCTTAAAAGTAGATTTGAAGCCACCAACCGACACAAAAACGAACGTTTTTCTTATTTTATGTTCGTCAGCAAGGAGCTAGTTTGTGAGGTTTTTATAAAAGCAAACTGTCAACTTTGCATTGTGTTTTATTGTTTTTATATTATCGTGATAAAAGATCTACTACTCTGTAAATTCAGTATACTCGGTGTTCGGTTCATGATCTCCACACTGGACCGTTATATATACCGTATGTTTCATATGTTTTAAATGTTTCAAATGTATATTCAAATAAATAATAAAAAATCTGACAGACAGACATGTAGATAGATAGATAGATAGATAGATAGATAGCATCCATGAACTAGAGTGTCAAAAGTGCAACAAAAGCCAGTGTTCAGTGCGTATAATGGAAATTAAATTAGTACGGGAAAAATCATGCATCACAACAAATATGCTCGGTGTTTAACCCACTTCCTGGTTTGACCTAGATTGATGCCGTCGTGTTAGCGGCGCGCACCTGCTAGCTTCAACATGAGAGATGCGTTAGCGTGATGAGCACGCTAGCTAACAAGACGATGATCGAATCAGCAGGCAGCCAACCGCATTAGTGTAATGCTGTTAGCAATAACGTGCAGCTAATGCCAGCAGCTTGCTGCGCGCGCCTGCGTGAGGGCCGTACCTGCCCTAATGATTTTCTTTTTCTTGCTATTAGTACTGTAGTTCACCAGCACCAGGTTATGTATCTTTGATGCGAAACTTACTTAAGACTTAGATGGAGTTCACTTTTTGGCTTCTATAAAAAGAGCCATTGCATTTAATATTTTGCAGACTAAAGAAAAGGAGCAGCAAGCTACAGGAAGTTGAGCTAGGATAGCCAATGCTAGGTGTAAAAAAATTGTTTTGCTAATGTTTTTTTCGGGGTCACACTAAAAATATAATAAATTTGTGTTTCTGTTTCGTGCATTTTAAAAATCGATATTTTTATTTTTCTATAGATTAACACTTTGATTGAGATAAATAGCTAATGTATTACTCTCATTTCAACTATAATTTTCTTATTTTTTTAGGAAGATTTCATAAACATTTTAAATTGTTAAATATGAAAGATAATATTTCTGAATTGAAAATTTGATACAGTTGATCAAGCATCAGTTAACAGAAAATTTAGCCTAGCTTCGGAAAAAAGTGTGGCTGATTGGATTTATAATTTTGATAATGTAATCCCTCATTTATCACGGTTAATGGCAACCAGAACACCCGCGATATTCAAAAACCCTTGCAGAAGCGCTCCCATTTCTAAACATGAGTTATGCAGGCCCTCGCTTGCAACAGTAGTTGACCGGGGGTAATGGATTTTAGCCAAACTGGTGCTGTCCATTTTAAGCCGAAAGAACAGACAAAACAAGCCTCCATGCATTACACAAATGTGCATTCTTGGACCGGACTCTATGTAATAGTAAACTGGGGATAATGGATCGTGGCCAAAACAGTTCAGTTCACTTTATATGGGCCACAATGGCATGCTTCATTGGCCTAAACAGAATATTTTTTTTTCTACAGGCATCTTCTGTCAGCAATAGTCATCCCGGGATAATAGATTGCGGTTACAACTGTGCATTTCATTTATGCAAGCGAGACCTGCACACTTCCCGATAAAAGTGCTGTGTCCCTTTGTGCAATATGGGATTGGGAATAATGTATCTTGGTCCGAGTTTTTTTAGGCATAAATATAGTAATGCCAAAAAAGACGCGTGCTCTGCTAGTCCCTGCTTGCAGCAATATGCGATCAAGAAAATTGCAGCGCAGCCGCACAAATGCAGTTCACTTTTTGGTAGACGAAACAGCAGAAAAGAGCCGCCTGGCCCAACAAAAATGCAGAATATTTGTCATCCACGATGCAGAGTCTGCAAGATACGAAGTGGCGAAAGATGTCTACTGGCTTCCCTACTCGCTGTTGGTAATTTAGTTGGCATACTGAAAAAAAACATTGTATCAAACATCACTAGTTTTAGAGCTGTTTCATGTGCTGCTGTTTTGCCTAGCAAACAAATAGTTCTGTCGACTTTCATTGCAAGCTTTTCCCCGGCAACACGGAAGACTGGGAGCTAATTCCAGACCCTCACGACACGTCAAGCAGAATGCTCGTCTCTGTGTTAACATGTGTAACTCTGTGCCTCCCACCTGCCTGCCCGCCGGTCACGTTCCCTCCTCGCTCACTCCTGCCACTCACAATGATCAGCTGTCATCACGCAGCCCACCGATCCCCCGACGCAGGTGGCGAGCAAATATAAATGCTAATGTGAAGTTATAGCTTTGTCTTTGGCATGCCAACCTTCAAACAACAATTCCGGTTATTTTACTTCAGTCTACAGACTGAAAGGTTGTATCGTTGAATTGGACCGATGACATTGACTTGGCAGTTTTCCATCTTCATAGTAGTACTTAAGTGATATCACAAGTGTGACAAAGTACTGTAGATACCATGTGCTTGAGGTTTATTGATCTAATGTTGTCATGGATTGTTAAATGATTGTCCCTGTCCGAGCTAAAATGTTGGGACTGGGCAAGTTTGTGTGATAGACGTGTAACTTTTTTAAATCCAAAAATGTTTTTATTGTGATTGCAACAAGACAGATTTGGGTTTTGCAAAAGTAAACTCAGTCTTACTTAAAAAATGCAGGTGAAAACTTTGAACCTATGACAGACACTCTAGATTTTGAAAGAAACATAACAAATAACCTTCATTTCTGTAGGAAACTCAAAGATATTTTTACAGGAATATTTGTACCCCAGAATTAGAAAATTCTTATATTGAAATTGATATTATTGTTAACAAAAAAAATAGACTTGGCACTCCAGGATACGCATGTATTAAAGACTTGAAATCAATAAATAAGATAAAAGGAATGTCAGAATAAATAGGGAAAAATATTTGCTAGGTATTTCTTCGGGATTAACCTAATGTAAATTGTAAGAGTAAAATATATAAATACATTTATTAAAAAGAATATAGATTGCCCCTTTGGCAGATTATATTCTCACACTTTAAGGATTTTTAGGTGTATTTTAAACTTATTTTTGTCATCAAATCAAAAAAAGTTAACATATTTTCTCTTTCTTTCTGTATTTGTTACTTATTTATCATTTTGATTTTTTTTTTTCGGGGAAAATGTCTACTCATTAACCAGAAAAACAATGAGAAAATATAATACAATGACAAAAATGCTAAAATGTAACAGATTTATCACTTCATTGATGATGATTTTAATCAGTCAATCAATCAATCAATCAATCAATCAATCAAAGCAATTTGTATAGCCCTTTTCAGCCAACAAATTGCAACTCAAAGTTCTGTATAAAAACATTAAACAATAAGAAAAGAAAAATCCCTTCCTTTCCCCCGACCCAACAACCCAAAACACCAAATGCACATAAAAATACAATGTTTAAAATAAAATAAAAACGAATAACAGTAAAACATAGATTAACACATATATCGCACGAAATTAGCAACTAGCATTTCTTTAGCAGCAGACATATTCAGAGGCTCTCAGTAGCTTTAGGGGCTGTAACTGGGACTAGCACAATATTAGAATATGGCAGCTTTTTTCATCCAATGTTCATGTTATGGAGAACTTAATATTAAGGAAATTTGTCATTTTGTGCCTGTTGAAAATAAATATAATATTTCTTTTTTTATTTGATCGTATTTCAAAATATGTATCACATTTTCAGTAGTGTCAATTACCTTTGCTACACTAAATGTGGCATTTGAAAATTTGTCAACTTCCAATCAGTTCGGCCCTAGGCTTGTGGTCGAGTTTTTTTTTCGATCCTCCGAATAAATTACATTTATCATCCTGCGTTCAAACAAAGTTTTTTATCGTGCCACCCCTCAACAATGCTAAAACCCTCTCTGTTCTCTTTTCCCCCGAGCAGGAGACAAACGGCAGAGGAACGGGAGGCAGAGAGGCAGCAAGCAAATCGGCTAATGCTTCAGCTCCAGCAGGAAGCCTTCCAGAAAACCTTGAGCCAGCCCCTGCAGCCTGACCCGCTCTGCCTGCACAACTCCTCCCTCTACGCCCTGCAGAACCTGCAACCCTGGGCAGATGACAATAAGGTGACGTCCGTCACCTCTGTGGCATCCGTTGTGTGAATGGATGTGTGTGTGGCTGTACAATTCTGCCTACAATGACTTGGACACTATATGGACAAAAATACTCAGCACACTACTCATAAAGACGGGTGACATCAGGCTTTTGAGTGCGAGCTTATGTTATTAACTTTTTTTGTGAACAAACTGTGTGTTGAGCCATTTTTCTGCCTTACACCACATTTCCGCTTTCCCTTCAGCTGACGGTCTAAAAAGGCAGGAGGGACCCCTCTAACTAACGGACAGCTGTGTACATGCCCACCTATCAAGACTGATACTTCCCCTCTCTCAATCGTCCCTTTTTACTGCTGGAGCCTTCAAGAGGATGCAGAGACTTGTCTGCCCAAGACACCATAATAGATCGATAAAAAAAATAAACTGACACACACAAAAAATATTTTCCCTTTGACTTTGTACATTGTAGTAATAAGAAAGTGCATGTTTAAAGTCCTTTTTCTGTATGCGCTGGCCAGGAGCTTTGCTCTTAGCGCTCCCCACGGACACAGACTTCATCGCAACAGAATATTGCAAAGGGTTTTTTATATTAAAGATATTGTGACTTTTTTGGGAAATGAAGACAAAGTTTCATGTTTTTATTGTCTCTTTTTTAATGGTCAGGTTTTTACGCGGGATAAAGAAGGTTCATTTGCAAGAGGCTAAACAAAAACTGTGTGTCTCCTTTGCATACATGCCAACCTGTTGACATTGAACAGCGGTAGATGTTATCACAAAAAACACAATCCGTCTACAGAATATTAAAAAAAAACATGTGCGTGTTTAAAACTGCAAATGAGAAAATATTACCATAATGGAAATCAAATGTGACTGTTGGAGCGGTTTATTCACGCAATAAGATGTAGTCTTGTTTCAAAATAAAGCAGTCAAAGTCTAAAATACTAGTCTCAAGTCATGAAAGTAGATTTCTTTTTTTTTTAAATTTGTAGGCGTTTGAGGGGTGATAAGCGGTATTCTAAGACATTAAACAGTAGGGTTGGTGAATATGCCTTTGAGCTATATGTGGTTAGCTTTTGGATAACCGCTTTTAGGCTTACGATGTCATGGACACACAAAAATAGAACCCTAAACATTCTTTAATCAGCGGATCCATCCTATCGTCCAAAAGTGTTCCCGCCAAGTCATAACACAAGATTAACGATCTCGTCATTTCAGTAAACACTTCATTCAGGTTCCTTGCTCGTAAATGAGACGGCGTCCTCGATCCTGTCATCACGGGCAACATGCCACGCCTTCACCTCTTTTTTACAAAAACTCAGGTGGGTCCTCTGTTTATCTTAGCGGACGTGTTTTCCTGAATACAAATATGCCGCAATTGTTGTTGGACCCTCGAAAGGGTCTTTAAAAGTCCCTGGAACAACAACAACACCCCTGACTCAAATAATCAGGATTGTTGTCAAGCTTCTGCAGTACTCCGCTGATGACATTTGAATCAGGTGTCTTTGAGGAGGGAAAGATTTAACACGGACTGGAGTTTCTCACATCCTCACTCAAGGGAGTAATTTTGGCATGAACAGAGGGGACGTGTCCCCACCAATATCGAGCAATCATTGTTTTGTCCCCACCAAACGTATGTGATCAAGACCAAACCAATGCCCTTCCCTTCACTAAACAGTTGAACATGAGCTATCAAAAGGTAGTCAAATCTGGGGTAAGTGATATTACAATATCAAACCCTAAAGGAATTGTCTGCAGGGCACATTTTATTGAGTTTCTGTGATACTGGATTCAGACTCTAGCTGTATTATCAATAAGCACCGCTTGTCAAGAACCGGAACAGGAGGAGGACCCAGAAGCGTAACGTTTCTCACACAAGCTTTATTTTACGGGAATGGGGCAGTCATGCACATTGGTTGGTTTAATATCAGGTAATGGTGTAATTGTAATCCTGTGCAGTCCTTTGAGACATTTTTGTGATTAAGGGCTATATAAATAAATGTGACTTGACTTGACCTGACATTAAAACAAACGCCAGTGATTCGGCGATCGCTGGGCGGAAGAAGAAAGACAGCAGTCTGGCGTGGAACAACAGGAAGCCAGAGGCCAACGAGATCGATACCAGTTACACGAGCCGATACCGGACAGATGGTGTCAATTCCGGACAGAACGGGATTGACAGGATTGATAACAGATAAAGGAGACTGGAGACAGATAACAGACGACAAGATAGACGGGAACGATACCAGACACTGGAGACCGGAGACCGATATCAAAACAGGACGAATTAGACGGGATCGATACCGAACAGAGTCAAAACACACATCTTGCGCGTGCAGAGGTTCGTTGACGGACTCACAAAGGGTGAGTGAGTGCAGTGAGCTTAAATAGCAGGGAAGCCAATCAAATCAGTCAATGAGCCGCAGCTGGCGCCAAACGGGCGGGGCCAATTGGGCGCCATGGGCAACCGTGACACCGCTTTGTCAAGTAGTGTCCTATGGAGGACTGATCCTGCCTTATGTAGACGGAAATGAATAAATAAATTACTTCAAATATGCCACTTAAATAAATTACATAATACCTATAGACATGACATAAATGCAATGTGTTCATATATTTGCGTATTTTTTGTAATTTATTCATTTCGGTAATTATTTTTTATTTATTTTTTCATGTATTTTGTTGTGTATTGTACAAAATGCCATTCAAATTAGGGGACAGGGCAAACTGGCTGAGCTTTTCCCCTAATGGTTGATTGGTGTAATTGCGAATTCATCCATTAATGATCAAAAAAGCTTAGACAACTAGACTGCCTCATTATTTGAATAACATTTTTTGACAAAATACACAACAAAATACACAACAAAATAAATAACAAAACGAATGACAACATAAGGGCAGCACAGAGGCGGAGTGGTTAGCGCGTGTGCAGCACAGTTCTGAGGTCATGAGATCGAACCTACTGTGTGGAGTTTGCATGTTCTCCCAGTGCTTGCATGGGTTTCCTCTGGGCACTCCGGTTTCCTCCCACATTCCAAAAACATGCATGTTAATTTAATTGGCCGGTCCGAATTGTCCCTAGATGTGAATGAGCGAACGAATTGTCTGTCCCTGTGTGCCCTGCGATTGGCTGGCAACCAGTTCAGGGTGTCCCCTGCCCAATGCCTGAAGATAGCTAGGATGGGCTCCATCACCCCCACGACCCTACTGAGGACAAGTGTAGCAGATAATGGATGAATGACAAAATAAATGACAAAAAAATACCAAAATAAAGAAATGACAAAATAAAAAACAACATGCTTAAATAAATGAATTATTTACATTTGTGTTATATACTTGGGTATTACTTATAGTTATTACAGGTATCATATTTATTATTTACAGATGACTCAATTTACTTTTATGGCACATATTTGTAGGTCTGTATTATCACCCACCAGCAAAGTGATATCTGTTTGTTTATTTGTTTGTTTGTTTGTTTATCTGTGCTTCTGTCCACCCAAGAAAACGGGCAAGTACTTTAGATATGTCCACCAATTTTCACAGGCAGTATGGTAAGTTACCCTAGATGTGAAAAAATGCCTTAAAAAAGCTGACACAGCAATTTTGGTTTTGTCGACTCAGAAATTTTTCAGCAAAACAAGAGCAAGAGGGTGTCTGATCAGTTCTTTTTCAACTTAAAGTCTCCAGTTTTATTTTGTTTTCTCCTTGGATTCTTTGTATCTTAAGGTTAATCTTTTCCAAACAATATTTATGTAGACAATGACATATTTGAACTTTTTGTAACCCCATTTCAAGGTCTCCATCTGGTTTCAGTCTTACTCTTTGGGTTTTCCATTCTCATGTGCCTATGACCTTGCCAAAAAGGGGAATGCCACCCAAAAATGGTTATGCTTCTCAACGCCAATGTTGCTACCATTCTAGTTTAATTTAACATATATCTATGTATGGCAATAACAGTCCTTCAGAGTGTCCACACAAATGTTGGGCCCAGAGATGTTAATGCTAGCCCAAATTTCATATCCAAACTTAGTATCCTAAACCTTTCATGAGGGGGATTGATGCTTCCTATGAATGAAAGAAAGGTTTGTGAAAACAAAAATGACACACCAAAGCTTTCTCAACAGGCGTCGAGTATCGTTTGAAGAGACGTTGTTGCTAATCTATCAGCCGGTGTCCCGCATGGGCTGAAAAGCTGAAGATTGTCCTGCTGACAGCTGTCTGTGAAGGCAGCCGACCCTACAAAGCTTGTCCCGGCTTTCTGTCGACATTTCGGGTGTCTCACGCAGTCAAAACTCTCTCAACGATGAGGCTGGACCCTGGGAGACACCTCCCCCTGGTCCACCTTCATCCGCCTTGCAGACGTGACTTGGCTTATTTTGAAAAATTCCTGCCTCGGCTGTTTTCATAAGCGCTCATTGTGTTCTACTGCAGGTGCTTCTATTTTTTTTTTAAGACCTCACCCCCACCTCCCTTCTGTACCTCTGTCTTCTTCACTAACACAAACAGTCGAGCCCCGGCCTGGTATCGGACTTCCTATCTGGGTTTTGTGGGGCAGGCAGACGACTGTTTGGGCACACATGGTGTGTCACGGTTGGTCTGCGGCCGTCACTTGTCTCCATTCTAAGGAGCCATTTTGCTCGTAATCAGGCCGACCATTGAAGCGGCTACGGTTCACTTACAAAATTCTGGGATGGTGTGAGGGGGACGCAGACTGCCTGTAAACATTAATGCGGGCTGCTGGTGTTGACTATATTTTGGGTACGGTCAGACTTCCCAAGGAAAGGATTTTCCATAAACTCGTCATGGAAGATCCACTTTCGCATTCGGAGCGACCTGCTTCTCGCGTCCAGCAATCCCCGGATCGTGGGTGCAACCCTTTCCCTTTCTTTTAATAAATCTTGTGAGAAACGTAAGGCAAGTGGGTCCTGTCTCCATTCTGGTCCTGACAAATATACACTAAAAGCAAAAAACAAACCCTATAACATGTTCGAGTATTTGTTTAACAGATAAAAACAAAGTTAATTTATTTATTTGTGTAAAAAGGGCTTGTTTAAAAGGGACACAGTATGATATTTGACCAGTAGATGTCGCTTTATTGTGTAGTGGAACAAAAAACAAGTGCTATATAGCACAAGGAAGAATACAAACTACAGAGATTCAAAGTGACCAAACTGCACCTTTTTCTTTCTTATTTTATTTTCACAGTCTGTCACACGGTATTGGGGGTAACCGTAGCAGTAAGATGGAAAACAATCATGTCATTTCCCTCTCGGTGTGCCTCATGTTATGCAAAATAAATGCAAATACCTAACCTAGGAGTATTTTTTATGCATGTTTAGATGATAGTTCATATACTGTATTTGTATTTCTTATTCAAATCAATATTGTTTTTTTTAAGTTTGTTTAACACTGGAAGGGACTAAATTATACTCAATGTAATTTCCATTCTCATATAATATTTCATGCAAACATTGTAACTTCCTTCTGTCAATAACTCTTATTCTTCTATTTTCCTACAACACTTTCTTTAACAATACAGTGAAGGATAAAAGTGCAAGAGATAAAAGAAAGAAAAAAGTGCACGAAAAAAGTTTAACTTTTCAATACCCAAGAATACTTTGTTCCTAATGGACAGTTGTTGATCAAAAACTTAGAAAGAAAATAAAAAAAAAAATACAACTTGTTTACCAAAATAGAATCCATGCAAACATGTGAGCCAATAATTATTTAATTCAATTGACGACATATGTAACGACCCTCAATCATGCGCGACACAAGGGTTCACAGTCACTCGGTTTATTGCCTGCATTCAATAAACAATACAAACAAGTCAGGGCCTCTGTGCACGACTGCACACATCTAAAACATTAACCAAAATACAAAAACGGGACATCACTCAACATGACGCACACCATGGCGTGGTTGCATTGAAACATGTTGCATCCCAGTAATCATTGTTTCAAGCTGCATGACTTTACTTTTAACTAGTGATTTTTTATGCATCATTTAGCACAACTTATAAACATTCATATACAAAAATAGTTCGTGAAACCAGCTCCTATATTTACCGAAATATGAACTTTTACCCAAACTGATATTGGGCACAGCTTACCTTCAGCACAAGGTGATATTGCTGAAGGTACAGCAAGCGCAGAAGCCCATAAAGTGCCAAATGAAAAAGACAGTCGCACTCGCCCATGGTTTAACAAATGAATGCGGTACCAGAGTTTTAACAGTAATGCAACAAAAACACAGATTTTGTGAGAATTCAAAAAAACTCAAAACAATCAATTTCAACTCTGTTACACATAGTTGGTTTATATTTGCTTCTGCTAAACTAAAATGTATTCAGACAACAAAGCCAAATAAACACAATTCATAGGCCAAACAGTTTATACTTCCCTAATCCACAGGTAAAACTGTAGCGCGTGTGTTTCTCCCAGTGCTATATTTGCACCTTTATAGACAATGCCGATCATCATCGGGCTGTCTAAATAAAGATGAGGCTTATCTAACATATCTATTTAACTATGTCTCGATTAAGCAAGCCACTTAACTTTGATGCACCATTCTCAGCTGTTGCGTGCGGCAGCTGCCATTTGGTCACGTTATATAACAAATCGACATGTGTTTATGCAATATGTTCGAGTTGTTGCACACCGGCATCTTTGCGGGTTTTATGATAATAATAATAATAATAATAATAATAATAATAATAATAATAATAATAATAATAATACAATCTATTTCAAAGCGACTTTCAGGACACCGAAGGTCGTTGTACACAGAGTACCACACAAAAATAAAGCAAGAATAAAACAAGAATCAAACAAGCAAGCAATGAATAAAAACGCAGTAGAGTTAGAAGGGGGCATATGTGAGGCAGATTAACATGAAAAGACAAGTTCAAAGATGTAGGTTTTGAGTCCTAATTTTAGGGTGGACAGGGTGGCGAATTTCCGGAGGTCAGGCAGCAATGAGTTCCAGAGCCGGAGGGCAGAGCAGCTGCAAGCTCTGCTCCCCAAGGAGCTGACACGGGCAGCAGGTATAGTGAGATGTAGGGAGGAGGATTATCTGAGGGTGCAGGTGTGGCGGAGAGGTAGAGAGGCGCAAGGTTATGAATAGCCAAGTAGGTGTAGAGAAGGATTTTGTAGTTGATTCTATGGTTGATTGGGAGCCAGTGGAGTTGTTGAAAGACAGGGGTGATGTGATGGCGAGAGGGGATTGTGGTGATGATGCGTGCAACAGAGTTATAGACCAGCTAAGGATTGTGGAGGAACTTGAGGTAAACCGTAGAGAAGGGTATTGCAGTAATCGAGGCGTGAGGTGACAAGGCAATGGACGAGGAAGGCAGTGTTGTGGGGGGTAAGGGAAGGGGCGAAAACAGTTGATGGAGCGCAGGTGAAAGTAAGCTAACCGGGTGATGTTATTTATTTGAGATTAAAAGAGAGTGTACTGTCGAGGATGACTCTTGACCAGAGGGGAGGAGTTGTATGACAATTTAAGCAACTCGTTTTAATCCCTAATAAATGTAGAGAGTGGAGCACACAGGTTAGGATTCCTAGCTGCCATACATCAAATGTAGTGCAGCACAAACAGGATAAATAAAGCACAGATACACATTAAGGATAGTAAACAGCTGATGAAGAATACATTAGAAGAAAAAAGTCACAAAATATGGCAACCATATTTCTTCATTTTCATCGTCAGCTGTAGTATAACAAACAAGCTTCTCCACCCAAAAATCTTTTCCTAATGTAATCCCATTTGAAATAACTCAAAGAAGAGTTTTCTTTAAATCAGAACATCCTCCTAGCACAAACACACACAAAGACAAAATCTTGGAAATACTCTTGTTTTTAAAATAATGGTAAAATTAGCTAAGCTAACTATACCATGTTGGTCAACATAATTAATTTGAGGCTACATGCAGCTGTTGTATTTTGTATTTATGAAATGGCAAAGAAAAGAGAAAGGCCTAGTGCATTTTGCTGTCATTTAATTGGAAATAGGTGGATTTAGCGTCCTGCCTTTTGTTAGCTTGACTTGACTTGACAAGATCTGCTGTCAATTGTGTTGATACAAAATCAAGTCAAGTCAAGTCAACTCATGTTTATTTGTACAGCCCTTAATAACAAGGAGTCTCTAAGGGCTGCACAGACCACAGATTATTACAAACCACAAACTATTATTACACCATCACCTGATCTAAAACCTACATGAGGGCAAGGAAAAACTCAAAAACTTCAACATGAGGAAAATGAAGAAACCTTAGAGTTAGATTAGTGTTTTCCAACCCAATTTTAACCATGGCAAACTTTTTTCATCAAAAATCTTGAGGCGAAGTATTTAAAAAATATTTCCCAGTACCAGTTTCATGTTTTTTTTAAAGTTTAAATTATCATGTTTCCTAAATCGACAAAGTAAAGTTTTTGTAGTCACTGTGGCTAAGGAAGTAACAAAGGTTATTCATTTTGCTGTAATTTGGGATTTTTTTATATTTTCAACCTGTTTTTCAAGTATATTTTGATTTAGTTTTTTTTCCCTAGAATACTAGTGTCTCTCAGCACACTGGTTGAAAAACAGTGAGTTAGATGAAATTTCAAAAGGTTTTAGTTCAACTGTACCCTTAAAGTATACAATTAATATTTAGGTAAAATGTATCATGTAAGTGACACAAATAAATGTGTTTAGAGTAACCAGGGGAAGGTTTCAGTCTTTTGGCATCCAAGAAAATAACAGTAAAAGCACAAAAATAAAGAAGATAATGAACTTATGTTCAGGTCTACAAACAAATGCAAAAGGGTCAATAGTGAAAAGTACCCGGGTAAGATTTCACAGAACATAAAATAAATATCCATTTCAGCCGTTAAAAAAGGCGTTGAGTGAGCGGCCGACGTGCAGACGGGCCTGGGCTTCAAAGCGCTCGGCCATGCGTGAAGACGACTCATTCCTGTTGGATCAAAATGTGACTCAACACCTGCAGTGCGAGACGAGAGGCTGCAAAAGCTACTGACGAGATGTTCAAAAAGCTGGCGTGTCACTGTTGCACTCCCAGCTGGCACGGTTCGGCAGAAATTCAAACACCAGCGTGGTCAAGGTCATCTCTGAACGCTCCGTTTAACATGAGAAGTCGAATGGCGTACAGTAAGAAGCTATGAGTAACACAGCTCTATTAGAAAAGAGGAATTTAGACTTTTACGTACTATCCATGCTATCAACTTTCTGCTGAAGATTTTTTTCTTCAAATGTTTGGAAACAAATCTCATTGTCATGATTACTGAGCAGCATCACTTGTGCCTTCTCATCTGGCACCAGCCGCTACGGGCTACCTGATTGGTTCCCTGTCCCTTTTTAAGCCCAGTCCTGTCAATTTCCAGTTGTCGGTCCGTCAGCAAACCTCTGTTGTTACAAGGCAAGCATTTTGACGCTAACTCCCGCCTGTCCCGTTTTTCCACCCGTCCGTTCCTGATCTCCCCGTTTGTCTTCGGCTCTGACCTGTCTTTGATCCCGACCACGTTTGCTCTGCCGTCCTGGCTTACGACCCGTTTTTTGATCCCGACCACGTTTTGCTCTCCTGTCCCGGCTATTGACCTGTTTTTCCAACCTTGACACCGCCATCTCACACTACGGAAGATCCACTTCCGTAATTGGATCAAGTTCCGATTGTGTGAGTGGCTTGCTTCCCACGTCCAGCGAGCACGGGATCGCGGGCGCTGCCCTTCCTCTTTCTATCAAAAGTTTATGGTTTACGTTACGCAATAGGGTCCTGATTTCGTTCTGGTCATGACACTCATCTTAGTTTGGGGATTTTCTTTCAACAGCTACATAAATGTATATTTTACAGTGTCCAAACAACACACATGGACCTATTAGCAAAAGGCAGTTTCTGACAATATGCACTGAAGGAGGACCGATCTTTTCTTCCTCCGACTGTTTGAATCTACATCCAGGTCGCAAGATGAGATGGGTAAAAACATCCACTGGAGTGACCAAATTGAAGTTTTTATTACAATAAAACTAAAAACTAACTAAGAATATTCTGGGCCTATGAATACAGAACAATGTTGTAAGGGTTTCACAAGTGAGTTTTCAAAATGGCCGACAATCATTCATACACCAAAGAACACAGTGGAAAATTCCTTAGGCACCAGCTTTACACCGGTCCTTCACCTAGACTGCATTCTGCAGGTGATTTGACAGGACTTAAGTACTCCTCCCAACAGTAAATCAGAACACCACTTAGAACATTGTAGAGACTGCCTCACAACTAGATAAATGGATATGTAGTGGCACAGGAAGATAAAAAAATAAGTAAATAAGTGCATTTTTGTCAAGACCAGAACAGAAGGAGGACCCAGATGTGTAACGTTACTCACAAGTTTATTGAGATATAGAGGAAAATCAGCGCCAGCAACCCGGTGCCCGTTGGACGTGGGAAGCAAGCCGCTCACGGGATCGGAGCGTGTTCTGAATGCGGAAGTGGACCGGAGCTGGAGATCGTAGCGTGGTTAGACGGGTAAAATGGGTCAGAGTCAAAAAGTGGGTCGTTAGCCGGGATTGAAGATCAGAACGTGGTCGGGGCCAAAAAACGGGTTGTAGCCGGAGACAAACGGGGAAATCAGGAACAGATGAGTGGAAAACGGGTGACAAAACGGAGCCGACAGGGATCAGAGTCAAAAATGCTTGCCTTGTGTAAACAGAGGTTCACTGACAAAGGGTGAGTGAAAGCACTGAGCTTAAATAGTAGGGGAAACCAATCCGGTAACCAGCAGCAGCTGGCGCCAAACGAGCCGGCACAGGAGAGTGCAATGAGTAATCATGACACATTTTAACATATGGATAACCATGAGGGGCATGCATTATCATTAGATGATTAACTTATGTAAAATATTTTGTGATGGTTTAAAAGAGTGAAAATGATGTACCTGGGAAAATCACACAATTGTGACTACTGTATATGCAGTGACAAATTTCAACATTCTAGCCGTGCAAATTGGAAACCATACCATGGGGTGACAGAAAACAGTTTGCATTTCTTTAAAATGTCATTTTGGATGATGAAAGTGGAGTTACGCAAGGTGAAAAAATGAAGTGCAACATATAGGATGCTTGACGAGTGAGTTTTATGATCAAACAGATTTGGAGAAATGAAACTTCAAAAGGTTTTATTAAAATCAGCTATTAAAAAAGAGACAATGTCTGTGCAAGAGCTTTTTCTGTTTGTATTCATGTGTTTATTTATTTATTCATTTATAAACCTTTTCTGTAACCATTAGCCCGTTAATGTTTTTCTTTTGTATAGTCCCATCAGACCACAGTATTAAAATTCGAATAGTCTTTAGCATCACTGATTAAAAACTTAGTGAACACAGTTTACAACAAGATTGGACATGGTACTCCAGGATAAGCACCCATTTAAGACGTTTAAATAAAAAATAAAACCAACTTAAAAAGAGGGCGGCAGCGCAGTGGTCAGCGCATGCGCGGCAAAGTTTTGAGGTCATGGGATTAAATCCAGCTACCAACCTTCCTGTGCGAGGTTTGCATGTTCTCCCCACGCTTGCGTGGGTTTCCTCCCGGCACTCCGGTTTCTTACCACATTCCAAAAACATGCATGTCAGGTCAATTATCCCTAGGTGTGAATGAGCGAGTGAGTTGTCTGTCCCCGTGTGCCCTGCGACTGGCTGGAAACCAGTTCAGGGTGTCCCCTGCCCACTGCCAGAATATAGCTGGGATGGGCTCCAGCACCCCGCTACCCTACTGAGGATAATGGATGGATGGAAGTTAAAAAGAATGCAAGGATAAATACATGGTACTGCTTGGAGACTGGCCTAAGTGGTAAGTACATCATAACAACAGTAATCTGAAAAATATTGCAAAAAATATCCAAAGCAAGTCGATAGATATCATATGAACGGCCATTTTTTATATTCAGGCCAATATATATATATATTTATATATATATATATATATATATATATATATATATATATATATATATATATATATATATATATATATATATATATATATATATATATATATATATATATATATATATATATATATATATGGTGTGTGAGTGTGTGTGTGAATGGGTAAGTGTGAAGCACATTGTAAAGCGCTTTGGGAGGTCTTCGTTGACTTGAAAAGCGCTATATAAATGCAGACCATTTACCATACAATGTGTGTGCGTGTGCACGTGTGTGCCCTTACTCTTCCTGTACCGTATTGTTCATTTCAATTGAGTCGATTATTCGACTATAATCAACTTTACGACAGCTCTCTCTAGCGTCCATTCACTGTAAACAAATATTTTCTGTCCCGCCTTCACTTTGATTCTATTGGCTGAAGTAATGGCGCCGGCGAGAGCCCTCTCCTCACTTACCCATTGGCTTGGTAACACGTCAGTCAAAGCGACCTAGGAAGTAGTAAATCCCACACAGACACAACAAAAATGGAGGGCGATATTTCAGACTCGAATAGACCTCAAATGTACTTATTTGGTGAGCTTTATTGTTCTGCAAACCAAAACAAAAGTTTTGCATTTTCCCTGATGCATATAATATGGTTAGCTTAAGTAATATGTTAGTTTATCAGTTCTTCCCCCCACACTGAGAGTGCTCTTTTGTTAGCTAGCTGGGGGTGAAGGAATGGCACACAGACTAATGTCTTTCCTGCCTTTTTATCGACTCGCTGTGTAATTTATATTGCAGGCTGCACCCTTAAATCGGACAAGCGGGAATACAAATTGGACATCGATGACGATGAAACGGAGCAACAGCTGTCCCTCAAAGCGGTGAGGCATTCTGCCAAAACGAGGCCATATTCACTGGTGTCGAAAATTGAAATATAAAGATCGTATTTACACTTGCCAATGGATGGTTTGAATGACTTGACTGGATAGGAGTTTACATGTTTTTAGTCCCGTGATCATGGTTATTTGAAATGAAAAAATAATGGCTTGTGTGAGTGTTTGTTTGTGGCTTACTATTTGCGCAAAACAATTGTGCAATACATTGATATAATACATAAACATGTGCGCAAGGGAGTAGTAGAGTGATGCCAATGCCGATCCCTTTTCCATTTTGCAAGGATAACGTCATCAAAACAACCAAACCTTACCCCACAAAGGGGAATAAGAAAACAAATTAATGACATTTTAAATTCATAATTGTATTGCTTGTGACTCCTATAGCATGTAATACCCAAATAAACACTTGATATATTAATCTTAGATAAAATATGTATAGTACATGTTTTTTTTTTTAATTCATATAAATGAGCTACATTTCTAAGGTGATCATCTAAATTGTTCCATAAATGAATACCTTTCTTGGTGGCACAATGTCTTTTCAATGTTGTGAGAGAATATTGGACCTTAAAGTTATGGATTCCCCTGAGATGATGATTGTCTGCTCTGTGGAGAAACAACTCTTGCCTATTTGTTGGGAGTTGGTGCTTACTTGCCCTGTATACTAAAACAGGGATTTACATTTAACTATATCTTTATTTTTAAAACGTTGGATTTTGTAAATAGTTTCTTTGTATTTCTTTTTAACCCGGGGTTATGCACAATCCTAATAGCTTTCTTCTGTTCTCCAAAAAGCATTTCTATATTATTTTTATATGTAT
This sequence comes from Urocampus carinirostris, assembly GCF_059441175.1. Classification (NCBI taxonomy): domain Eukaryota; kingdom Metazoa; phylum Chordata; class Actinopteri; order Syngnathiformes; family Syngnathidae; genus Urocampus; species Urocampus carinirostris. The sequence goes on from NC_142357.1 coordinate 21,324,808, forward strand.
TTCCCCAAATCTCTGTACACTAACTTTTGCTTCGATTATAACCATGGGTGACTAACATTCTTATATTTTTTATTTAAGATCATATAATTCAACTTGCCTGTTTACAATGTTTATGGACATTGATTTCAGTATTCTTTTAACTTCATTACGCTAAAGAAAGGGGTCACCAACGTGGTGCCCACGGGCCCAAGGTTGCCTTCCTGACAACAACTGAGTAGCCCGCGGACCAGTTCTGGAAAAAGCTCAGCAATGATGGGCTTTCGTAAGTTTTATGGAAATTTAATTCCTAATTGGCATGAGCAATCATTAGCATGCCCAGTGTCTTTAATTACTTCCAACATTATTCTAAAAATGTGTCTAAAATTAATATATGTAAATAACTCAATGCCCTTATACAAGGCAGCTTTTTTAAGTGGTTGACTGAGCTATTTTAAGCCTACTTATAACATAGTCATGACATTTTTGTTATTTTAGTAACTCATATCAAGCTGGTAGTTCCCAGCTTCAAAAATGTTGCTAACTCCTGCACTAAAGCATTTTTCAGGAGTCAACTATTTTTCAGCTTTCAGCATACCTTTACAATTTCTACAAAAACTGCATTCGTGGAGTAAGGGGGATACTTATTGTCCTTTTATTCATCAAATGTGTGCTCTGTCTATTATCGTTGAATTCTGCAGATGTCAATTTTATCTTTGAGTTGGAAGGGATATTCACTCGAGTAAAGCTAAGACCCAGTTTGAAAAGTCAACGTTGGACTAAAACTAGCATATATTCATATTGCATTTCACAAGTATTGTGCTCCATTCTGTTCCCTGATGCTATTTCAGGCTTGCCTGGGAACAGAGGCAGAAGACAAGTTCCACATGGTGGAAGTGGAGGCCCTCACTTATGATGGGAAGGCCACCAAAGTCCCCTTAGTGGTGTTGAAGCCATCCGTCTTGCCCGCTGTGGGTTTAAAAACATTTCTGCTCGATTTTGCTTGTGTGTTCCTGCACTACATCATACAAATTATCTCTATGCTTTCTCAAATTCCCAGATGGGTTTAGGTGGATTTGAGATCACGCCACCCGTAACACTACGTCTCCTGTCTGGTTCCGGACCGGTTCACATTAGCGGACAGCATTTTATCAGTGAGTAATTTCTTATTCTTTGCTTTGTGAGGCATTCCAAAATAAAGACAAAGAGATGAAAGTCAATAACTATTTGTTTTGTAGTTTTGCTCGTAATAAAGTTCGTGGCATTTTTAGGACAATGCAGCACTCTATGTCTATGTCTTTTCTTGTTAGAAAAAACAAAAACGTTTAGATTTTCCGAGTGTTGCGTTCTTAGGCGTACACTCTTTTTCATAAGAGTGACCCCTCCAAACTTACTTGGGGTAGTAATATAAATTCAAAGTATGTGGATGTTATTCTGAGTGAAAGCTTACTTGCGGTTTTATTTTTAAGGTGTAAAGGAATCCGATAATGAAGAGGAAGAACACAACACCTCACCGGTTAAGCGTCCTGCTGGTCTAATGGCAGGAAGAGTTTTCCAGGTAGTTCTTTTAATTCTTAATTTAAAATATGTGTGATATCATCTTGTTATAGTTCATGTTACCATACAAATTAAGATATACAAATTATTTTACTTTAAAGAGTGTCGTTTTCTGGGCAAATTAGGAATGGAAAAATCACTCTTCGACATGTGTAATAACACATGGACTGGAGGAGGAAATTAGGCTGAAAATGGGTTTAATAATCACTAAGCCTACATTGCATAAATAGTTTATGGAAACACAGCACACCTGTCTTATTTTAGGTTTAAGTGTTTTTAATAACGTATCGGTTTTTTTTGTTTTTGTTTTTTTTAACAATTTATTTATTTATTTGAATTGGATAAGAATTGTCATATTCATATTTAGTATATTAGGGCTGCAATTCCGAATCGGTAAAACCGATTATTCAAAGTATTGGCAACGAACATGCTCATCAATGCATTGTGTCGCATATCAATACCTTGTGTCACGCGATTTATATGTCATTCTGCACGTCGCGGAGCCAGTGACGTCTAATGCAGCGAGCATCAGAGGTAAGATCGGGCCTAAAAAATTCAGCCCGACCCTACCCAAGTTGCGGGTACATACAGTTGTGGTCAAAAGTTTACATACACTTGTGAAGAACATAATCTCATAGCTCTCTTGAGTTTCCATTCATTTTTACAAGATTTTTCTCCTATATTGATTGGAACAGATAGATCTTTGTCAGAAAAACATTCATGAGTTTCGGTTCTTTTATGACTTTATTAGGGGTTAACAGAAACAGTGATCAAATCTGCTGGTTCAAAAATATACATGCAGCAACAGGAATTAGCAATTTTGGTGACTTAAAAAGTTGTGTCAGTGAAATGAGCTTCATAACGTGGCCTTAACTTCTTGTGAGTGACTATGAGTGACAACAGCTTGTGACTTTTCTGAGGCCATTTAAATAGGGCTCATTGGATGCAAACGGCAACAAATGCTACAATGGAAAATTCAAAGGAGCTCTGCATGGATCTGTAAAAACGAATCATTGACTTGGACAAGTCAGTAAAGACACTTGGAGCCATTGCAAAGCAGCTTTAGGTCCCAAGAGCAACAGTACAAACAATTGTTTGTAAGTATGAAGTGCATGGCACTGTTTTGTCACTGCCACGATCAGGAAGAAAACGCAAGCTATCACCTGCTGCTGAGAGAAAACTGGTCAGGAGGGTGAAGATTCAACCGAGAATCCCCGAAAGCAGACCTGCCAAGAATTACAAGCTGTTGGAACAGAGGTGTCAGTGTCCAAGGTCAAGCGTGTTTTTTATATCAATGGACTAAGAGGCTGCCGTGCAAGAAGGAAGCCCTTGCTCCAAATGTGGCACCTCAAGGTTCGACTGAAGTTTGCTGCTGATCACATGGAAAAAAGATAAGCCCTTCTGGAGAAAAGTTCTGTGGTCAGGCGAAACAAAAATCAAGCTATTTGGCCACAATGCTCAGCAATATGTTTGGAGGAGAAAAGGTTAGGCCTTTAACACTAAGTAGGATAATAGGATAATGAAGGTGGTGGATTACCTTCAAATTCTTCAAGATAACCTAAAGTTATCAGCCCGAAGATTTGGTCTTGGGCACAGTTGGGTTTTCCAACAGGACAAAGACTCCAAACACACATCAAAAGTGGTAATTGATTGGCCAAATCAGGCTATGAATAAGGTTTTAGAATGGCATCTCAAAGTCCTGACTTAAACCCCATTGAGAACTTGTGAAGATGCTGAAGAAACAAGTCCATGCCAGAAAGTCATCAAATTCAACAGAACTGCATCAATTCTGTCAAGAGCAGTGGTCAAATATTCAACCAGAAGCTTGCCAGAAGCTTGTGGATGGATACCAAAAGCGCCTAATTGTAGTCAAGATGGCCAGGGGACATGTTACCAAATATTAGCGCTGCTTTATGTATATTTTTGACCCAGCAAATTTGATCACTTTTTTCTGTTCACCCATAATAAACTCATAACAGAACCAAACCTCGTGAATGTTTTGCGACAAAAATCTATCTGTTCCAATCACACTATCAGAAAAAAGTCAGAGTTGTCGAAATAATTGGAAACTCGACAGCCATGACATTATTTTCTTCACAAGTGTATGCAAACTTTTGACCACAACTGTGAATCCGAACCCGCCCGAACTCAACAGATTAACTTGATTTGATAAACGAGCCTGAAAAAAACCCGGAGCTTTAATTTGCCGCCAAAAAATAAACGCAAAGCTTTACTCCGGCTGTGTGTACTCCAGCGCCAAAGTGAGCGTTTCAGCTGAATTACACAGCTTGGGGTTTACTTGGGGCAGAGTCCCTCTGATCGAGTGTGCACTGCGAGTTCAGCGCCTAAATGAACGGCACGGCATCTCGAGCGACAATCAGCAAACGAAAGTAAACTTGAACAAAATGACAACGAAAAGAAAATATAATTCTGCCGATTACTAGCTGAAAATAGTGAAATATTTGGCCAAAAGCAGAAGGAAAGTTTATAAAGCTTATAAGCTATTGGCAAGAAGCAGAAACGAAATCTGACTTGAGGGAGGTGGAATCCGCGCGTCTTTTACTCCAATACAGAGGAGGTAATTTTCTCTGAATATAGTGATTCTGAGTTAAACTGATAGTTTGGTAACCATTTTCTTTATCCAGATAATTATATAAGCAAAAGTAAGTGCATGCTGTGTAGATCCTCCACGAAGGGCGAGAGAGAAGCCTGATCGGCCCTAATTAATGATTGGCATTTAAAGCCCGAACCCGGCCCAAATCTCGGGCCCGGGCCCAAGATCCTACCGCTAAAGAGCATATTAGAGCGAGGTGGAGTGCGAACTAATGGGTTATTTTCAAAGGCTACAGTAAATTCAACCCTTGAAACATGACAAACACGGAGAAAACAGTTAGACCAAAGTCCTCAAAAGTGTGGGAGAACTCCATACTGCTCAAAACCCAAACCTGCAAGCTTTGCAAAAGTGATACAGCATGGCACGGGAGCAACAAGATGATGAGGCAGCATTTATAACGTAAACACGTAGTTATTAAGATAATCATCAGTTACAGCCGTAAAGTATATGAAAATGTGCCATAACTAAATCAATTTGTTTTGTTTTTTGTTTTGTTTTTTCAGAAAAAGCTCAAAATGGACTCTGATGAAGACAGTGATGAAGATGATGATGATGATGATGAGTATGTTTTTTCACTCCGGTCATAATCATTTCACTCTCAAACTTATGCCAATTTATGTTTATTTGTATAGCCCTTAATCATAAGGAGTCTCAAAGGGTTTCACAGGCTACAGACTATTATTAAATATTAAGTATGAAATAGGTATTATATAGTTATATTTTATATATATTTTTTTGTAGTGATGATGAAGACAGTGATGAAAAAGTCACACCTCAAAAGACCCCAAAAAAGGTAAGCTTGCTTTTAATCTTGATTTTCAAATGTATGTTTTTATAAAAAAAATCTAATTGAAAAGAAATTATTTGTTATTCGAGAAATATATATCTAAATCAATATTTAGATATGATTATTTTAGAACACGTCTACCGTTATTCACAATATGTATGACAAGGTGCACTTCCCAGTTGGACTGCTATTCCTTAAGTGTCCACTCGGTGTCAGCATAAGCAGAAACTTGTGCACAAATGAGGTTCTATGTTTGCAGCTTCATTGAAATATACCCCAACAGACTGTATGCTTCCTACGGCATCATATCATTTGCCTCCATCCCCCGCCTACAACTCCTGCACCCACTGACCGGCCATAGTTTCCTTCCCCCCTTCAACAACTAAAAAACATGGAAGTTTTTCATCCTGGTGTTCACTCTTGCGCCCACCTGTTTTCGCTGAGTAAAACACAGGGTTGCGGTGTTGTAATGATTGGATTTCTCCTCTGTAATCTAAGGGAATTGTCACTGTCTAACCAGCAGGACGGCACTATTTCATCACTGCTCTCACACCCCTGTGCATTTTTTAAAAATACAGATGCAGTATTTGCAGTAAGTGCCGATTGATCAATATCAGAAAAATGCAGTGGTGTTAAATTGCTCAATCGTGCACCTCGTTTTTCTATTATGTCACCTGTGTACAGCGTTTCCTACACTCTCTCAGTTAAAAGTCTTCGTTTGCTCACAGGCTTAAATATCTTTGGCTTCGGTCGTCCTACTGTACATACAAACACCCCCTGCCCCCCCAAAAAGTATTCCCTCGATTTTTGCGGTTAGTTCGAGGGAAAACCACTTATATTAAGTACATTTCTGTGAAGTAGGAACCATTTACTATTGCGTCACACAAGGAACCTGTTTACTCGTGCTTGTTACTGCGCACACGCAGTTTCCATTGTCTGCAATGTTTTTATATTGCAAAGCAAATGTGGGAATTGTAGTACAGAGACCGTTTTAACTCTTGCCCACATGGTAAATTGGGACAGTCCATAAGTCATGTATGCAACAGATGTATCCATCTATATTGAGATTTAAAGAAGTATCAGGGTTCCCGCAGATCCTTGAAAACTCTTTAAAGGCATTGAATTCATTATTCTACAAATAATGCCTTAATTGGCATAAAAATGTCTTAAATCAAATTTTCAAAAGTCCTAAAAAGGTGAACACATAAGATTAGTATTTGTTTGAACCAAAAGAAATCTAGCAATTGCCTTTTTTATAAAATTTTCCAATATACTTATGTGGCAACATGCAACAACTATCAAAACGGTGATGTGGTTTCAGTCAGGCTTTTCAGAGCAGATGCATGTCTTTGTTCTACTCTTAATACACATAGCAAATCTGGACAGAGACATTCATTTTGGACCACGGCAAATAGAAAATTTAGGTAGTCGCTGTCCAACCAACATTTTTTTGCCATGGCTTAAAGCTGTGCCAGGTAATGTGAACAAGGCACAATGTATTGTGATCAAGAAACATTTGATGATGTTTTTTTGTTTAATTGTGTGTTTTTTTGTCGACTTGGTCTTAAATTTGATTTCAAAAGGCTTAAAAAGTCTTCAATTTAACTTGCCATAAGTTGCAGGAACCCTGCTTTCAGAGCAGGCGGATGTCTCAGTTCTACCCACAATATATAGAGCAACATTGGGCAGAGACATTTACTTTGGGCCATGGGACAGTGTAAATTTAATGAAGTTACTGTCCTACGAGATTTTTTCACCATGGGTTAAAACTGTAACACGTAATGTGTACGAGGAACGCTGTATTATGTGCTAGAAATTATATATATATATATATATACACATATATTTATATTTATTTATTTTTTGTTTTTTTGTCGACTTGGTCTTAAACATGATTTCAAAAGCCATTAAAGAAGTCTTATAAGTTTTGAATTTATCTTGAATTTATCTTCCCTTGAGCTGTTAGAACCGTGATATTGTCTGTCTGGCAAGCCACATTAAGCAGACCTTGTAAATAGTCGAGACGCAGCACACTCTTGGAGCGGGAGCACACAAGCACGGCTCTTTGTTGATAAATGTGTTAAAGTCTATCTTCTTAATTACGTTGTTTTGCCCTTTTCATGGGAATGTTCAATAACGGCACATATAAAGGGTTGTTTTCCTGTTACTAGTCATGTTAGCGTGACTTTTGGATCGCTCCAAACATCACCCAAGAAACAGAAGGCAGTACTTTGATTGGTCTGAGTGTAGTGGGGCTCTTAAAGTGATGCTGACATTCTGTGATTCACGCAAAAATCTGCAAAACTGTAATGAATTAAAAAAATAAAAACACAATGCATCGAGGAGCGTGAAAGTGGAACCGCTATATGGCAAGGGAACACTGTATTTGACATTGATTCTGTTTGAGCCTTTGCACCTGGCTCTTTACTTAACAAGTTTTGTGTGTATCCACAATCACTTTTATGTACATGCGTGTGCATTAGCTTAATTTGGGCTCTCAGTTTCTCCCCGTTTTGGCAAAAACACGCGGTCCGGGGCAGAATCGTGCCAGGGCGGGAGATCAAAGCAAAGCAGATGTGCATACCTGTGACGTGAGCGCCATTCCTCGCCTTGAGGTCAGATGACAGCTGAGTGTGTCTGTCACCTGTTAGGTACTTATGTGTCTTTTATTTCCGCGTGCCTCGTGCCCACTTTTTCACATTTGTCATCTCAAAGATTACAGCCTTAGATGGAGGCGATTAAGGAATGAAGCCGAAATCTTTCTTCATTGGTGTAATTGTATTGAGACATTATCAGGGTTCCTGCAGATCCTTAAAAAGTCTAAAAGGCATTCATTTCATTATTATAAAAGTAAGGCCTTAATCGGCATTATAATGTCTTGAATCTAAATATCGAAAGTCTAAAAAATGTGAACAATTAATACAATTTATATTTGTTTAAACTAAAAAGATTTTGCAAGATTTATGAGTTTTCTTTTTCAATTTTTCGCCGATTTAGTTTCGTGGTAACATCGCATGATCTTAAGGTTGATGTGGTTTCAGTCGGGCCTTTCAGAGCAGACGTTTGTCTTAGGTCTACCCACAATACAGGTAGCAGATTCAGACAGAAACGTTTTACTTTGGACCTTGGGAAAGTGTATATTTTAGTTGAAGTGTCTGTCTGACAAACGTTTTTAGCCATAGCTTGTTTCAGTTGTCTTTGGTCTTAAATTTGATTTCAAAAGGCATTAAAAGTCTTAAAAAGTATGGAATTTAACTTGTCTTGTCTGTATTATGATCAATCAGCTTATCTTTCTATATAAATGTGTGTTTCTAAAGCTGCATTATTGTGTTTAAAATTTGAAACAGAGTATGACTTCTGATTTCTTTTTCCAGGTATGCCATTGTAACAGAATCAAAATGTAAATTTGACACTTTTTTTCACCCCTATATGGTATTGGGGTGTATAACGGAATTTTGTAATATACATTCTTTAAGATTGTGTACAAAATCTGGGTTGTATTTTGATAAGTAAGCATTTTATTTTTCCCCATTGTTGACATTTCTTAAGATGGTGAAACCCAATTTTGAAGTCAATTAGAAAAATACATCTGGGACATAAGGGCATGAGTTCTTTCTGTATGGGCCTAAATTTAGGCTGGGTAAAAATTTAGGCCGTCTCAAAAACTTTTTTTATCAATCAGTCCAGACAATTCAGATTTTAGTTGATTCAAAACGATAAAACTCCACCCACATTTATTTGAAAAAAAATAATATTGATTAAAAATCATCCTGTGCATCAAGTTTATTCAAGCAGAAGGATATTGAATAATTAACACTTAACACTCATAGCCTTTGCAAAAAAATATCTACTTATAGCTTGTGACTTAAGTTATTTAAATGTCACAATTATTGATTTTCTTCTTAATAGGCGAATTGATCGAGTTAATTTTACAGGCTTCCTCTGACTTGGCTAGCATCTCCGGTGCAGCACTAACCCTTTGCAGCTAGCATTGCTAACAAAACTGCTTGCATTATCGGCTAACATCGCCTTTGTTCTGTCATTTTACTCATTGTCTTAAAAGAGTAGAGGATGAAAATTGTTTACTTACTTACTTATTGCTCCAGCGAAGGTCGGGGGGTCCCGTCCCTGTGCGTTGAGCCGACCAGATGAACCAGGTTTTTCCAATGCTGGCGGTCTTGTGCCAGCTGTTCTGCATCCTCTACGGCAACTCCGTGTTGTTGGAGGTCGCCCGCAACGACGTCGAGCCATCGAGTGCGGGGTTTCCCTCGTGGTCGTCTCCAGCCTGCGGCCTTTGGGTCAAACTGGAGAATGGCTCGTGTCGGATGGTCTGGTGGTAGACGAAGGACATGGCCAAACCAGCGGGTGCGGCGTTGTGCGACCAAGGAAGATGCTTGGGGCTGGCACGTGCGGGCTCTGAGCTCTTTATTGGAGACTCGCTGGGGCCACCTGATGTTCTCGATGGTTCTGAGAGCCCTGCTATCAAAACCATCGATTCTTGTGGCCAGGGTGTCGTTCAGGGGCCATGTTTCTGAGCCATAAAGCAGGATAGGGAGTACGGCGAGGTTGTAAATGCGGAGCTTCGTCTTGCGTGCGATGGTCTGGTGCCGCCAGAGTGGTTTCCAGAGAGACTGCAGAGCAGATGCTGCCAGGGCTCTTCTGCGGAGAATCTCTGGTTTTAGGTCCCCATTGTCTGTCACCATGGACCCCAGATATACAAAGCTCTTGACAGGCTCTACGATGTCGCTACCAATTTGGATGGGAGGTGGATCTGGTCCATCACCGACATACATGAACTTGGTTTTCGTCCAACTCACTTGCAGGCCAAGCCGCGCTGCCTCTTCGCTGTAAATGCCCAGAGCGTCTCTCAGCTGGCTGTAGGAAGTGCTGAGAATGATGGTGTCGTCAGCATACTCCAGGTCAGTCAGGTGGTAGTTGCCGAAAGATGGGTCTGGCCTTGATGCGGCGAGGGGGCTTGCGTGTTCCAGTGACCCTGGAGAGCGATACCGTCGGGAGCTTGCTCCTGGTAGGGTCACCCATGGCGGGCCGGTCTCCGGGGTAGGTTCCAGACAAACAAAGACCCCAGCGTGTCGGTACGCTGTGAGGTGGCAGCCCCACCAACCGACTATCCTGCGGAGGGCTAACAACTCACCCAGGAGAAACACACTTTGTTACGAAACTGAAAATTGTTTGGGGATTTTTTTTTGTTATATTAGGCCAAAATTGTTCAGTTCTAGTTAGGCTATAACCTTTTTAGGCTATAGTGCACCTCGTGCAGTACAGACCGTGCAATGTTTTCTCGTCAATATTAAAACATGACAGGTCTCTTGTCACGACTAAGGCGTTTTCTGCGGTTCTCATCTCTTCATGTCCTGAACGTCTCGTAAATGCCATGAGTTGATGTTTCGCTTCAGGAAACGACACGCATAATGGTCTTGTAGTCGTTATGTCAACACGGGCAATTACACTCGCAAGCCGCTCCAAGGCGAGGAAATGAAGGCTAGGCATTGAGGAAAATATAGGTTAGTAGATAACGGTGTTGGGGGAATTTATATCATTTGAAGCATTAAACGAAAGTCCTCCAAGAGGTTATGGAGTCAGAGCTTTCTTCTTATTCGTGTTGTCTCTCCACTTTTTTGAATGATCAAGTTGAACTATGACCTACTTTGTGCAGTTTGTGAATAAATGTACAAATCTGTTTAAGATGTATTGAACTGTCATCCTAATTTCTAAATGGTTTGCGTCAATGCCACAGGGTCCAGAAATATCAAAGAAGGCTACCAAAGGACATATGAAACAAAATGGCCAGGCGCAGAAAGGATCAAGGGTTAAACCACAAACGAAGGTAAATACAAATTGTTGCTTCCCCACAGACATGTTGATATTACATGTAAACTGATGGCTGCAGCTGCCTTTCAACAATTATAATTACCTCCAAAACAAGTGGAGGAAAAATTGCTTTCTTTGTTGCAATGGAATGTGATAAGTGCATTCTAATTTTTTTCTACCTGATAGTACATTTGTATGGCGGAATGTCTTGGGCGGCTGCTTCTCAAAGCCCAAATCTTGAACTCTGCCTCTTTCTTAAGCAAACACACCTGACCTCTAAAATGGTTTTCCTGGGGCAAGGTTTAAACCCGTGACCCCGTGTCCCGACCCCCCCCCTCTCTGTCTTGGGTCGCGGCCACCTTTTGATGCCCCCCATCAGCCCGCTCGGCAACATGCATCACCGAGGGAATACAAATCCAAACGTTTCGCATAGCATTTGATCAAATGGTTTTGACAGGAACAAAGATAAGGGCGCTTTGCCACAAAGGCAATACGGCCATACCAATTGCTGCTTATCTGACCCCTGGAAAGGTTGTGATTTGTGGGAAAATGTTAAGAACATAAGTCTCAAGGTGAGGGAAATAGGACTTTTACACCAGAACTGCTGTTACTGTTATTTGATACGTATATAATCCAAACATTACACTCATTCAAAAACCTGTTGAAGTGAATGAGAAAAGGCCAATGGATGATATCATAGAAAACACTTGTTTTCTATTTTGCTGCAATCGTAGCAATGAATAAATCGTACCAATAAATTAACATTTAAAAATTCATATATGGTTGCGCCAGGCAAGAAATGTTCTGAACCAAAATGCCTTTTTTGTACATGACATCATCACTGGAATAGTCAGAAAAGCAAACAAACAATTCCCTAGGAATGGAATTCCAGGGATGCCGTCCTCTAAAGAAACGGTTTTAAATTCTCATCTCTATGCTGGCTTTTTCAGGCCTGTACAGGACTGCTTTTTGCTTGCGTGGGATTTTACCAAAGGCAGTTTCAAGAACCTTTGCCTGGGTAGTTAAGGTCACTTGGATTTTCTTCTGCAATTTAATTTGTGAACTGTGAATTATTGTTTTGTAAAAATACTTCAAATGAGCAAATGATCTGCCTTAACGATTTGAAGTATTTGCTCATTTTTTCTCACTTGAATAGAAAATTGGAATATAGTTACTTAAGAGGAATTACATGTACCCTCAAGGTTAGTGGTAATTTTGGTGCAAAATCTTAAATAATAAATCCTAAAGAAAAGCTGCACAGTTTATAGGATCTAATGGGATGGTAAATTATTCCAAATTTGACCGATGCAGTATATTGAAAGTTAGCACGGAACATGGAAAACATGTTTTTGGACTACGGACACTAAAAAAGTAAAACTAAAGAATAAAAGGAAAAGAAAATGAAAAAAAGCCAAAGAAGAAGAAAAATTAAAAGAAAACAAAAAAGGAAATAAGACAAAAAGTGAAATTCAAGAAAAAAGGCAAAGAAAAATGAAAACAATAAAAAGGAGAAAATGAAAAACTCAAGGAACTAAACATCACTTGAAACGATGCAGAGTCCAAATAAGAACGTAATACATGGACACATTACAAAAGTCAATTAATGATATCAAAAAGTATAAAATAATTAAACTCAAATTTAATGTGACTAAGTAAGTTAAGGAATTAAAAATGACTGAAGGTTATAATTAAAGAACTCATGCAATCACAATTACCCGTGTATATGTTGCAAATTAATATAAAACAAACCATAAAAGAGTACAATATGAATATTTGAATAATTATTTTTCTTATTTTACTAAAAAACTAATTTACAGTTTCAACTTGTTTTTCTAATAGGGTCATTTGTTGTGTGTGTGTTTTTTTTTGTTGTTTTTTTTTTAAATTAGGAAAGGACCCTTGGAATGTAAGAAAATAATACTTATAATAAGCAAAATTAATGGGAAACTGTGTTGAGCACTAGATGTCACTGTATCATGCAGTACAACTGAAAAAAATGCTATAAAGCACAAGGAAGAATACAAACTACAAAGACCATGTGTAATCAAACCACACCAATTTTTCTTCTCATTCTTTTGTCCAGCCTTTTTGTCATTTTTGTGGATTTATAACAGTTAGATGGTGGACTATTATGTAAGCTCCCATTAACTGAGGCTCATTTTATGTAAAATTAATGAGCATTGTTTGACCTACAATTATTCAAAAAAATGCATGTTACTATGAGAGTTGATGTGTTTTAGCTTATTCAAATCAATATTTTTTTTCTTCAAATGAATTTTGCCAAAGTTTTTTGTCACTAAATTGCACTAACTATTACACCGACTTTAAGTGCCGGTGATCAATATTTTAATTACCGTATTTAAGCACTAGTAAGGCGCACTGGATTATAAGGCACACCCCAAAAAATAGTCTTTTATGATGTTTCATATGTATATATATCTAATCTAATGTATTTGTAAAGCACTTTTCAGGCAAAACATTGCCACTCAAAGTGCTGTATAAAAACAGCATACAACAAGAAAGTAAAATCCCCACTTATATAAAAATCCCCCCTATCCCCGACAACCCAAAACAACCCATACACATGCACACACAATGGTAAAATAGAATAAAATCAAAATAAGTAGTGATAAACATAAAATACAAGGTGCACTGCACGAAAAGGTGTATGGAATTAAAACAACAGTAAGAGCTAGGAGTTGCATAAGAAATACATACACATACATTTAAAGTTAAATAACTTAAATGAACATTATGACATCTGACTAAAATGAAATAATTCTTTCATAAATGTTTACCGTATTCATTGTAGCTATGCATTAAGGATTGACCAATATGGGTTTTTCAGGGCGAATACAGATACCGATTATTAGTATTAGGAGGAGGTAGATCACTGATACTTGAAGCCAACATTCACATGCTGTATAGCTTAAATTAAAAAAAACTTTTATAGCTTGTTGAAACCTTTTACTGTAAATAAATTTGTATTTTTACACAACCAACATAATTAATTTTTCACTTCAACCAAAAACTAACTGTGCAAGAAATAGAATTGGATTAAGCAGAAATCTGTACAAAAGTATACAAAAACTTAAATAGCTCCCTGTAACTTTTTACAGTAGAGAAATTAAAAATGTCAATACAACCAACATGGTTTAAAACAATGGTTCCCAAACTTTTTGAGGCTGGCGCCCCCTAGGCTCCCGAGTGTATTACTAGCGCCCCCCCAAACCCCACTCCCAGCAAATCCCCCACCCGCCCTTTGACCATTTTTTACTTTTCGATTCTTAAATAGATTGAAGTAACTACCCACCGATGAAATGCACTAGATAGCACTTCAAGCTCATTAAAATAGTGGTCTGGAGAATTTTCAAAATAAAACATCACAAAATATCATACCAATTATTTATTTTGACATGTCTTCATAACCAAAAACAAAGACAACATCTAACATAAATAACATTTGAAAAAAGGATATGATAAACTCTTTAAAAAAATCAAGAACATTTGCACAGTATAAAAGATCAAATGTAGACACTAAAAATAACCCACACCAAACAAAGTAAACAACAATAAATAAATTGTGCACACTATAATAATAATAATAATAATTTCCTTGTATTGTCATTCTGTGTAACAATGTACACAGAACGAAATGTCGATTGCACCTGACCCGTTGTAGCGAGCCGATGCAGCCGCAGCCAACAGAGGGCGCCGCCGACCACTTTTTAAGTCTTAGGAATGACTCGGCCGGGGCGCGAACCACCGACCTCCCAGTCTCAAAACGGGCGCCTTACCATCTAGGCTACAACATTGCACACTAAAAATAATACACATACTTTTAAGGCTGTAAACATAACATGTCTGCAATTAGTGTAATATAAAATGTGTCATGTGCTACTGCAGCTTGTTCATCAGTGCAATAAATGGATTCAACTATTAATTCAAACCCACCATTCCTGCTAACTTATTAACACTACTGCTACTACTATCTATGACTCTTATTATAACATTTCATAAATGCATAAATAAAAAGTGTTACCTCTAATGGATAATGCCGTTTTAGGGTTGGCACTATTAGACATTTTTAGCTATAGTCACAGCATTGGTTATTTCTTTGTGCCTTTGCAAACATTTTTCGAACGGTGTGAAGGGCGCAAATGCTGCTTTGAAGGAGGTTTGTTTACCTCCAAGTCCAATTGTAGATGCACCTACTTCGTCTTTTACTTGTAATCTTTTTGGACGTGCCGTGTATTTTGATATGTGATGGTTTTTAAGGTGATGGTAAAAATGACTTGTTTCCTCTGGACCTAACGACTACGCGAAAGCAAATTCTGCTACCGGCGTTTTCTTCTGTCGCATGTCCGCTTCATCAAAACCAAAATAGGTCCAAACAAGTGATGTACCGCCCTTCTTCGATGCAAGCATAGTTTCCTTCTCGTTTGCTAACTATGTTTACGGAGTCCGCCATGACACTTAATGAGCTCACACGATGGATGTGGCATCGTGTGCGCTTGCAAACTTTGAATCGCGTTTATTGGCTTGCGCTATGATTAAAACTTTCCTCTGATTGGTCAGCGCTTTTAAAACTTGGAACAGTAACAATTGTGGTTGGCCAAAACTCCATCACTCACTACCAACCCTTGGAAAAAAACGCAGTGTTTTGTGGTTTCTCAACTGCATGACGTTCAAACTTCTGACTTTGACTTTGGACTACCGCCTTCTTCTTCCTCACCATACCCCCCTGATCTTACCACTGCCAGGGGGGCAATACCGGCCACTCTTGGGAACCACTCAAAACAAAAAACGCATTGAAATTTAAACAGACCATGTGTGGGCTTTCCTGTTTTAGAGCCAGATTGACAAACTAATGTTATGGTAACAGCTACAAGTAATTAATAGATCCGAAAGAGAAAGCTAGGCCACGACCACTATAGTTATGGTATCCGTCTATCACACGCAAAGCAAATAGAGCGGCCAAAAAAACAGTGAGCTCTTCGTGATAGCATAGCCATAACACTTCTTCTGTATTATGCAAACCTATCTCAAATGACCGTAGAAAAGGGTCTCAATTTGTATATACAGAGCTATACTCATGGGATCAAGATGCCCAAAGTCGCTAATAATCTTTTAAGGGTGAATGCCAAATGTTTGCGATCTATGAGGAGGTCAGCCTCATACCAACTACACATAAAAATAGCCTCAGATTCGTGAGAGATAATGGTTTATATAGGATAGACAAATGAGTGACCCAGCACATCAAATTCACAAAACGAGTCGTGCAGTCTCCACTTATCTACGGCAAGGCACATATGGAAACTACATCACGTGCCTCACAAACCCGATACGCCAAATCATGAACTGCACATCCTGTGTATCCTATAATTTACAAGTTTTACTTTAATTACGAAACACAACCTTTGCTTGTATTTATTTTTGTCTTATGCTAACGAGGGTGCAGTGATATACTCAAAGAAAGTACAAGTAAAGCGGCCGCATTAACTGACAAACTTCCTACTGACAACTAACCAACCCAACAGCGGCGTAATAAAAAATAAAACACATACTGTAGAACAAATAACTTTGTTTTGGTTCCCATCGATCCTATGCACGTTGAGATGGTGAAGCCGCTAGCATGCCATGCATTGTACGTGATACAAAAAGGGGCTGGGCTGTCGGCTGCATTGCGTTCTGATTGGCTGAAAACAGCACTGTCGGATCTATTAATTACTCTGCTTTTCACTTTAGCATGCTTTTAATGCTCTCAATCACAAACGCACACACTTGATTCACTGAATAATGTTATGATAAGAGTGAATATACCAGTTTTCACCTGAATGTGCTTACCTAAAACAAGTTTAATGCACTTTTTACGCAATATCTTGATACATACGCACACACACTCTTTTCCACCACATATTTTTGACAATCCCTAATAATATCAGTGGTCTTGATTCACATGCAGGACTCAGGAGTTAGCATAGCTGACGCTGTTTAATCCGCTCTAACGTTATTTTTCCTGCTTCAGTGGCTCCGCCCGCCCTGGTCGCTTATCCAATTAGGAAGCACGGAGGAGGGGAGCATCCGAGGCAAGAGAGGAGCAGAATAGAGGGAGAGCGAGGCTCTGCTGCATTTGAGCCTTAATAACAGTTTTGGATATATTTAATCGGTCCCTTCGAATAAATAAAAATGCCGATACAGATATACGCAAGATTTATGAAATGTTGGTGTCAATAATCCCTCGTCCTAATAATCGGTCGACCTCTACTATGCATTTCCAATTTTATCTTGTATTTTATGGTCTGTAAGGCACACCTGAATAAAAGGCGCACTTTCAAATTTTCCGGCCGATTTGGGGTTTTTGGCTATGCCTTATAGGTCTTATAATTCTATAGTCCAAAAAATACGGTATTCATTCATCCATTCATTTATTTGCCTTGGTGAAAGATCCATGACAGTAAATTGAATCCTTTCAAAAAGGTTTTCACGAAGGTGCAAATGTCTTTTTGCAGCATGCAATTTGAAATAAATCCTACTCTTTATCCACCTTTTGGAGTACATTTTGTTGTAATTTTCTGGGAATTAACAGACATGCCGCTAATAGTTTAAATTTCCACGCTGGTACCCAACAAGTGTTCCCTCTTGACAATCTCTTCACACCCCTCGCTTCCTGGACACACCTTCTCCCAATTGCTCTCATTACCGCCGTTTGATGTCTAGTGCAGCTTGCGCTCCCAGATGCCCCCGAGGAGTGAGGAAAAGGGCGTGGATCTCTTGTTTTTTGGTAGGGTTTTTTTTCCTTTTTCTTCCCTCCTCCTAAATGCAGGTGACTGGTCATTAGATTTTCTTGTCAGATCTGCTGCCAGTAATGCAGTTGTGGCCCAGCGTGTCGCTCCCCCCTTCTTGCGTAACCTAACTTGTCATGAAATATCAACAAAGTCGCGCAGATCGCGAGTCCATTTATCTCCCAGATGTTTTTCTTTAGATTGATGAGCTCCGAAAAGTTATGCCTTGAAGCGGACGTCAGAGTTGTAAAGTTGTTAACCACTTTGCTCAGACTTATCCCGCAGGATGACTCATTGTTTTTAGCAGCTGATTGACATGTGTTAAAACAGGTGCCTATCTGGATAGCATTAGGTGTAAAGATTTTTTTTTTTTTAATTATGCGAGTATGACTCGCCAGATTGGAACTAATGCGCAAAAGAATATTTAAAACGACCTACCCATTGAGTGACATACAGAACCCCTAAATCCAGTAACATTACGTGACATGATTACAAGAGAACAAGTTGACGCCTGTATTCTCAGGCAACATTATTTACTTTGACTTAGTTGGTTGCGACTTTTATATTGTGTCTTTGACAGTGCTTGATTTTTAATGTTGGGTCTTTTAAGAATTAAAAAGGGTTTGGATTTTGCGTAAAGTGCTAGTAAATGCTTAGATTAGTTGTGATGTTTCTCAACAAATCTGCATAAAAATGACGCCGATAACGCATTTTGTTGGCTCCGTGTTGCTGTTGCATTCTTCTTCCCCCTGAAATAACTGCAGCTGGATTTAGTTTGTATGGCATTGTCCTTTGAAGTGTCAGGTCCTGCCTAAGAGGATAGTTAGTGCAAGGATTACGTATAACTTATGAACATTTATTATGGGCCATGCAAAGAATTAAAATAGTGTTTTCCAGTTGTAAATTGTCATGGGAAGAACTTCTTGGAATTGAAAACCATATTTTTTTACCCAACACCTATATGGGGAGAGATTTGTCTCAAAAATTGTTCGGATCCACAAATATATTCGTTTTTTACGAAGGATCTAGAAATCATACATCGTGATACATGCACAGGCAAGATTAAAAATCACATATGTAAATGTGGAATTTACATATGAGATGATACTGGAGAAATTGGAAAGTAGATCCTTATTAAGTGGTTGAATTTGGCCATGAAAAGAGGTGTGCAAACTCTTTATATGTTTTTTTGAGCGATTTTCAACAAAAAACAACAAACAGATGTGCAATTGATTAATTGACAACTGGTCGATATCAAGCTTATCTACATTAAATATTTGGCATTTCATTGACCTCCATGAAAGAAGACCTGTCACCCTCAGCACCAAAAAATGTATACCTGCATTTTATAGGTACAGGTTAATTAAAAAAATGATGATGCTGCAACTCAAAGGTTTCAATTTGGCTCTTTTTAACAAAATCTGTTTCATTGTTCAGTTCACACATAGATTTAGATTTTTTCATTAACAAGATATGGACCAATTAAAGTAATAGTTTGATTGCACATCATTTTTGTATTACAATACATGTTGTGCAATGTTCAGACAGAACAAACCCGATATAAAAGTAGTTTTAATGCAAGCCTAATTCTTAAAGCTCTTGCCCAAAAAAAACTATGTGGCTTGCTTGCTTAATGCCAGCTTTGAGTAAGTCAATAATTTCCAAACTTCATTCCCTTTATTTCACAAATTTTTAGATTGGTCATTGATCTAATGGCCATCCCTAATTAGTTTAAACAAAATACAATCATCATGTTATGTTTTAGGATACGACGTTGAAATGTAAACATTATTTTATCAGATTCAACAACAAACTGATTAATCGATTACAAAGATATTTTTTTGAAAGTTGTTAAAGTCAACAGAAACCCTGACAGGCGGATGAAACAACGATTACAATAATTTGAGAACATTGTGAACTAAATTCATGTCAAGTGTCACTTTTAAGTAACCAATTATTAAGATGAAAGGATTTTTTTTTTTCATACATAACTCAGCGTATGCACCTGAAGTCTTGTTTGATTTGAACGTGAACAGTCGCAGAGAGATGAAGAGAACCACTCTTGACTTGATATATCTCTCTATATCTCGGTTTTGCATAGTTCTCAATGTCGAGCAGCCCCCTCCCATCCCACCACCCCGTTTCCCCCGCGGGCAAACTTGATGAGTAAAGGTGTTGCTCAAACACGTGTTTGCTTTGGATTGAAGACGACAGATTGTGTCAAATGAGAGCGTGCTTGTGATTACGTTCTGTGTCTTGTGGCATCTGTAATCAGCGTCTGGGCCAGATGAAAAAGCCGGCGTGTTTATCAGCTGTTTCAGGTCCGCAGCTGGCCTTTGGTGCTGGCTTATGCCTGTAAATAATAAACGCAGCGGATTTGGCTGGCCAGCAGCCAGCAGCATATGTGCTTTTTGTCTGGAGCGGGCCGAGTGTGCGCCAAGTTTTTTCTTTTTATTCCGACCTTTTGATGTACGTTGTAAAATACAAGTCTCACGCACATGGGGACAGATGACAATATTTTTTTCAACATGGAGTAATGTTAAAAATATGATCCATTATCATATCCCTGAAAATTGTCCATGTTTTCAACTGTGTAGGGTAGGTGGATGTTCTTGATTCTCAAAGACAGATATTTGGTCTTGGACACACAATGTGAAGTTTTGCATCGTTTTAAAACGGAATTTAGAATGAAAAAAACAAGCCTGACAATGTCTCTCTTTTTTTGCACTGAGTGCTATCAATGACTCTTTGATTTAAGCCAGCACATTTGCCATTCAATCCTGTCAAGAGGGATGAGAGCATAAAAAACGTGTCTTGGACAGAGCACTGAGCCTATTAGGGAGAGTTTTACAGTACAAGCAATTTTGTGACTAAATGGATTCATTAAAGAACAATCTATATATCAGAAAAATTATATGATCGATAATAGGTCAGAAGTGATCTGTTGAAATGTGTCTTCACACAAAATGCTTTTGCTCACTAAAAATGGGTACAAATAATTTGTGCTAAACCACAATATTCTTGATGGGTGAGTGTCGATTCAGGCCTTTTAAAAATCTATATATTAGAACCTGCCTTGGTGAATAATCTGCCCTTTAGTGGCCATTTTAGAATGAGGAACCCAAAATTGAATATTGTGATTATCAAATCCATTAAGAAAGTTGGATTGTTGGGATATTGTGTATTATTTAATGCATTCTAGGGGTAACGGAAACGTTTTTAATGACATCTCCAATTTCACGGCTGTAGGGAACTTTGTTTTCTGTCGAGTTTTTATTCAAATTTTTTCTAATCTAGTTCTTTTGTTTTTGTTTTTTCACTACGCATATGTTTAAAAAAAAAAATGAACAAACTAAATAATCCATCCATTCCATCCATCCGTTATCTGCACCGCATATGGTCAGAAGGGCTGTGAGGAGTGCTGTAAACCCATCCTTGGAATACATTGTTTAATTAAATTAAATAAAACAATACACAAATTTAAGACAACAGTGGAACAATGAATTTTTATTGTTTTTAGTCTTGTACCGTACTAAAATTGATATATATACGCACCGTAAAACTCCGTCTACAGAGCGACTATTAACACCTTAACATTCCGATGGCTGCTGGTGGGCCGCCGGGCTTTTCATAAACAAATATGTGTCTGTATGATTTTACAAGTCACTGAAATACGTCATGCCACATATCATTGGAAAGCTTCAACTTTTGGGACGATTCAAAAATAATCTCATCAGAGAAACATCACGATCAGCCTTAACAAGATACCCTAAACCTATAAAGCCGGCGTAACTCACCATTACGTCCCCTGGCCATCTTAACTTCTTTGCATGTCCCAGAAAATTTTGTTACATCAAGGACAATCCATAGAATCCACCCGTGTAAAATATTTACTCCAAAACAAACAAATGGAATGAATGGGAGTCCACCTAAACCATTTCTGCTTCCTTGGACGTTGCTTTTTGTAATCCGTTCGTTTCGCCACATTATTTCCGTTTACGAATAAACAGTCTTGTGATTAGCGCCCCTTTCGAATGACACCTTTTTCATGATGAGGGTCTGTTCATGCCAGTTTTATTCGTGCACAAAGCACAGACTTACATTAAATTTGGGTTCCACAACACATATATTTCATCCGTCTCACTCCTACCTCTACTGCTGAGGCACCCCTGGCGGCCGTTAGAAACAAATGCATAAATTAGCTGCATCATTGAATAAGCCGCAGGGTTGAAATCTTGGGAAAAAAGTCGCAGTCTATAGTCTGAATTTGACAGTATATGTATATTAGGGCTGCAACAATTAATCGATGAAACTTATTAAAATCGATAATTAAGAGCATTTGAAACAAATTAATTCATCGATTAGCTGTGTTGCACGATTTAAATGGATAGATAGATAGATACTTTATTCATCCCGTAGGGAAATTCACACTTCCAGCAGTCTACCCCGTTGTTTATTAACAGATTAACATGATGCCCTAGGGGTGCTTGTAGCGGAGTGGATGACGTCACGCCAGTCCAAAAGTTCGACATCCCTGCGGCAGATGGAAAACTTTTCTTTGTGAAAATCCAGGGATACACCACCTCGTGTTAGCAAGTCCGCCTCCTCTCCGATTCCCCTCGGCTTTCGTGTCTCTGTTAAGCGGCGTTGAAGCCAGACAGCTCTGAGTAGCTCCGGGTGGCTACACGTTAGCGTCCGGAATGCTAAACGTGAGCCACGTTTCTGCAAAACACAGCAACTGCGCTCCCTGTGCGCTTCGATGTTTTCCACCAGCACTCGATGATCTTATTTGGTCGTGAGTTCGCATTTACCATGATTACGGATGGTACCGAAGACTTATAACGCCGCTAGCCGCTTCGCTAGCTCCGACTCTTCTTCCACGATAGGCCCCTTCATCACGCCGGCACGAGAATTCTTCAGGGCAAGGAGCTGAAATTCCTTGAATACACGCATTTTTTGTGCGCTAAAACCCATGTCCCATAGGATAGAAGCAATCCATAGTTTAGTTGTCAAAACGGGAAGAAAAAAACACCGAAGATAGGAGCAGACAATAAAACAATAGGGCAGCTGCTGGAAATTTATGTGTCACTCAGCACGTCACAGGGCCAATGACATCACATGCGGCGCGAGTCAGCGAGCATAACAGACCGAGGTGGAGTGTGAACTAAAGCTGCTATTTTTAAAGGCTACGGTCAATTCAACTCAATTCAATTCAAAGGCCCACATTAAACCACACCACCTACATTGGATATTACCGAATCTTACTGCAATATGTATTATGTGTGTGCATGTAAGAATTACTTTTTTTTCTTTCAGTTAAATTATCTCTAGCTGGTTTAAATGTGCTTCATATGAAAACACCCAACTTTCACTCAATGGTGGTGAAATTAGGCATCGAGTTGTAATTTTCTGGTAAAGTCCGAGTGATAAAGTGATCGCTCGCTTGATGTGCTAGCTTTTGCTTTCAGTGACCGTGTATGTATGTATGAGCCAGATACTTTTTATTATAGTTAAATGAAAGAAAGAAGTTTATTTGGGGACAGCATAAATAATTACCAACCACTCAATCAACACAAAGGAACATCAAATGTTTTGCACCTATCACACACAAAAAAATAATTGGCGTAACAACACAATATTATCATAAACATGTGCCCCAAAGGGATTAAGCTTAAGCAGTCTTTAATTTTGCCTTATAAAAAAGCTCAATTTGCACACCATGGTGTTAAATAAGTTTAAGATTAAGCATCGAGTTTTATTTTTCTGGCAAAGTCCCAATGATTATTTTGTCCTTGTGAATTGTACCATAGTAATACTATACGTTCTTCATAGAAAACAGCAAACACTGACAAGCTTCATGATGAGAAAGAGACATCATGCACGCCACAGCAAGCAGCTGTCATCACTGAGATCCTCACTGACATGCTCACATTTTTGGATTGCAAAGCAAAGTTATCAAAGAAGGAAGAGTGAGTGACTGAGTGAGCAAGGGTGATAGTGGTTACTTTTTGCTTGTTAAAAATCATGTTACCGGGTTTTCACATTTCTTGTTCAAAAAGCTCATGCCCCTTTAAACAAGTAAAGTACCTATTTTTGTGCGCTTTTTCAAATAATATACATTTGCAAGTGTATACCATTGATTTGTATTGTTTGTTGTTATTTGACAAAACTTGGAACGTTAACGTTGATTCTTGTCACTGGGTTTTCAGATTTGCTATGATTTCTTGTTCCAAACGCTCAAGGCCGCTGAACAACAAAGATGCCCTTTTCTGCACCTCAATTTTTTTTTTTTTTGCGGGTGTTTAACATACGTTTGTATGTATTTTGTTTGTATTTTTTAACATGTTTAGTATTGTAGAATATTCTGTTATGTGCACTATTTTCTTATTTGTCCACAAAATTTAAATATTTGAATAAAGAAGATGAAATTATTTTTTTATATGATGCATTGATTAATCGAAAAAAAATAATCATCAGATTAATCGATTATTAAAATAATTGTTAATATATCCATTATCTGCACCACTTATCCTCAGTAGGGTCGCGGGGGTGCTGGAGCCCATCCCAGCTATCCTTGGGCAGTGGGCAGGACACCCTGAACTGGTTGCCAGCCAGTCGCAAGGCACACAGGGACAGACAATTCGCTTGCTCATTCACACCTAGGGACAATTCGGACCGGCCAATTAACCTGACATGCATGTCTTTGGAATGTGGGAGGAAACCGGAGTGCCCGGAGAAAACCCACGCAAGCGTGGGGAGAACATGCAAACTCCACACAGGAGGTTTGATCTCACGACCTCAGAACTGTGCCGCACACGCGCTAACCACTGGTTTGCACGGCCGCGGCACAGTTCTGAGGTCATGGGAGCAAATCCAGCTACCAGCCTTCCTGTGCCGAGTTTACATGTTCTCCTTGTGCTAGTGTGGCTGGCAACCGTGCTCACTGCTATTGGAGGTATATATATATATATATATATATATATATATATATATATATATATATATATAAAATTTTATTTTTTCTTTATTTTATTTCTATTTTTTTCTCTCGACAATACCTGCATTCCTTGTGTTCCTTTTTAAATATTTGTTCTTAAATATATTTTTTGTCAATGCTGGCAATTTTAAGCTGCCACAAGGGAGGTTGTGTTTTTTTCTGCGCCTCTTAGTGGTAAAAAAACCCATTTATAAATCAATATAAAATAAAAAGAAACAAAATCCATAAACTAAATATCAAGGAGCATTATATTTTAAAGTTCGGGCGCGGGATTTGAAAATGTTACACTCTGATACCATCTCCTGCCTTTTATTGCAGCCTGTTTATTCAAGTACATGCATTTCTTAGACGTGCTCAACTAATTTTTGGGGGGGGTTTGGGTTGGTATTTGGATTTTACTAGAAGCAGGCGTTTTCCTTCGTTCACCATGTTTATGCTCCACTGACGAATAGAAAAAAATAAATCTTTAAAGACGACGAACATTACGTCTCTCCCTAGCACTCACCCCAGCCCCATTCCTCGAACCTATTTCAATTTCGAACAGCTTTGATTAAAGTAAGATAAGAGCGGCTAGGCACAATAGAAATGAAAGGAAAAGGGCTCTTTGAACTCAGTTGGGCATTGTTAACACATACTTAATAGAGAAAATATATAACTTCAGGTGTGGTACACCTTTTTCATGGCCAAATTCAAGCTTTTATAAGCACTTTCAAGGCCACTTTATCAACTCTCCAGTACCTTCAAAGAAGGAAATGCAGCAGTGATCAAAAGAAAGCTTTTTTTTGATATATCACAAAGACAAAGGACAAAAGGTTGTCGCGATTGGGTTTGTTTTTCAACCAAAAATATGAAAGCAAGGAATCCGTTAACTGTTAAACAAAGCTAAAGCTATTTGTTTATTCCATAGCCTACATTATTTGTTGTTGCACTGAAAAGTAAATATGCTTCCTTTTAGATTTTGTTGTGTTTTGCGTTTTTCACGGATATTCGGGGTTGCTTGACTTTAAAGTTGCTTAGTAGAGTAAACTTGAAAGTTTGGATTTAGTAGGCTAAAAGTTCACTGTAGATTGCTATCATATTTGTTGAGCCACCATCGGCGTCATTTTTACGCACCTTTTAAATAAAGTTTAATCTGTGGTCTATCCAGTCAGACTGCCAGGAAACATGACAATGGCAACAATTTCAAGCGTTTCAAGCTCTACACCCAAAATTCAAGCATTTTTCTGACTTTGAAAACAACATGAAAACACAAACATTTTTAAGGATTCCAAGCACCCGTACGAACCCTGTAACTTTGATCTTTTCAAGGACGCACCTTTAATTACTCGTAGGTCAAGAATTTTTGTTTATTTTGTATAAATTGAGGCTCACCTTAGAGTTATCCAACATGAGTGTCCGGCCTCTTGCTCTTTAATGTACCTCTAAAAATCAAAAATCTTTAGAAAGGATGGGCAAAAAATGATGGTGCGGTTTGGTCACTGTCTTAGTTTGTATTTGTGTGCTTTGAAGCACTTGTTTTCGGTTGTAATACACAATACATCAACATTTATTGGTTAAATATTACAGTGTTCCTTTAGCACACCTAAATGATCGATTAATTGACTTTATCTTGATTACTCATTTACTGTCTTAGGCAAGTTTATCCTTGAGTGCCAATCTTTGATGTGACGAGTTGTTAATGGTAGTAAGTTAGTTGCATCAAAGATGGCTTTAATATCTTTTCAGACCATCACTGCCAACGATAAGTATCGAGCATATGTGACTATAATCTCATGAGGCCCTCCGTCCACAAAGGAAAGCAAAGAACTACGCGACAGCCCAAAACTGTGATTTCCGTGCCTTGAGTTTCTCGCTTCTTTCAAAACTCGTCCGTGGCTATTGATGAAACCCTGCAATTTCTTTGGATTCCACTCCGCCGTTGCATGCAGGGACAAGCTCGTCGGCTTGTGTAACTTCCACTCGCATCGAGCGCGCCGTTTTTGTTTCACGTTCCAGCGCATGCTTTTGACAAACCTGTCGGGCTTCGAATGCCGTTGTTTTTATTCTTTGAATCTTCAGTGATCTCATAGACACCATTGCAAAGTATTGGACTGAATTTTCAAAAAAGAAAAAAAGGGCGTACTTTAACACACATGGTGCTCATTGGCACATGTCTCACATTTCTGTTGGATTTGCCATTGATGGAATTTTCAACAAGTGGAATGACCAGCCTCTCCCTTCCCAACTCGCCAGTACTAATTTGTACCTGATGTAGAAAAGAATTAAAAATAAAAATCTGTTATAATTAGCGGTCCGTTTTGTCGTCCGTTGTCATCCTTTAATGTGCGTCCAGCTACGTCCTCATGCCAAGGCTGTAAATGCAGGCCAGACTAAATAGGTCACTGTTGAGACCGAGCCTCAAGCTGTTCTGCGATGCTCGTACAATCAATCCATCGCCACTCAATCCACTTAAAAAGTCTTCCATTTCATGCACCCTAAGCAGGTCTGACTGTATTCAAACCGTATAGAAATAAAGAAGAAATATGGCTCTAATATGTCATCTTTTGAATCTCCAGCTCTATAAATCCCCATTTGACGTCCCAATCAGCCTGTCTTATCTGGACAATATATTTTCCCAGACACCTGTTCCAGGAAAAGACAAAGCGCAGGCCGGCCCGTCTAAATCTCCGTCTGTGGCTGAGATAAAGACCAAGTTGTTGACGGCAGCCAAAGAGGTACAGGCCGGCCCGCTGTTCTCATTCCCGCAGGTTGCCGCTCTTAATTGAGTGTCCGGCTTCCTGATTTACCGCTTTCTCGCTTCAGGGGAGACCGCTGCCAAAGTCGGAGAAGAAGCTTGAGAACTTTGTCAAGAGTTCCTTCAAAATCTCAGACAAAAAAGTAAGTAACCGTGACACTTGTGATGTATTTACTGATTGCACGTGGTTTGTTCATTCCCAGAGCCAAGTGAAACTGATCTTACCTTTAGAGCCTTTTATTTTTATCTCCCCTTTGTCTTGCCTCACACCATGTGTACTTCAAATACTAAGACTGACGTATAACAAAAAAACCAGCAGATGAATAAAATGCATATTTTAATGAGTACATACAAAAAAATCTATGATTTATGATTCCTGACACCTTTGAAGAGTGAAGCCTCTGAAGTGTAAGGGGGGATGAAAGGTCAGAAAATGCTTCCTAGAACAGCAAAAACTTTAAACCATTTAGGTAACATGAGTGGATCTCAATAAGCCAATGCCTCAAAAAAGAGGGTGTGAAAATGTACTAACCAATGAGCATGCTTCCCTTTGAAAATGTTTTATTTTAGTGACTTTTTTATCAATCACAAACAATTGAAACATTTGTAGACATTTTTCGCTTTTTTGTGAAACATTTTAAAAGAAAATGACAAATCATCCTCGCTGTGAAGTTCCAAAATAAAATGTAGAGTAAAATAATACTGTTTTATCTTATTCGACTTTAAATCTTTGGCACCTTTTAAAAATGAATTTTTGTTTTTAGTCATAAGTAGAAAAAAAACACTTTATCAGATTTTTGTTGAATTTTAGTTTTTTCTTATTTTACTAAAAAAACAAGTTATTGTTAAAAAAAAAAGAGAAATAATACAAAATGTTCTTATTTTACTGGAAAAAAAAGATAATATGAAATAAAATAATAATTCAAAAATCAGTTATACAATATTGCATTGTAACCAGAATTTGTTTGTAACAAAGTATTTAACTCTTGATCGAGAAGGTCAATTTGATAAGCACGGTAAAAGGCAACACTATATTTTGGGCATTTTAGTAACTGCTGGGTCAAAAACAAACTGAATTAGGTCAAGAAGGAACCAATTATCTGCTTTGGTTAATTCAGCCTAACTTCCTGAGTTATTTTGCATGAACATACCTTCACTTAGGCAAAAAAAAACTACATTTGGTCAAGAATGGACACATTTGCCGCCTTGCTTGATTCAACTTAACTTCCTAGATCATTATGTATGAACACACCCTCGCAAATTTGGGTTGGTCTTGTGTCCATTAACACAAAATATGTTCTGTCTAAAATACCCCTAATTGGGTCAAGTGCTAACCAATCCACTACTTTGGTGGGTTCCCCCTAATTTAATGGGTATTTTGCATCAACAAACCCTTCCAAATCTGCGTTGGGGTTTTGGACCCCAGCTTTACATCAAGTCAAGTCACATTTGTTTGTATAGACCTTAATCGCAAAATGTCTTAGGATTGCGCAGGTTACAATTACACCATCCCCTGATCTTAGGCCAACATGTGGGCAACGAAAAACTCAAAAACCTTAGCATGAGAAAAATAAGAAACCTTGAGAAGGGGCCTCACAAGTGGCAAACCACTTCCAGGATGACCAGGGTGCAACGGATTTAGTATTGGGTAATAATTCCCAAAAAACTGAACATCAATTTTAAAAAACATAGGAAATATGTAAAAATTGTCCAAAAAGTCCCTGCCGGCAACGACGCAGCTTCCCATCTCTGCCGGCTGGTGGATGCATACATTTAAGTAACTCCAAAACATTGCCCCTTTTTGTGCAAAGCTACCACAGAAAAAATGTTTGTTTGAGAAATCTCCCAAAACGGTTTCAACTTGTAAATAATAACTCAAAAAGTATTTTTTTCTTTTTTTTCCAGGATTAATAGGCAACATTGATAATCGTATTTAGGTAGTGCTTGGAGACTGGCTTAAGTTGTAAGTGCATTGTAATAACAGTGCAATAAGAATAAGTGCAATGACATCTAGCAGCAACAAAATTCCCAAATAAATGAAAAAATTAGTTTTGAATACCCATTTATCGATACAACTGGCAAGGTTTTTAGACCACCCATTGGTGTCTGTAGGTTCTTCTTACACCCAAAAAGGTCTTGAAGCGGCATTAACCATATTCTTACTTTTGAGTCCTTGCTGTACTTCATCAGTAGTTGCACTCTTCTTGTTTTTGCCAACGGCATGACCGCGGTGCCCTAAGTGGTCCCACTGCATCAACATAGGTAGTTTTTGCTCCCTGCCCGTTGCCGGGTCAAGAGCTCTTTGGCTTCATTCTAAGCCTTAAGAGCTCTTTGCCGCGATGGATTCACAGGAATGCGCCATTGTTCCTCACACGCTTGACACACATCACGTTGGCCAATTGGCCTCCAGGACGCCGCGTTCTCTTTGAATTTTACCCATTTTGCATCCGTGGGCTCAGGCCGTGTTGAGGCGGAACGGGAGTACGCCTGCCAAGACCGGCTCTTTCCCAGTGATTTAGTGGAGTGTGTGTCTTTTGTAGCCTTAATAAAGGGACTGGCGGTATGCGGATGGTACCAGTCTCACGTTCACATTCAAGGCCTTTCGATGCAGAAACGAAATCTTTTGCACTGACTGCTTGTCATGTGACAAATCAAGAACAACAAAACTTCGGCTTTTATATGACAGTGTGCAAATGAATCTTGCTAAGAACCTCTTGGAAGCATACTGTAGTAGTGCATACAGGACTGTTTGGGCATTTATTATTTACGGTCCTGAAATTGCTTTGTTCAATCCCTGTTATTCTTAAGAAACATAAATTGCTATTTTGAGGGCTTCCCCATACCTAACAACTCCCAACTTGTAAATCCCAAAGCCGGTTTCATTTCAGATGAAATTTGGGAGGCTCAAAACAAAGATATCAATGATAAGTTGAAGGGCCTTTTCAGGAGACCCTGTAGAGTTTCTAAATTGCTCCACAAACAAAATCAGGGCACAGTATCATCCAAACATTTGAAGACCTGATAAGAACATTATAAAACACTGAAAAAATAAATATGAAACTATCATTTTGTGCCAACTTGAAAACAAACTTCCAGTCCTTTAAAGCAGTGTTTCTCAACTGGTGGGTCAGAACCAAAAAGTGGGTCACGGACCCGTTTTCAGTGGGATAATGCTAAGAAGAAACTGAAGGGTCAATTACACAGTAGATGGCCATAATGCCCAGCTCGATCTCTTTTTCCTGTTCAGTCAGTCCTTTTGTGCTTGAGAGGGACCACATCTCATTTAATTGTGATTTTGTTTGTTTTATTTACTTTTTCTGCCCATAACAATGGGTCCCAAGAAAGTTAGACATAAGGGGAAGGAAAAGTGGAAAACACTGACGACAATGATCAAGTCGAGAAGGAAACGATTAAGAAATACAATCATAGTTTCTGCCATTAAAACACTGCTTGAAAGAAAGTCAATGGTTTAAAAATGTTATATTTCTTTTTTTTTTTTTTTTACCAGTGTATTGCTTTTTATTGTCTACACAATTAAGTACTTATCATTCTTTAGTCACACTTTCTCTTTAGTTCAATTTTGGGTACGAACGTCTTAGTATGTGGTTATATCAAAGCAGTTTTAGGGGGTTGCTTGTATGGGATGTAAGCTTATATGCGAATATGTACGATACTTGGAAGTCGTTTTGGTTTTGCTGGTCACTGTTTTTGAGTGAATATATATTCTACTACCTCTGCTTAAAACTGCGCAATCCTTTCAATCAATAAAACTAAAAAAAGATGAGGGAGGAAAATATATATATTTAAATCTGGTACCTTTAGGAGGACAAAAATAAAAACAAACATTCTCAAAATAGATTAGAATTAATTTAGAATATACAGTGGGACCTCGCCACTTCTCAGTTCGACGTTCACGGATTCAGAGCGTCGCGGTCTGTAATGGTAATTTTTTATTTTTTATTTTTATTTTATTTTATTTTTTTTTTTTTTGAAGGGACGTCGCTACTTTGCAGATTTTCACTTTTTGCGGGAATCCCCCTCAGCCGACGACCCTAGTCTTTAAAATGGAGGCACTTCACACACTGGTCCGGACCCGTTCTCGTTTCCCGGTGTTGTGCCCAAATCCGACTCCCGTACAGAATCCTCCCCCCCTCACGTGAACGCGCATTCTGCTGCGCTTCCAACAAAAGTGATCGTATTCTATATAATACGCTTATTGAAACCATAAAGCGAGCTAATTAAAATAATTGAGCGATCGTAGTCCATATAACGCGTTTATTGAAACAATAAAGCGCGATCGTATTCTACAAAATGTGTTTGTTAACGCGGATGAAAAAGTCACCAACGTCACGTCTCCCGCTCGGGCCGCGATGGCTCTACATGGCGCTACACGGCCCTCGATGGCTCCGGCCGACGGACAGGGCCGCGGGAGAAAGGGGTAGGGGGGACCTGTGGGGTTAGGGGGCGGTGAAGCGGAAGCCGCACCAAAACCGCGCGCCGGTGTTGTGCCCAAAACCGACTCCCATACAAAATCCCCCCCCCCCCCCCCCCTCACGCGGGTTAGGGGCTCGCTCGCGAATAATAAGGATAAGCGGTGCAGATAATGAGATGAGATGAGATTTTTCCCTTTTTGAAGGGGCGTCGCTACTTCGCAGATTTTCACTTTTTGCGGGTGGTTTTGCTCCCCATTAAACGGTTCTAAAAAATACAGTAATAATTAAAAAAAAAAATTTTTTTTTTATTTTTTTTTTTTTGAAGTGGCGTTGCTACTTCGCAGATTTTCAGTTTTTGCGGGTGCTTTTGGTCCCCATAACCGGGTCTAAAAAAAAAAAGAAAAAAAAACTTTTTCTTTGGAAGGTGCGCCGCTACTTCGCGGATTTTCACTTATCGCGGGTGGTTTTGGTCCCCATTAACCGCGATAACCGAGGTCTTACTGTACATTAAATGAGTAACTTTTAGGTTTGAATTATTTTTCTATTAGTATCATTATAGTGATTACAATTATTTATCCACTGTTACACATCCATACATTTCTAAAGAAAACTGAATTGTTCTGTATACATTTGTACCAGAGTGACAATAAAGCTCATCTGAATGTTTTGATTTAGGGATTATATAAGCCTCATATAATATATAAGGCTTTCTCTTTTGCCGATCCAAAACATTATAGTTTTTTGCTCATTAAGTCCTTTCCGGGTCTTTTAACAATTCACTCTATAGCTAAAGGCGGTGTCTGTAAATTGAACAGTTCTTCTTGCTGACCCCATCTTCTGGCTAAAATCATCATTGCAGCATCTGTCAAGCTGCTTCTGTGGCGCATCCACATATGTGTTTTTCTAGGACTCGCTTAAATAAACTTTTTTTCATCTTTTAGGTGGTTTGGATTGGCAGTTGGACTGTATTTGAAACAGTCCTTTTCTTATTTTCACTATTTTCATCCTGCAATTAAAGAAAACCTCAGGTGCACGCGGAAATTCACTCTGAGATTTGGTCCCTCTCAAACACAATAGGGACAGCGCCAGTTGACTGAACAGGAAAGAAAGATTGGACTGGGGAGCATGAGGACATTGGATGGCTTTTGCCCCCCTTATGTTCATTTTGTTTTATGAGCCTATAAACCGATCCCCTGATTTCAGTATTGTTTTAGTTATAAATTCATCCTATTTGTGAGTATACACAGCAATTGTTACTGTAAAAGGGCTATAAATTTACTGAAAAGCACAAGATATGTGTCCTTTAACGACATGTTCTGATGAGGATTCCCATCGTACCAAGTTAGAAACACGCATATGAGACTGTAAATGTGGGTGGAGTTACGATGTCGTGAGAAAAACGGGCGAAAAGCCTTGTGGAGGGCAGCCTTGGTGAGGTGGGCGGGGTCGGGTCCACTTGTTGATCCTCGCCGCATAGAGAAACAT
The DNA here is from genome assembly GCF_059441175.1 of Urocampus carinirostris. Taxonomy (NCBI): domain Eukaryota; kingdom Metazoa; phylum Chordata; class Actinopteri; order Syngnathiformes; family Syngnathidae; genus Urocampus; species Urocampus carinirostris. Next base: position 21,358,005 of record NC_142357.1, read on the forward strand.
CTGTGGAAACGCTTTGGTTTCGTCAGCCCGGGCTGAGATTTGTCAGACCTGAAGCACCTACTCATATACTCTGGTATGTACTACCGCCCCCACCCAAGCCCTCGTCGCTCCCGACTGCCCCATCTCAAAGTCCCGTTACCCAGACCCACTAAAAACACGGAAAAGTGAGTCACACAGTCTCTTTTTGTCTTCTGACTTTTTTTGTCCCTCCTTAGGTGATCTCGTACCTGTGGGGATTGGTCAAGACACTGAAGACAGACAAGAAATAGAGAAGCTCGCCCTTGGAAAACATTTTGACTACGTCCGGGTGATTTAAAGGCACAGTCGGCGACATTTCTTACTTGATAATAGCGCACGACCGGGACACACGCCATTGTTATTTTGTGCTGCGGGAGACTGGTTTGACAATTTCATCAGACGCTCAGTTACGTCTGCGAAACAATTGAGTTTTTAACATTTTTATATCAGAAAGTTTGCGTTATTAGTTTTTGAGCCTTTGTTATTGTCTGGCAGGTGACGTTACTCTGAATAAATGGGACGCCAATAAGCTACCGGGAAGCGAATCATCGTTACTGCATGAGGATAGACTTAATTAGCCGTATTTAGCTAAGGTAGGTGCTGCCGTTTTGGTTAGCAACTAGTTTCAAATGGATACTGCTCTCATTTATTTGGGGTGGGCAAACTTTTTGAGTCACAAGGCCGCATTGGGTTTAAAAAAATTGGTAGCGGAGCCGTCAGAAGGAAACAAAAATGGATTTTTGTTGTATCTGCTAATCCGTAGTCTCAAGCTGATATTTTGGTAAAAAAGCTTTTGTTGTCTAAATTCTCTCATATTCTTGCTCCCATTTAAAAAAGACGTACAGTATTTCCATTTTCTGGGTTTTGTTATTTGGACTTTTAGCGTTGCAAATACAATAGATATAGATGACAAAAATGAACAAAGGTCATTATGATCAGCAACAATGTGAATTTATGGGAAAAAAAAGCGTGCAGGCATCTAATTTAAGATGCTATATTTCATCTATTATTTTTCTAAATAGACAATTTAATACGTTTTCTTTTAACAATACTAAGTTGTATGGGTTGAATAAGAGCTAGTTCAGAACTCTTTTCTTGAATTTTGAGAAAATAAAAAAGGGCGGTATGATGCTTTACTCCAAAAACAACGGCGAACAGATAGTAAAGGTGCTGTATCTGAGCCTGATCAGGAGGCTTTCCCTGCTACTAGTAACCATGGAAATTAGTACAATGTTTCATGTGGGAGAGCAAACTCCCAACCCAAGAACTTCCTTGAAAAGGAATGGGCACTGTTCGGCTCTACTTGCCCAAGACACACCGCATGAAGTGGTGCCCAGTTAAGGGATCCGTGAACAAAGCGTGTTACCATTTGTTAAACTTCTTCAATGGTGTTTTTGGCAGTGACTTGCTTTTTCCTCGACGGCACCTGTCTCGCTCTTACCTCATCTGCTCAAGGAGAAAAATACTTTTGGTACATAAGCTACATCTCTGCCGTAGAGTTTGAAATGACGAACGTTGCGGCTTATATTCCAAAAATTGCGGTATTAGTTAGATTTTACCTACAAGCCTAATCGCTTGTGACTTTTGAAACATGTTTTTTTTTTAACTCTTTGGTGGAAGAGTTTGAAGTCTACACAAAAGGGTGTAAATCGTACAACAGTAGCTATAAAACGCAAAGCACCTGCAGATGTCCCATTTATGACATTCAGGTGCTCCGTGATGTTTAATTGCGCGCATGCTGAGTTCGGCATCTCACTTTGCTCACGCGTTAGCTCAAACCGCTAACTGCGACCGCATAACTCCGAAATGTCCCCGTCTGTCGCAGGAAGGACGATACCATAGGAAAGTTCGCCGAATGTGCCTTTAAGTTTTTTAACCCCTAAGATTCGTCCCATTTTATTTGAATGTTATATTTTTGTTGCTTTTTTTATACATGCCTGTTATAGTTAGTGTGCTTTTAGAGGCACCATTCTGTAGTTTAAAAATATCTCTTGACTACCTGAAATTATTTTAATGAGATAAGATATCTTTCTTGCAGTTCTTTCCTCATTTTTTTCATTTTTGTGAACGTGTTTTTTTTCTTCTATGCTTGATGTCCTTCCAGAAACACCTGGATCAGAATTCATCCTTTTTTTAAATACTTTTCTCATGTTTGATACATATACTCTTTTGCTTTTTACAGCTTAATAAACCAACAACACTAATTTGTGATGAAAAATAAATAAAATGCCATGTTCTTACTATGCTTATGTAACACAACGCATGTACCATAGCCAGGGTTGTGTAGGGTAACTTTAACTTGATTACTTTCAATTACTTTTGGATTACTCCAATACCAAATATGCTAATAAAAGACAAAAGAAACTAAATATGAATACAATTAATACATTTTATGCAGGCTTGGGGAGTAACGGAATACATGGAACGGCAAAAATGATGTTGGCAAGCTGTTTGGATTTATTTTCATTTTGTTTCTGTTGCATTTTATGTTAGTTTTGCCGGAGATCAAAGAGATCAAAGCCAGGAGAGAAAGCTTACCACGTGTTGTGAGTCATCATTTTATTCATATTTAGTTTCTTTTGTATTTTATTAGCATATTTGGTGTTGTAGTAATCCAAAAGTAATTGAAAGTAATCAAGTTAAAGTAACCCTACCCAACCCTGACCATAGCATTAGTACCAAGTCTGGCCTGTCATGGCAGCACAGTGCCGGCTGCTGGAAAAAAAGACAAAGAACAGATAAAGCAAGGCAAATTACTGTAATAAAACTTTTTTGTAACTAAGTTGTGGTTTTATATACTCTACATACTAGATTTAGTCGTTCCCTGATTACCTCATACTTACAATTTCTCGTATCTCGAATGAATTTTCCCCAACTGAAAACTAGAGGTGAAAGTATTTTTGGTTTTACGGACTCAGCATTTTTTTCCAGAAAGATATTCTACTCTCCCAGGCCAGAACAACATTGAATATGAACACCATATTTTACAGGCAGTCAGATAAGTTGCCCCTAATTTAAAAGCTGATTTGGCATTTTTCGGTATTATTGACTCAGCAGCTTTCCCAGAAAGACATTCTACTCTCTCGGGCCGGAACAAGTAGGGCCAGGATCACAATCATTTAGCGAAATAGCCCTGCCAAACAGGGAAATGACACCCAAAAATGGTTACATGTCTCAATGTGAGTGATGCTCTAACGGCACCCAGCCATTCCAGTTTCTTTATATGTTCATTGATTATACAGGTGGTTGGCGCGCAGCCCCATTTTGCGGAGGTTCACGGTTAAACTCCAGCTCCTGCATCCTCCCTGTGCAGAGTTTGCATGTTCTCCAGGTGCCTGGGCACTCTAGTTTCCTCCCACATTACAAAAACATGCATGTCAGGTTAATTGTCCCTAGCTGAAATTAGCAAGTCTCTCTTGTGCCCTGCAACTGGCTGGCAACCAGATCAGGGTGCCCAATGCTGCAAGATATATAATTAAGGCATTAAATTGTATTTATTTAGACATTTCAGGATTGGTCCCCATTCCTTTTTTCGCGTGTTGATGAGAAACGAATTATGTCTCGCAAATTCTGCACAACAACATTATCTTTTCAATTAGATCATCAAAATCGGCAATCTTCGCACGAAGAAAGGTTTCCCCCCCAAAAAGACGTTTCTCTAGTGCAGGGGTGTCAAAAGTAATTTAAGCTCTGGAGCCACATGGTATTGAAAGTACTGTAATGGGGGGCAAGACTAGTAGATTAGAGAGAAAGACAGATAAGAGACACCGAGAGAAAATGATAGAGGAAAAAAGAAAGATGGAGAATATTTAAAAGAAAGATAAACGGAATGAAAGAGATGGAGAGTAAGACTGAGTGAGAGGGAGGAAGGAAGAGGGAGAGAAAGAGACCGAATGAGAGATGAAGAAAGATAGAGAAAAAGATAAAGCGAGAGAGAAAGAGAATTACTACTCCAGTTGTTTTGAGAGTGGCGACGTCAAATGGACATATTCAAAATTGCAGCTCGACTTTTGACTTTTTGTGCACTTCTCTCAGAGTTGTCTCGGTGGCCGGATTCGGTCTGTTGGAGGGTATGATTCGGCCCACATGCCATATGTTTGACCACTTTGTAGTGTCTTGCTTCCGAATTGGCTATCTTCCTGCCATAACATTGACAAGGCTGGTTTCCGAGCACATTAGAAAGGAACACTTTACAGAAAACCACACGATAATCACTCGGGATCATCTAATAAGAGCCTTCTTTTGCTCTTAATCACCGGAGAAATAAAAACATCTTCACAAATCTTCTCAGTCAGTCCGAATAATTTCGATTGGAGCGCTATAAAAGCAACACAGATGTGTTTACATCATTAGTGTCGGAGGCACATTTACAAGTCGTGGGCCGTATATTTTAACGCGGCCGCAAATGGGAGAATCCTCTGATTGAGTGAGAGGAAAGCGTTTATTACTCCGTGTTTTTCATCGAGGGGATGACACGAAACCGGGAAAACGATGTCACCTGGACCGAATGCTCGTAAGAAGATTTTAATTGCCGGCGCTCTGGAGCGTCTCCGCATCTCCGCTTTTCCCTTTACGGCGCCGTATAATAACGTTTTATGAGGCGTATGTCGGATGGTATCTTTAACGAGTCGGATTTTGCCTGATTAAATAAATAAGACTGCTGCCTTTTTAAGTTCTTGATTCTAATTAGATTTAGTAGCCAAGTCTGATTTCTTGACTGAATGGGGAATGTAGGTTATCAGGTAAATTACGAAACTCAACCTTTTTGTTTTTGTCATATGAGGGCGCAGTGATATACTCGAAGAAAGTGCAAGTAAAGCTGCTGCAGTAACCTACTAACTTCACGCTAGTAAATGTAGGCTGCATTGCTTACTGTAGATATTTATTTACCGTAAATTCCGGACTATAGAGCGCACCTGATTATAAGCCGCACCCACCACATTTTAAGAGGAAAACCGATTTTATACTTACACAAGCCGCACCTGTATATAAGCCGCATGCGCCCACATTAAAAACTGTAACACAAACACAAAATTAACCCAAAACCGACTTTAAGTCCCGGGATTGAAACTGAATGTCCTTCATTAAAGTACACAGTCCAAAATTCACAGCCGGCAAAATGAACGGAAAATGATACCTGTACTTAAGGTTTGATGCAGACCTGCTGAGTCCGGTACCCGTTGAAAGTAATCCAAGGAAAAAAGTGTATATTTCCAAAGGTAAGGGTGGGAAAAATATATATCCGCTATTGTCCGCCGTGTCCACACACGTCTCACCTTTACTCCACTTCCCATCACCCCCCGTTGTTTTCGCCCCTTCTTTTTGATTCGCCCGTGCAAAACATATCAGAATAAGTCTCTAAAATAAATACATTACAAATACATACAGTTGCAAATACATATTATACATGGTTACACATATTTACAAAGAAAGACAGTACACCGAGAGAGTTTTCAAAGCTTTAATAATAATATAACTTTCATCCCAAATGGTGCCTGTGACAGGTAGCAACACAGTAAACGGGTCTGTTAAAAAAAACATACCGTACTTGTAAAAATCACAGTAAACCGTCCTCATCTTCCTCCTTAGAACTGAAGCCATCAAAGTCGTCTTCCTCAGCGTCGGAAAGTAACTTTGTCATATAGACGTCGGCCCACACTCCCACAGCCTCGCTCACGCTGTCACTGTCGCTTGAACTCTCATCCACTCCTGATTCTGTGCCCTCCTTTCAGTCACGCAGCAGACCCGCTTTTCGGAACCCGTTGGTGATGGTGGATTTTTTGATGTGCCTTTCTTTTTGCATTTTGCATGATGAGGGTATGTTTACGCTAATTTAATCCGTGCAGAAGCCAAGAAGTTGCAGTCTTCTTCGGCGCATATATTCCACCGGTCTAAATCTTACCTATTGCCGGCAGCCGTTAGAAAGATTACATACATTGGCCGCATCACTGAATAAGCCGCAGGGTTGAACGTTTGGGAAAAAAGTAGCGGCTTATAGTCCGGAATTTACAGTAATTACTACAAAACACGTACAACACGATCCACTGCGTTCGCCGATCTCCAACTATGAAGTGACCGACGTCACATCATGGCCTGAAGGTTACGGTACCATATTCTCTCAATGACAACTAGCAGCGTAATGAAATAAAACAATGTAAAACAAAAAACTTTGTTTCGGTTCCCATTAATCCTCTGCACGTTGACTTGATCGTGTAGCCGCCCGCATGCCTTTATCCATCTCGAACATTCCTCCGAATTGGCTGAGAAAAAGGGACGAACCTCAACCCTACGAATCATTCCGAAAACCTCTGATCTACATTATAAGTGCCTTAGACACATCGTCAAACCATACTGATACAAAACACTATAAGAGTATGTGGCTCACATGTGCATCGTGTGTGATACAAAGATGGCCGTCCTAAATCAGCAGCCAAAGGCTGTCGTCGGCCTCACATATTAATTGAGAACAAGTGCTGTCGGATCTATGAATTACCCTCGCCAGTCATGGTGATCTTGTGACGTGACCATACCAATGCAGTTTTTGTATGCGCACAGTTGACAACAGTTATTTGTAGTGTCCAACGTGCTCTCTGATGGTGTTGCGAGTGAAATCCACGTTTTCTTTAAAAGAACACAATCTGAATGAAATCTTGGCATGTTGAATGAATGAATGAATGAAAACTTTATTCGAACATTAAAATAAAAACAGAACAACAATAACTCAACAACAAAATAATATTACATATGTTCGAAAAGGGGTAGTCCGAAGCAAATACTTGTATTCCCTATCCCTTTATCTTCCCAATCAAACACACCAATTATATAACCACAATTGTAATACTATTAATAATAAAAGTTATGATATAACAACAGCAACAATAACACAAAGTTAATCATAGTTCTAGATGCACTATTCCCAATCTCTCGTACTACTCATACCCGCTTTTCTTCATCTCTGTATCACGCCAGAAATGTTTTTTTTGTATTTAAATCAAACAAGTGAATAGTTGGACATTGTTTGATCTCATCTTGCAAACCGTTCCAGAGCTTGACTCCACACGCAGACACACGCATACTTCTCCTGGTGGTTCTCACCTTTGGCATCATGAATTCACTACAGCACCTTATGTTATAATTTCCCTCTTTCCGCATGAATAATTTTTGGATGTTTCCTGGCGCCATGTTTTTGTTGACCTTAAATAACAGCTGTGAAGTGAAAAAATTTACTAAATGATCTAATTTTAATAATTTGGACTGCAGGAATAAAATATTAGTATATTACGATCTCGATAAAAACTAAGAAGAGACTACTGTCCTAGTTCATTGTTCCTACTGATTGATATCCGTGTTTCTGATTAAGCCTTTAAGGTCGATGCCCCGACTTTTTTAATGAACCAAATTGATTACTCTTAAGTGTGAGATGAGCATGACTTCACTCCCGGGGCCCAGCTGAAGCTCTTTTGCCCCCCAGCTAAGAGGAAGTGATGCAGCCGCGAGATGACGCACTGCGGCGCCAGCCAAAACAAAGAGAGTTCGCTCGATGAGACACGTGGAAATCCGCCGGGCGCACGCCTCCCTTCATGTGGTCGAATCGGAATTCCGCCGCCCGAAGGGACTTTCGTGTTTCACGTTAATGTGTGCACCGTTTTTGAGAAGGCACAACAACGATACGGGAACACATATTGCACGGATCGTTTATTAAAGTATGAATTTAGAATTAAAGTATGATGTCTGATAGTGGAGGAATGTCTTCAAATTCTCAGTTATTGGCTAAAAAAAAAGCTCATCGATATGTTTTTAATCCAAACGAGGAATAAACATGTTCTTCAGTATTTTTTCTCCTAATAATTACTGTAAATTTTGGACAACAGAGCGTAGCGGTTTAAAAGCCGCATGCTCACATTTAAGAACGAGGAACACACCAGGCATGACTGAGATACTGTTGTGGAGAAGTTTAAAGCTGGATTTGGATAAAAAAAGATTTTCCAAGCTTCAAACATCCCAATGAGCACTGTGCAAGCAATAATATTGAAATGGAAGGAGTATCAGATCACTGCAAATCTACCAAGATCGGGCCGTCCCCCTAAACTTTCAGCTCATACGAAGAGAAAACCGATTAGCATACCTGTCAACCTGTACGTTTTTGCCATACAAAGTACATTTATTATGCATTTTAAGACGTGTACGACGTACAAGAAAATCTGTACGGAAAACGCAAATTTGTCAATTATGGGTACCATCTGGTATACACTAACTATCACGAAACGGCAAATCAATCAAGTCAACCGAGTTCGCCGCGGTAGCCTCTATCTCGGTATCGTTTTTTTGTTGCAAACGAAGCGAGCGGTTTGATGTGACTGTGCGCATGCGTCTGCCGCCTGGGGATTTCCCATCATGCATCATTCTGTGGTAGTTGTGTAGTGTAAGGAAGTCCGTCTCTTTTTAGAGAAAGGGCTTTTTCGGCTCAACTTATTAGAGAGAGCCGACTCTCATGCATTATATTACGAATTATTATGTTGTATAAAGAAGTTAAGAAAAAAAGGAAGTATAAAATGAGAAACTGAAAAAAGGACAAGTTTGTGGTTATGCCTTTAATCAGTATATTACCAACAATAATGCAGAAAATGAATTACTAATTTGAATAAGAAAATTCTACTTAATTATAATTGCATGTATTTTTTCCTTCTACAGTGAACGTCCAAGCTACTTCATTTTTGAACTTTTTTTTATAATAAACTTCATTCATGTCGAGCGACTCAGTATCTCACAACAAAATGTTAATTAACAATATATATGATATAACGAAACACATGTACAATATAACATGTTAAACTACACAATAAACATGTTTGAAAAAATGGTGTAAGATTATTTTGTATTTTGTAAGGGAAAATACGACAGTTTGTAAGGGCATGGAGAAGTGAAGGTTGACAGGTATGGATTAGAGATGCAGCCAAGAGGCCCATGATCACTCTGGATGAACTGCAGAGGTCTACAGCTGAGGTGGGAGAATCTGGCCTTTAATGAGTAATCATAGAATGGACAATCAAAGAATTGAAGCGACAAAAGGCAACGGCTTTGACTGGTGTCCAACTTGACTGAACCTCGTGATCTTACAGTCTCCAAAAAACTTGACTTCATAAGGATTGACCGCTCCAATTGTTAGTTGGCACAGCTTGTAGCAACTAGTGTCAATGAGGCCACAAAAACCCCATGCCATTAACTTTGTTTGCTGGACGCTACGCATTCTCCTTCTCACGAGTCCTGGACGTGTAGGCTATGTAAAAGCGCTGGCCTGCTTTTCCTTGAATTCAAGGTGCACGTTATGCAACCTCATCCTGCTCTGTTCTGTCGGAACATCTTTTGGGAATGGAACGCATCTCCAGAATGCCTCCACTCGCGAAGGCCCAGACTGCATTTTTATAATTCCACTTTTGATACCTCAAAGCAGATGATGTTGTTTCACAACTCGGGAGAAGAGGTCCAAATACTGTTCGATTCGAAAGTCCATTTGTCACTAGAAGTGCAACCACTAAGGGCTAAACAAAATGGACGAAAAAGAAAACCATCAATCGATTTGCCCGATTTCAATCTTAATGTTTTCAATGCCACACTTAAAACACATTTGTTCCAATAAGACTTTGCAACTCTTAGTGTGTGCCTTACTTGCTTCAATGCCCGATTCACTTAGTCATTTTTGTTTGATAATTAGCATAATCCATCAATGACATTCAGTCAGGGGAGGCAGGTGAAGCAGTTTCTCACCTGTCATCATGGAAATAATACATTTAAAATATACTAAATTGTTGTATTTATTCAGTGTTAAAGTTCTTTCTCATTACTGTCACAATTATTGGGTTTTCTTTTTAAAAATCACTGAATTTTCATATTGTACTAGGAAAATTATTAATGCAATAAGTACTACTAGTATTACTGTGTTAAAAGTCTGCAGATGCAGTGTGAGGCACCCAATTCTCTTGGCGTATGGCAGAGGGCGATAGTGAGACCAAGTATTCTGATTTATCGAACAACTCAGCCACAAACGATAGAACTAGTGATAATATTAGCAAGCTAGCAGCAAGTCATGCCATCCAGTATTTTTTTTCTCGTTGCAAAGAGTTTTTTTTTTTCTAATTGGAGGATTACCTATGTGTTGGTGCTTCAAAAAGCCAAGCGCATAAACTTCATTTAAGGTAAGACAGGCATCTGAGTTAGATGGCTAGGCCACCTAAAATGATCAAATACATTTATTTTCTGCCCTGCCACTTTCCACCCTTCAACAGTAGGGATTTGCCGATTAACCGTATTTCCAAAATGATCATTTCAATTTATTCTGAAGAAAAATTCAGGTCATTTGGTTCTTTTTTTTTAACAATGGGTTTCCTCCGGGCACTCCGGTTTCCTCCCACATTCCAAAAACATGCATTTCAGGTGAATTGGCCGGTCCAAATTGTCCCTAGGTGTGAATGAGTGCGTGAGTTGTCTGTCCCCGTGTGCCCTGCTATTGGCTGGCAACCAGTTCAGAGTGTCCCCTGCCCACTGCCCGATGATTGCTGGGATGGGCTCCAGCACCCCCGCGACCCTACTGAGGATAAGCGGTGCAGCTGATGAGATGAGATGAGATGTCTTACTTGGGTGAGGCATCTTACGAGAGGCTTATTTGACATCCGAAGTATCACTGCGCACTTTTACTTTAATGTGTCGATACATACAGGTATTTATCCATCCATCCATTATCTGCACCTCTTATCCTCAGGAGGGCCACAGGAGTGCTGGAGCTCATCCCACCCACCTTCGGGCAGTGGGCAGGGGACACCCTGAACTGGTTGCCAGCCAGTGGCAGGGCATACATACAGGTAGAATGTTCATAATGTGTTAGGAGAATACTTACACATACCTTTAGGTAGGATGTTCTGACGATTTAAAACGTAAGAATATGCAAAGGCATTTGCAAGTAGGACAATTTGACATTCCGAATTTACCCTTGCTGAGTATAGACATGAGGAAGAAGGACGTTCAATGCTTTCAAACTGAATGTATTTTAATAAAGTTCCAAAAATATGCAAAACGCAATGTACTTTTCCGGACAAAAAGCGCTTGGTATTATAATTCACAAGCTTCATCGTCAGGTTTGTTTTTCAAAACCAAATTGAAAGCCCCAAGTGATACAATCTGTATTGTATGATGTGATACTCAAAATAGTTTTGCTTAGTGATTTAAGATTTTGTATCAGTATTGTCACACGCTGCTGCCTGTCAATGTCCGGCTCATCTCAGAAGAGCGGGATGACTCTTTACACCAAAAAAACAACAGCGAGCAGATGATGAAGTTTCTGTATCTGAGTCGGATACGGAGGCTTTTCATGCTACTGGTAACCATGGAAAACAGTGCTATCCGTATAAAGTGGGCAAGCAAACCTCCAGAAACAGCCTGGAGAATGATGGGTGCCGCCAGGCTGTGCTTCCCGAAGACACACCACAGGAAGCGGCACCCAATACCCTAGCTGTCATGGGATCCTTGAATCACTGTTTTCAAAGACATGTATGACAGGTAAGACGAAAATTACACATATCCTGGGAAGGTAGGATGTCTCAACGAGTAATAAGGAATCTCAGAACACAGATCAGTCTACACGTGTGATTTGTTTTGTTCTGTTTTATCAAAAAACCTGCCAATCAATCGAATACTAAACCATTGTTTGTTGAAGCTACAGGTAAGATCAGGCCTAAAAAAGCCATCCCGACCCAGAACCGGGTATAAAAGCCTGAACCTGTCAGGACCAGAACGGAAACAGTAACGTTTACCACAAGTTTTATTGAAGGAACGAGGAAGGGCTGCGCCCACGATCCGGTGTTCGCTCTCGTACTCGGCTTGTGATCTGAACACGTAAGTGGATCTTTCGTAGCGAGCGACGGCGGTGTCAGGGGCGGAAAACTGATCGGTAGCCAGGACTGGGAGAGCAAGACGTGGTCGGGGTCGGAAACGAGTCGTAACCGGAGACAATCAGGAGCAAAAACTAGACAGGCGGGAGTCAGGGGTCGAAAAAGGCTTGCCTTGAAAAACAGAGGTTCACAGACGGACTGACAACTGGGGATTGACAGGACTGAGTTCAAATAGTGACAGGGAGCCAATCAGAACCCGTGGGAGTTGGCGCCAAATGAGCGTTTACAGCTGAGTCACAACGGTAATCATGACAGAACCAGCCCGACCCCGGCCGATTATTTTGATTTGAGGGACCAAGCCCAATTTTGGCATTTTTTGACTTTGGCAAAATGACAATGCCCTGCCTGAAATATCCCCCCTTGCCTGAACGTCACTAAAAGAGGCAACTGTGCCTTTTCTTACCTATTGATGGACACGTTAAAATGTTTTCATTGCAATAAACCAGCAATTCAAAACAGTAATCCTCCGAATATCACATGTATTGAAAACTGTTATGCGCTCTACCATAACACTTATTACGCTCAAATGAATGTCATATCATCAACTGATAAAACGAGAAAATAACGTAAAATGTCATTTTCACCAAAGTCAGTATTTTCAACTTGCTCAAAAGGGATTTCTACAAGATATCAATCGATATACCGAAGGCTAAAGTCATGAACACACACACATTTATCAAACATTCAATTCCCTTCGCTCTTCCCAACCTGCCACCGAACATTAAACCCACAGCACAACAAGGAGTGAGTTGATGTGCCATGCAACCCTTCATCAGCAAAGAGGCCCAACAGCATACACTGGTTTACCCCCTCTGTATCAATCTCTCAGAAAGAGTCAAAATCTACATGGTATATAAGGTGCAAATTGTCCATGCTTTCCTGTTCTATTGCATTCCCCCAAAATTTAGATACACAGTCGTTTTAGTAACGTTTTCGCTAGGGGGGACATTTCCAGCCGGGGGGACAATTTTTGGCACAACACCGGCACGCCACTGATTTGCTAGCGGGAGACCGATCGGCCAGCAAATCATACGCGCCAAAAAGCGGATCTTCCACGATAAATAGAACCATACTGTAGAACACATGACGGGTGGATAGTCAAGAAAAAATCAGAGAGAGAGAAGCCTGGCCCTGCCCCAACTCAATGATTTACATTTATGCCTGAAATTCGGGCCGGGTTCGGTCCCGGGCCAAAAATCATGCCTCGAGTTAAGCCCTGTTATATATCTGTTTACGTGGACATCATAGTCCTCTTTTGTATAGTCGATTCCCTTTTTTCTACCGACACATCTGCGCGTCTAGTGTTTGGCCTTATGGCAACAGGTGTTGTCAACATGTGTTAGCACTTGTTTGTTATAATTGTGCGACTCTGACATGTGGTCAGTACTGTAACACCGCTAAGTGTTGTTATGATGAGGCGAGCTGGAACGCGACTCGCCGTTTGCCCTTCAAACGGGGACGCGCAGATGTCTTGGATCTAAGCAGCGCATCCTTTTTCAAACATCCGCCAAGTTTACACTCTGGCGGCCCCTAGTGGCAATTACAACACGGAAAATTGTCAGACACCGGGGCGCCAGTCAACCTTCGATTTGTGTGGATTCAGATTTTTCTCATTTATTATTATTTTGAACAGTGTTAAAACTAACACATTACAGAGGAACAGGTTCCTGGAACGCAATTCCTTTTAACACTAACGAGTACTGTAATGTGTTATTATTACTGGGTTCGTACACCTTTTTCATAGCCAAATTCAAGCTCTTTTTACGACTTTCAAAGCAAATTGTTCAGTTTCTCCAGTACCAAAAAAAAGAAATCTGGTATAAATGTGCAGAGCCACAAAAATATTTGTTATTGACGCATGCGATTTTGCATCCTGCGTGTGCTTTTATCAAGACATATGATTTTTAGATTTTTAGTAAATCGCAAATATTTTCTACCCATAGGTTTTGGGTAAAAATCACAGAAATAAGTGGCTTACATTTTCAGTTGCAGGAAGTTTTTCCCATTACAATTTTTGGCATTGCTCATATTAAATGTCCATACTTGATACAAAATCCATGCACTAATACAAATTTCATAGTGCCCTGTTTAGGTGCAGCATGCAAATGTCCACTTCCGAGCATGGGAGGCAGTGACGCTTCATGGGATAATGTCATACGAACTAATTCCAGCTGCCGTTAATCACGAGGGAATCAGAAATGCAATAGCAAAGCAAAGCCACCAGAGAAGTGTTGTCATCATTTTTAAGGAGACTATTTAGGAAACGTGGCAACACTGTCAAGCAGTTACAAACACTTCACCCAAAATTAAAGCGATTTTCAACCCTTGAAACCACATTAAAAATTCAAGCGTTTTGAAAGATTTCAGGCATTTGTATTACCTTGTTAATCAAATTTTGTAGCTCAAATGTTACTCGCTGCTCATTATAAAAAGATCGTAAATTAAAATGTCCTCTCATTGCTAACTGTTCCTCTTACGCAACATAACAATTACTCAGCCAGCAACGGTTAAGAAAGGTGAGCGTAGTACAACTAAATACAGTTACGGTGGTGTCACCTGTCATTGTTCTTTGTTTCTTTTTCTTTCTGGAGGATCCATGCAATAGTTTCTGTCCCCCTCTTGAGGCGCCGCGGCGAACACATGGACCAACGCTCGTTGGTGTGAAAGTGGGACGGAATACTTGGCACACATCCTCTACAAAGAAAAAACAAAACAAAACTGACTGGTCAATAATTAAAATAAAAATCAGCAAGAAAGAAGCCCAGCCAGAACCCAAACATAATGATTGACATTTTGGGCCCGACCGGCTTCTATTTCTTTCAATAGGTGGCTATTTTAAAGCAGTTTTAGGGAGTCAGCTTCGACGCGAGTAATTTAAAACTAGTTACTTTCAGAACAACGGACTACTTTGGAGGGTCAGTGATGTTTGGGGTAACAAAATCACTTTTTAAATGAAGTAATAGTAACCAATTACTGCTTTGCAGAAATGCACTCAACACGTTTTCGAAGATGTGTTTGCCAAAAATGTAATGCCCCTCATATTATCATTAGGGTTGTCAAGCTAGCAAGCGTTGCGGTCTGGTACGAACCCTTATCCCCCGGCATCCTCCACCTTCATGGCCCACACACTACCATCCCTCCCGTGTCGATTGTTTTGACCTTTGCTCAGAGGAAACAAGGCCGTCGGCGCTTGATGTGACAGGCAGGCGCATCACCTGAATGCTAGCAAAAATAAACCTGCGAAAATAGCGTGGGGGCGGGAGAGCCAAGGGTGCATTTCAGCCTCTCAGAAGCTTTCAAAATGGAACAAAGGTTTTGCCCCGAGGGGGGAAAAGTGATCACGCTGGTATGTTTACGTTAGCGCCAAGGGAAGCAGTCATAGTCATCGACAATTTTTTTTTCTCTTTTCTTTTTCTAACTGTATTCAGCTGAATTCGGCCATGTCACTCCAAAAATAACAAGACCATGGAAACACTTAACAAGCATTATCATTGAATCAATTTTTGAGAATTCTTATCTTGGTTGGTGATTACATTCAAATTGAACGCACCCCAAAGAATGAGCTGCTCGCTATATCTCTCTGTCCTGTATCCTTTAGTGCAGGGGTCTCCAACCTTTTTCAAACTGAGAGCTACTTTTTCTAACTACCGGTAATTAGAGCAAAGGGAACCCAGTTTGATTTGAATTTCTAAAATAACAACTGAGCCAGATGGCTTGATAAATAGCTAAAAAGGTAGCTTGATGGTTAGTTAGAAAGGTAAACAGGTAAAAGAATCAAAAGGGAGCTAGATGGCTAGCTAAAAGAGTAAAGGCCAATTAGATAGCCAGATAGAAAGCTAAAAAAAAGCCTGATAGCTAGCTAGAAAGGAAGCCAAAAATTAAGTTGATAACTAGCAAAAGAAAAGATCCAATGTTAGATAGATAACATGGAAATAGGTAAAGTACTAGCCAGATATCTTGCTAAGTAGTTAAAACGGCAGGAAGATAGCAGGCTAAAAAGCTACATAGGTAGTCTGACGGCTAGTTAAAAATAACTGCACATTTCTGCTCACTTGTGATATAGAACCCATAAATTGGAATTTTGCTTGATGAATTTCCAGTAAAATAGATTAACAAAAAGATTAATAAATGTGTTTAATCTATGAATATATTCTCTTATTTTATTTTTTTCTTATAAAGTGTTATCAATTTATTTGAATTTCTAAAACATCAACTTATGATAATAATATCTTGTTACTATGGTATTACCAGGTTAATCATTAAAATGGGGTTAAATGAACTCAGTCAATCAATAAAAAATAATTTTACTAGAAAATCACAATGAAAAACAGGTTCACGGGCACCTTTTCTGTCCTTAGAGGGCACCGATTGGAGACCCCTGCTTTAGTGTATCTTTTCTTAACATATTCGTCTTTGTAAGTATGAAAAAAGTTTGTTGTTGGTTTGTGTTAGTTTTGTTTGTTTAATGTATGGAAAGGGTCACGGCTAACACTTAGCAAACGTTAAGCTTACGCTAAGACTTTCTAGTACGACATATTTGTAAGTACGGAGAGCTTTTGGGCAGTGTTAGATTATGTTCATGTTTTAATTGTGTCGAATGTTCGTAAGTAACGCTGCAATAACAATACGGACAACAAGAGAGACATTACTCTTAGTTTGCAGAATGTTATATGTGGTGTTAGCTTGGTATGTTTACCCTACGCAAAGGTGTGCAGCTAACACTAAGCTAATTTCAAGCAAATGCTATGGTAACGCTAAGCTATTGTTGAATTAATGCTAAGGTGTTCTCCTAAGTATGGAAAATGTTAGTTTATTGTTAGTTTTTGTCAGTTCAGTATGTTACTATACGCAAAGGTTGCCAACCAACACTAAGCGTTAAAACTAAACGTTAAGCTAACACTCGGATTTTCTTGTACGACATTTATCCTTTTAAGTATGTAAAGCATTTGTGTTGCTGGATTGTGTTTGTTTTTATGTTTTATTTACAACGTTTGCAACTAATGCTAAACTTGTGCTGCCATCCATAAAATTGGGATGGTACGAGATGCAACCTCAAAGCTTTCCAAGTGGATGTAAACTGCAAGGATGGCTGATAACGAAAAGTTGTTTTTTATTTGCTCATTAAAAGACAGTTGGACCTCCAGCAAACCTGCTATCTTTTAGGCACTCAAATTGTGAAGGAAAATCGGCGGCTGAGGTCAGTAGCACACACTGTAAGCTGCCTTCTTTAGTTACATCCTTGCTGAAAGTCAAACACCGGCTGTGTTTCCATGGGCATCGCCATTTTGTGTGACGTCTGTTTGAAGCAACCCTATGAAGTATGGGTATAAATCTTTTCTCCGACTTCGCCACTAGGACCTACCACCTCGAGTGTCATTCCAATGATATTTTCCCGGTCGGAGGTTGGAAAACTTAGACTTCTTCTTTTACCAGGAGGCAGCATAACGCTAAGATTTTAGAAATAGACATTCAAATTTGGAAATTTGGAGAATGTTTTGTGTGGCTTTAGTTTGTGTTAGTTTTGTATCTTTACTCAGATGCGTCCGGCTAACGCTAAGATTTACTTGTAAGACATCCGTTCGAGTGGTGATCGTTTGTGTTCATTTTTATGTTTTTTTTACCACAAAAGTTTGCAACTAATGCTAAGATTTGGAATGTAGACATAAGTCTTTTTAGGTTTGGACAAATTTTGAGTTAAAGGGTTAGTGTTGGTGTGTTAGTTTGTGTTGGCTTTGTATCTTTACGCAGAGGTGTCCGGCTAACGCTAAGATTTTCTTGTAAGACATCTGTCTTTTTACGTATGAAGAGCGTTTGTGTGGTTATTGTTCGCATTCATTTGTGCAACTAACGCTAAGATTTTCAATGTTGACATTTTAAGATTTAATACATATTTTTCAGTATAAAGGTTAGTGTTATTGTGTTAGTTTTTGCTTAAATTTATGTCTTTTCACAAATATTTTCTGTAAGACATTCGTCATTATAAGTATGGAAACCATCTGTGTGGTGTTAGTCTGTGTTTCTTTTGTAAGTTCGCTCATTGATGTACGGTTAACGTTTAGCAAACCCTAAGCTAACATAAAGCTAATGTTAAATTACAGCTAGGGTCTTCGTGGAAGACTGGCCAAGCTGTGCTTATCCAAGACATAGCACACTAAAGCATTATTACTAGCACATAAAAGAATCAATATGATACACAAGTGTTAAATACACATAAAATAATACATGTATCTTAAGTTTTGCAGTAGATATGTGTTTTTAAGAAGCAGGCCTGAGATCTACAATTGTAGTTTGGCAGGTTGGCTTCAGATAACGTAAATTTGCGCTCTTCCCAACAAATCTATAAAACATGATTATTTTGGGGAAAGAATACAATACAATAAATATCTGAGGAACAACAATATGTTCATTCAGCTCCGGCTCTGATGACCTTATAAAAAAATAGCTCACAGTTCTCGGATCCCTCAACCGCCTGGGTCATAGGGGCACCACTTCTTGTGGTGTGTCTTGGGCAAGTACAGCCTGGCGGCACCCATCCCTTTTCAGGCAGTTTTTTGGGGTAGTTTTGCTCCTTCTCATAAAACAGATAATACTGGTTTCCATGGTTATCAGTAGTAGGAGAATTCTTCTGATCCGACTCGATTTCAGCACCTTCAGCATCTGGTCACCAATGTTTTTCCAGTGTCAAGCGTCATCCTGATTTTCAAAGATGAGTCGGACCTTGGTATTGATGGACAGGCATGTGACAATACTAATACCAGAGCTTACATCACTGGGGAAAAACTATTTTGTTCAAAATTTTGCATACAACATAGTACCTTTGCTAATAACATGCCACGGATAAAAAAAAGGGGGGGAATTGAAGCCTTATTTGAAAATGTTGTCTGTTCCCTGGCCAATGGTAGAAACAAGAGCATTTTTAAACTATTTTATTGGGTCAAATTGTAAATCCAACCACTTTAAGCCGTAGCAGCTTGCTTCAGCTAAGCTAACCTGAGTGAGTTTGTCTTTCCAGTTCAGAATCCAAGTTTGCAAACGCTTTCTGTTTGTTGCTAGGACAACATAAGAAGACAGCAGCCAAATAACCAACACTGCGTCGAGACACTTTCCAGATGGGTTTTATTAACTGATTGCTTGACAGTTTAAATCAATGCTAATTACCCGGCTAATTGTTTTAGTGCTTGAGAAAATGGAATGCTTTATTCGTTCTTGTATAACCGTTGTGCATTATGACCTGGCTTTATGTTGTTTACTTGAGGATAAAACTGACCTGGGGGTAGGGGCGCAATATTTGGGAGCACTTCAATGAAACTGGCATTGTGGGGGATATGCAGAGGGTGGGGGGGACTTCATCATCACATTTTCCCGTAAGTTTAAAAAATAGAAAAAATCCCAGCCTAGTAAAACACAGCCCAGTGTGCACAAGAGTGATACAGTGCGTAGCGAAAATATTCAACGCGTCAAACTTAAAACTTAAAACTGAAAATATTTTTCAAGAATCAACAACATGTGAGACACAATCGTGAAGTTGAACCCAAATATTACAAAGGAAAAACTGAAAAGTAGGTGTAGCAAAAATATTGGCCCCCTGTTCACTTAGCTCATCCACCTACAGAAGTTCCCTAATGACTTCAGAATGATCTAATGTCGACCTAAATGACTAACAATATCATACAGAGTCCGTGAAGTCTCCATTTAAATGCACATGCTTTGTGACGGGCTCAGAGGTCTGTGAAAGCAGACACTGGCATAATGAAGACTAAAAGACACATGGGGGAGGTCTGGGTTAAAGTTGTCGAAAGGTTCAGGACAGGAATGGGTTACAAGATTTTGCAACATTTACACATCTTCCAGAGCACGGTGCAAGCAGTAATATCAAAATATAGAGAGCATAAGACCACTGCAAAGCTACCAAAACCTGACTGTTTTCAGCACAAAAAAGAAGAAAACAAATTAGAGAAACAACCAAGAGGACCATTATCACATTTGATGACCCGTAGGCATACACAGCTGAGGTGGGACAATATGCATACGACAACTATTAGTCATGCTCTGCCAAAATCTGCCCTTTATGGAAGAGTGTCAAGGCGAAAGCCCTTTCTGAAAAATACCATAAAAAGGCCCATTTGAAGTTTGCAAGAAGACACGTGAGAGACATAGATAACATGTGAAACAAGGTGCCCTGGTCAGATGACATCAAAATGAAACCTTTTGGACTGAATGCAAAGTTACAATTGGCGTAAGGGTAACAATGTGCACCAACCTAAGAACACCATCTCCACTGTCAAACATGGTAGTGGCAACATCATGCTCTGGACTTTTGTCAAAATATCGTTAGGGTTGATGAAGATAGACGGAGACAAATGCAGGGCGTTTTCTGGCAAAAAATCTGTTGGGATCTGCAACAGACCTTAGAGTGAGGCGCAGCTTCATCTTCCAACAGGACAACGACCCTAAACATAAAGCAAAATCTACAATAGAATGGTTTAAAACGAACAATATAAAGGTATTAGAATGGCCAAGCCAAAGTCAGACCTGATCTCAATCCTATAGAGCAGGGGTGGTGAACACCTGGCTCTAGAGCCGCATGCGGCTCTTGGCCAATAAGTCTGCGGCTCTTTGCCTCATCATATTTTCTATATACTGTGGTTCTTTGCCTCGTTTCATGTTTAGTTATTTCCCCTCTTAAGACACACTTGAATCCATCAGAGTTAATAACAAATAATAAATAATATTTTGAAATTAATTTGGCAGATTTGTTGTTTTTATGCTGCTCCGGACACATAAATGACTGCCAATCATCTGCGTAGCTTACGTCTAATGCTAGTCAGTGCGTGGTGTGGCTCTTTGACTCTCACAGTTAAAAATTTCGTCTCTCTGTGTCAAACTTGTTCGCCACCCCTGCTATAGAACAAGCATTTCCAAATTCTGGCCCAGGGGCCAGTTACGGCCCATGGTCAAGAGGAACTGCCAGACAAAACATGCTATGGAAAGTTAACTGGAAATGAACGCTGTGAAAAGGTGAAGCAACAGGAAGCTGTTTTAAAGGCAAAGCAGCACTTTTTTCACGAGACCCTGCAAGTCAAACAAAAATGTTACAAAGGCGAGCTACAAAGTCGAGCTATGAAGTCGCGACGTTGATCGGCAAGCAAACTGCAAACATTTTAAATTCATTAAAGACTGTTTAAAGAATACCGGGCTGAATAAGTCGGCCCTCGCACATTTTCAGCTTACCAAACCTGGCCCGCTTTCTCAAAAGTTTGGACACGCCTGCTATAGAGCATTTGTGGAAAGATCTGAAAAATGCTGTGCACAATTCATCACAAACCTTAAGGACTTCAGCTGTAAGGAAGATTGGGCAAATATGTCCAACAGGTATAGAGACATACCCAAATATGTGATCGCAGCAAAAGGAGGTTGTACAAAGTATGAACTCAAAAAAGCCAATATATTTGCAACACCTACTTTTCATTGTTTTATTTGTTAGCACAATATAAAATGTTGTATAAATTTGGGTTATTTTTTTCACGATTATGTCTCACATGTTGTTGATTCTTGGAAAATATTTTGTTTTTTATCTATTAGTGAAGCCTGAATATGTCAAAGGGTTCTTGGGGAGGGAGGGGTGCAATACTTTTGCAAGACACTGTAGGACACACGCTGGCTTATAAATACAGGAGAGGGCGGCGTGCTAACCCCGACAAGCGCCAACACGCGAGTGCATTACCTAGCCGGCTGCCATGACAAAGACGTGAACGCATTCCTTGCAACGCTAAACTCGAGGACTGTTTCCCCCCTTCCCCAGAAATTTGAGGGTGACTAAAGCTGGGGGATGGAGACACGTTGGTTTTGATGAAAGAGATTGCTAAAACTGCCGGCGTGTCCTGTTCAGTTTTCGGGAATGGAACGAGACCTTTGGCGACGGGGTTGTGTTTGTTTTGCGCTTTATTGGAATGCGCCTTATGGACACGCGCTAATTCGGAGCTGGAATGGCAACATCTATCTTCGAGTTTTGGAAGGCCATGATTTCGAGCTGAACTTGTCAAAATCACAGCTAAGTCATTTAATGGCAGACGTTTTTCTCGAATTCATAGAGCCAAACAAAATGTTGGCTTCGTTTTTTATTTTGCTTTTGTTTTACCTCCAATATCTAAACAAAGCTTTCTATAAACACAAGAGCACTTTGCTCCCCAAACAATATTTTGCTACAAGAACACTAATGGATGAACTATACATGAACATTTTAGTGCCCCAGGCTTTCGCTGTGTTCCCGCGGACATGCACGAAACGTCATTCCTCTCTATCCAGACGATGACAACGGGACTTCGACATTTTTTGAAGGAACAAACTCGGTTGAAGAGTTAACTGCCAATTACTATTTGTCCATGTTTCGCGACTCTCACCACACTGCTTCACTTCTCCCTCTTGCCTTAGAGGGCCGTCTACACACACCCATTCGCCGGAAAAGGGAAGCAACACTAGAAAGTTGGGCTACCTCGATATTGACAAAGATCTGATCGAAGCCAATTATACAATCAAATGGTGATTTGAACACTGCAATATTATTATAACAGGCCAGTCTCTAAGAACTATGTTGTATTTATATTTTCTGCCTTTTATCCTGGTCGTCTTTTATCCCTTTTTTTCCATCTTTGAAGTTTTTGTTACACGTTTACCCTGGAGTGCCTTGTCCAATATATTGGCATACGACTTTCACAACATTTATATCAATTAAAATAAAGACAATTCTAATGTATCATATCAAATCATTCCCAGAGGCTTAAAACTCGAGTTGTGCCAAACCCTTATAAAGGTTTATCAAAATAAAACAAGAAAAAAACAATGTTACTTTTCGGCTTTGATTGAGTTGAGTCCTTTTGAAGTAGTAAGGGTAGATTTTTTTGTTTGTACTGTTAACTTCCAGACTTGAAGGCGCATCACAAATCCCCAAATTGGCCATAAATTTGAAAGTGTGCCTTGTGATTCATTGCGCCTTGTGTGCGGAAAAATATGGAAATGTTCACTATAAAAATGCAATTATAAATTAATAAACAAGTTTTATCCCAGTTAGCAATGGTAAGATTACTAAATCCTGATCACTAGTTTGCCAAGGACATGAATGTTTCACAGTAGCATAATATTGAAAGCAATGGGATACAAACCGTGATCCTAGTAAGAGGGGGGGATTTTTTACAAGTTTATTGTCCATTTTTCATTATCCATTATCAGTAAAATCATGATACACTTCAAAGCCAACAGGCCGAGACACTTGCTCCTAGCCAAGAGGCTAAGCCAAGATCCTAGCCAAAAGGGGTTTTTAAGGGTTATTGTTCTATCTTCGTTATTCATTATCCATTACCGTTATCGGTCAGTTCATAATACGCTACAAAGCCTAGGAGCCGGGACACTTACTCTCAGCCAAAAGGCCAAGCTAAGGTCCTAGCCCTAAAGCCTTGCTGCGATCATTGCGAATGCACCGTTCCCGGAGGTACTGCAATACCGGGCCGATGCGTGGAGTGGACAGAGCAAGCTCTTATTCCATCCAAAAGGGGGGGGGGGGGGGGGGGTGGTCAAGGGTTATTGTTCTATCTTCGTTATTCATTATCCATTATCCGTTATCGGTCAGTTCATAATACGCTACAAAGCCTAGGAGCCGGGACACTTACTCTCAGCCAAAAGGCCAAGCTAAGGTCCTAGCCCTAAAGCCTTGCTGCGATCATTGCGAATGCACCGTTCCCGGAGGTACTGCAATACCGGGCCGATGCGTGGAGTGGACAGAGCAAGCTCTTATTCCATCCAAAGGGGGGGGGGGGGGGGGTGTTAAGGGTTATTGTTCTATCTTCGTTATTCATTATCCATTATCCGTTATCGGTCAGTTCATAATACGCTACAAAGCCTAGGAGCCGGGACACTTACTCTCAGCCAAAAGGCCAAGCTAAGGTCCTAGCCCTAAAGCCTTGCTGCGATCATTGCGAATGCACCGTTCCCGGAGGTACTGCAATACCGGGCCGATGCGTGGAGTGGACAGAGCAAGCTCTTAGCTTCTGGCCGTGAAGCAGATGTCGTTGGGGTTTTTAAGGGTTATTGATCTATCTTCGTTATTCATTATCCATTATCCGTTATCGGTCAGTTCATTATACGCTACAAAGCCTAGGAGCCGGGACACTTACTCTCAGCCAAAAGGCTAAGCTAAGGTCCTAGCCCTAAAGCCTTGTTGCGATCATTGCGAATGCACCGTTCCCGGAGGTGCTGCAATACCGGGCCGATGCGTGGAGTGGACAGAGCAAGCTCTTATTCCATCTCCGGAATGCAAAAATCAAAAGGCCAAGCTAAGGACCTAGTATCTCAGCCCTAATAGCTGACGCCAAGAGGCCGAGCCTACATAGATGGTACACAATCTTAGAGCCACAGTGGGCTTTTTAAGGGTTATTGATCTATCTTCGTTATTCATTATCCATTATCCGTTATCGGTCAGTTCATAATACGCTACAAAGCCTAGGAGCCGGGACACTTACTCTCAGCCAAAAGGCCAAGCTAAGGTCCTAGCCCTAAAGCCTTGCTGCGATCATTGCGAATGCACCGTTCCCGGAGGTACTGCAATACCGGGCCGATGCGTGGAGTGGACAGAGCAAGCTCATATTCCATCTCCGAAATGCAAAAATCAAAGATAGTGACTTCATAGAAAGTACACAAAAGGCCAAGCTAGGGACTTAGCATCAAGGCCAAAGGCCAAGCTAAGGACCTAGCATCAAAGCCAAAGGCCAAGCTACATTGCGCAACAACCTAATCACAACACAGTTTGTTGTGTAGAGCCACAGTGAGGGCACCAGATTCTATTCTATGGATACCATGCAAATGACATCTGAAAAGGCACCAAGTCTTATTTCATAATCACTCTATTTTCACCCACGGTACCAGATAAGTTAGAATAGAGAGAATATTGTTTGACTTTTTCTAAGCTCAAACTCGAGCATCGTAAGTGACAAACGTTTTGAATATGTGCAGCCATGTGTTTAGTTATATCTTTGAGGATAACTGAATTACTTCCCAGAATGCCTTTTTTATTATTCGGTTCAGAATCTTGTGCGCTTCATAAATATTTTCAGAGTCGGCTGTACACGTATCAGTATAATATCTGCCAAAATTCTTGTGGGGAGGCCCGTCAATAATATCAACAATATGGTACTGTGATTAAGAATAGTGTGATGATGAGATAAGAGCCAATTCCTTTTATGTGTCCCTAAAGGTTTTAGCACATATATATTTCATTTTTATTTAATTATTGTATTTTTTATGTAACCTTAGCTCTTACACTAGTTTTAATCCTATGCGCCTTATAGTTTGGTGTGCCTTATACATAAAAAAAAATTCAGGGGTTGCGCCTTACATTTTGGTGTATCTTATATTGCCATACATATGTCACATTTTATTTACTGAGTACCAATCACTCATTCATTTTACAATACAACAAAATCAGATGTCTTGGTTCTATCAAGATAAGACAATGAGCATATAAATAGGGAGGGACCCAGTACGGTATTCCAGTTTGACCCGCTTTGCCTAAACCGAAAGCGTATTCCTCCCGTCTCAGTTTCCAAAGTGGCCTCGGGCGCTAGTTTAACCAGATATTTGAAAGACGGCGCTCATTCCGAGCAGTCGGCCGCAACAAGGTAATTTGTCAGTTGCTGAACTTCAAAAAGCTGAAATGTGTAATGACTTGAAGCCCCCGAGCTCCGCCGATACTCTTGTGCTCGTTGCATGTGGTCCCCCTTGATTGGAGCCCTCCGCTTAAGTTGATTACGCGAAGGCTTTTATGCCTGCAGAATTGCTCGATTGTTAGTTAGTAAAAAAAAAAAAAAACGTCACTCAGATATAGCAAACATCAAGCCGAAGGAAAAAAAAAACATTTACCACAGACCTTATAAAAGATCAATCTGACCTTTGTGTCCGCAAAATGGTGAATAATTTGTGAAAATAACACCCACATACTAATATTAGCAGTTTTTAAAGCAATATTTACCAATTTGTAACCTATGAAGTGAGGGTCCGCCAACGATTTTAATCCAACACAAAGTCGATGTGATAACATTTGGAGACATTTGAATTAGAATGGTATCCCAAACAATTTATTTTACGAATAGTATAATTTTTGATATTTTTTCATTTAACAGAACAGCACAAACCAAATCTAGCTACAAGCTAAATATTACCCTCTAAGAAAGCAATGTTTGTTTGGGATCTAAGTACAAATCACTCTTTCATAAATATATACAATATATATATATATATATATATATATATATATATATATATATATGCTAGCTGGAATGGCAACATCTATCTTCAATATATATATATATATATATATATATATATAAAAAGTTTGTTTGTCTGTTTGTGTGTCTGTCAACCCAAGAAACAGTAGCAGGAGTTTAGATATGACCACCATCTTTCACAGGCAGTCGGGTATGTTACCCTAGATGTGAAAAATTCCCCCCAACAAAGCGAATTTAGCACTGACCTAGTGACTGACTTAGTGCTCCCGAAAACTTTTTGAAAGGTTGGGCAAACTGAGAAGAAAAATACTGCGGTTTGGTCACTTTGAATCTTAATAGTTTGTATTCTTCTTTGTGCTTTGTAGCACTCGTTTTCGGTTGCATTGCACGATACAACAACATGTATTGGTCAAATATTAATCACTGTTCATTAAAGGTGCTTTGTGGAATTTGGAAATGTACTTGCTGAAGCCATTTTCTGGCTTAAGTCATCATTGCAGCCTCTGTCGAGCTCCATTTCTGGCACGTGCATTTCTTAGAAATGCTTGAATACGCTCTTCTTTTGTCATCTTTCTTGCTGATTGGATTAGTGTTACAATTGTATTTGAAACCATCCTTTTCTTATTTTCACCATTTTCATCTACACCAACAAAAAAACACGGGAGCAAGAAATCACTCTCGACCCTCCATTCCCCCCTCCCTCCTCCATTTCCTGGTTCCAAATGTGTTTCGCATCCCTGCAGCGTTGCTAAAAATAACATAAAAGCAGTTAGGCGTGGTGGATTTTTTATAAAGGCTCTATAAACTCAGTTGGATATTGTTAACGCACACCTAACAGAAACATATTCAACTTTCAACTTTTTAAGGACACCTCGAACGACGCACCCCACCCTGAAGGTTAAACATAACAGATCACTTCCGGATTAGAAAACAATATGTACAATATCAGATAAACAAACCCTAGCTAAGGAAATCTCTTTGAAAAACATAAAAAATATATACAAAGTAGACAATTGATCCAGTTAATAAAAAATAAAAAAACGTCCCATTCTTTATGTATGGTGAAGGTGATATGTGTAATGATTACAGGTTTTCAAGCGTTTTTCAAACAGTTCATTTGAAACTTTTGGGACTCTCGGAATTCAACTTTACTGCTGCTTTAACTTTGAATTAAATGTGGAAGCTAGAACATTTACATAGCAGTTATCTTGAGAGCATGCTGAAGTTGATCTGACTCCTCGTTGATGATTTAAAAAAAACATCTTGACTTATTCAGTGCCATAAGGTGCACATTTTTTCAGAAGTATTGACCCTGCATGAAAAAAAAATGTAAAAATACATTAATTCGTTTTTGTTTTTTTTTATATATATTTAAATGATTTGGCGCGGCTTATCGGTACTGTAGGTATTAAGCCTCTGGAATTATTTCAGTGTGATAAATCGCAATTGAATGGCAGAAGTAGCTTTGATCAGATCTCTGTCCACACATCAAGGGAGCCCAGACTTATTAGTTTTCATGTCAAGTCAAGTCACGTTTATTTGTATTGCCCTTAATCACAAGATGTCTCAAACCACTGCAGCGACAAAGACCTTTACAGACTATAGATCATTATTACCCCATCTCCTGATCTAAAACCTACATGAGGCGAAAATCGTGGTTGAAAAGGCAGGCAAGGGGTCAGCATTCCAGTAAGTCCAAATAGGGAGGGCGACAGTCAAAGTGTTTTGCCTCCTGTATCCAGCTATCGAAGAGTGTGGACGGCCCAATTTGGTGAGTAGGTAGTACAGGCCGATTCATGGATGAGTACAGACAGAGCTTTTTTCTTTCTAAAAAAGATGACAAAGTCTCTTCATCATCGCCGGGGCAGAGAGGGATAGATAGATAGATAGATAGATAGATACTTTGTTCATCCCCGAAGGGAAATTCACATTTCCAGCAGCATCCCTGAGCTGAGAACAATCGAGAACAATCGAAAATAACACGGGAGCTGCTGGAGTGGCTGCCATTCGTGACGGCGCCGGAAGAAAAGATTCAATTTGAATCATGTACAAACAAACAAACAATTGAATCATGTACAAACAAACAAACAAACAAAATATTCATGTTTCAATAAGTGATGACGTTTCGTGTACATCCACAGGAACATAATCGCCATGGTGACTGAAATCGTGTGACCACATCGCCTGAAACATCGGACACTGAAAAGTTCTTGCCAAGTTCATGCATCTTTCATGCGTAAGTTCAGTGTTCTTGCAATAACATATTTGCAAGCCTAGTGCCCTTGTGTTTATGGAGGGTATTGTTTAAATATTGGTGTATCAAAATGTTCTGCTTGAGATGCATCCTTTCAAAAAAAGACGTTTTTCTCAGAATTTTTCTTGGAAATGAGTATTTTCACAGTGTTCATTTTACCTCTGAAAAGTGATGCGTCCCGGGGACTCGCATAATCAAAAATCTATGGGTCCCAACAGAGATCTATGGGTCCCCAAAATTTAGTCTTATCGAGGTTGAAATTGTAAATTGGCAACAAATATACAATATAAATCTATACTATCATTCAGTTTTAATCATCACAGTTTATTGGTAATGCAAATCAGATGTCACTTCAAGATTTATAGGTTCACAACAATATTGTACATTATACAAAATAATATTGCTGGAATAATTATATTAATCTATATTTTCATTCAGTTTTAACCACCAGTTAATTGGTAATACAAAGCAGTTATCACTTCAGATTTTTCAGTTCATATATTCTTCGTGGTTTGCTGTCCCGCCACAGTTGAAATGCCTTCTCAAGGTCCAATCCTATATCATCCTCCTCTTAGCGTAACCAGGAATATGATTTAGTCCATTTTGGCAGAAAAGTCCTTTTCTTGCTAGGAGTATTCTTTTGTTTATTTTCTTTCGTCGAATCGTTCGCTTCAACACACGTGTTTTTGGCCTCCGGGATCTTTCAAAGAATTTCTCTGCCGTTATTTCGTGCCGGAATTATTGCTGTTGTTATCACTTTCTGCATTATGTTTTGACTTATTACTGACACTGAAGAAATTACCAATTTTGTGTTGATTTTCACGTAATACTAACTGGTTTTTTCGGAGGTGTACTTAACTTTCACCTTCACCCGACGACCACCACCACAACAATGACGTAATCTCGAAGCAACAAGACTCGTCTGCAGAGATCGGCGTGCAGACGAAAACTCGAACCGCGAGACCAAAACTACAATGGCGCATCTGCCTGACGAAAAGTTTGTAGTGCGGTAAATCTTTGTTTTAAAAAAAAAAGTAATCAGGTAATAATGACAATTTTGTGTCAAAAAAGTTGCGTCCCGAGGACGCACGTTGATTTGAAACTATGCGTCCCAAGCAAAAATGATGCGTCTACGCAGGGACGTGGGCAAACGAGAACACTGTTTTTAAGAAACGTAGCAATGTTCAACTGTTGTTTACTAAATAATCTTAAAAACTAGAAGCATTCTTTTTTTCTAATGAAAGATGAGGGTCGACTTTTATTTTTATATGTCCTTTGCCTATAGCTGCATCAGAAAGTTTTCTGCCGGCCTTCAAAAATGAGTCAAACGGGAAAAAATTGCCTGGCACTTCCCAGTAAATGAGTTAAGAGGATGTGGTGCCAGATTACTGCTCAAATAAGGTTTGAGAGAAGGATTGTCAATTCGTCGTCGATTGCACCTTGAATCAAACCGCAATCCCACTGAGTCGGACTAAATCGATTCCTTCCTCTTCAATCGACGCGTCCTTGACGTTCCTGGGAAATCTTTTCCTGGAATAGTGATGCAGAGTGCAAAATCGAGCTCTATCAAAGCATCCGCCCGTCTTTGGCCTCATTGGGCGGAGATACCAGCCAACCTTCACATTGTACATCTGGAGTGGCAAATTTCCCCCCTTTTTTAGCCAAATAACATCTGCTGCTAAAAAGCCAGACAGGTAGTTAGACTCTATTGGTCATGGATGGATTTTCTCTTCTCTTTTTCTCTTGCGGTCTTGCCTTTTTCTATTTTTTTTCCTTTCCCTATTCTAAAAAGCCCGGGGCTAGTATTTCACTGATTACAGAGTCCCTCCATTTGAATGGTCGTTTGTGTATTGTCAGAACAAAGGGGGTGAGCGGCCTCTGAAGAGGTGCTAGACAGGGGGAATGGATTGGGCTCGGCGATTAGGATGAGTGGAAGTGCAGGTTCGGGCTAGCTTATGCCAGGAGAGGCGGCTCAATGAGGGGACTGCACTCCAACCACTCCTGGAACGCTTTCTTTCTTGATCCAAAAGGTCCAACGGCAACGGGGGCGCATTAAGTGCTTCTCCTGACTATTAACGTTATTCTGCACTTTGGCCATTCCTTTCTCATTCTAAAGCTACAAAGCTCGGCTGAGGGGGCATGATTAGGGTCTCACCAGCTTTCTGGCCTACCATGATTCTACCCCAAAAAATGTAATGGGTAGTTTCATAAAAATCAAAAAGGTTATTTTTGTAAAGAAGAGGGGTCTTAAACCAATTGTGTTATAACACAGACTGAGACAGAACCGCTGGGATCACCCATTCATCTTCGAAATAATTCATATTGCTAAAAGCAAATCATTAACGATTTAACACTGAAGATCAAACTTTAAGGATACTTGTCCTCTGGAGTTAAAACTTTAAATATTTCATACCTATCAACCTCCACGGCTCGCCCTTACAAACTGTCGTATTTTCCCTTACAAAATACAAAATAATCGTACACCGTATATTTATGTAGTTTAACATTTTATATTGTAGATGTGTTTCGTTATATCATATATATTGTTAATTAACATTTTGTTGTGAGATACTGAGTTGCTCGACATGGATGAGGTTTATTATTAAAAAAAGTTCAAAAATTAAGTAGCTTGGACGTTCACAGTAGAAGGAAAAAATACATGCAAATATAATTAAGTAGAATAATACATTTTCCTATTCAAATTATTAATTCATTTTCTGCATTAAATTATTGTTGGTAATATACTGATTAAAGGGATAACCACAAACTTATACTTCCTTTTTTGTTAACTTCTTTATACAACATAAGAATTCGTAATATAATGCATCAAAGCAAGTGAGCCGTTTGAGAGCCGTCTCTCTTCAATGAGTTGAGCTGAAAAAGCCGGTTCTCTAAAAAGAGACGGACTTCCTTTTAACTACATCAAACCGCTCGCTTCGTTTGCAACGAAAAAAACATTACGGAGACAGAGGCTACCGCGGCGAACTCGTTTGACTTGATTGATTTGCCGTTTCGTGATAGTCGGTGTATACCGGATGGTACCCATAATTGACAAATGCGTTTTTCCATACAGATTTTCTTGTACGTCGTACACGTCTTAAAATGCATAATAAACGTACTTTGTACTGCAAAAACGTACAGGTTGACAGGTATGATATTTACTGTAAACTAACAGCACTAGAAAGAAAACTGACTGGGTGTCCCTAAAAACAGTGGTGGGCCGTCAGGGCCTGCAAGGCGTTCTCTGCTGACCTGAAAATATCTAAATAATGTGATGTAATTGTACTTTGTCCATGAATACTTTTTACATAATTCCAAATCCTCTGTCAGCTTCCTTTACATACTTCCCCCCTGTTTGTGCTGCTTCCAGATGTGTGCTTTCATATTTAAGCATTTAACCAATCACATTTCAGCCATTACTTGTTGCCAGGGTCATAAATCTGCCCAGAGGCCTTATTTGCAAACGTTTTAGTGTAGTAAAGTGGTCATTTCCAAATGGCCACTTTTGGAAACGCTTAGACCTACCCTTAAAAAATGTGTTAAATACAATGTTTTGATTTTTCGACTGTTATCAAATGTGACAAGGTATCAGGTAAGGCTTCAAGCTATTGTCTCACCTGTTTTGCAGATAAGATGCCCATGCTTCACTCCTCTGCAGGAATTTAATTGGAAAGAATAAAAAAGATTGGGCGAGAATATAAACCTTCTAATCTGTCCTTTCCAACTCAAATGAATGTTAGTAGCACTTGCAGTAATTATTTCAGTTTGAGCCAAGACTTCTGAGACATATGTTTTAAAAAAGACCAAAACCATCTATATTCTCCGTACGGTTCAAGGAATGCCTTCAATTTACTTTGCGTACGTCTTGGATTGGGATTTTAGGCAAATTGTATAGGAACGTTAAGGGGTTAAATTCTTGGTCTTTAAGTTTAAATCTCTAAATTATTAGTGTCAACTTGGACTCAGTTCCTCCAAATCCTGCTATTGTGGACTTTGCTTAACCCTCACTATCGGTCTTGATTTGGCCTCAAATCCTCCACTCTTTGCATTGACCCTGAACCTATATGTGAAACTATTAGTCTTGACCTTTTACCAATTATTAGTGACTCTTTCTCTATTCCTGGAATCTCTGATCTTGAATTAGTCTTAGCCCCCCTCTTTACTTTGTTTATATGCTCAAACGAACGACGGTTTTATTGCATACCGTAAAATTCAGTTTAGTTCACGAATCCCTTGACCACCTGGGTTGCCGGGGTACTCCTTGTGGTGTGTCTTGGGCAAGTACTGTCTTTAGGCTGTATTTTTGGGTAGGGGTTTGCCTCCCTACATGAAACTGTCAGTACTGCTAGGAAATGAAATATATTAAAAATGCACCGTTTACCAAATTGTTGAAATTAGTTATCTGACTCCATTAACCAAACACAACATACATTCTGTCCTAACAATGCGTGCTCGTTTCTTTTTATTAAAAGACGGGCAAAAGACCGCATTTCCACACGGGGGCAGATTTAATTTCTTAAACAAATTAACTAAGTGAACTCCATTGAATTAGCCGAATTATTGTCTCTTGAGTCTTCTTAGAGCCTCCTCTCTCATACTCCCTCGATTTTCTCAAGTTCTCCCGGCCCAAGCCTTTATCCGCAAGCAAGCGCCCCGGCTCCTCCCATAGGCGCTTCAGGAAAAACCCCCACGTGGCCCCACCATCTCGGAAAAGAGAGTAGCGATGTCTGTCCTTGTGCGTCTGGCCTTCTGCGTCAGAGTCCTGTTATCAACAGAACTAAACAAAACATTCGCATTCGGAACGGCGTGACCTGAAGCTCACTCAGTGAAAATCTTCATTGCACTCGATAAATGTAATTTGTATTTGATCGTACAAAATCCCTTATAGTCAAATGTATAAAATCCTTCATGGTTTACATGTTTATCAATAGTAGAAGCCTTTTTTGTTTCCATTCGCGTAATAATGGTGGTCAGTGCAGTCATTTAAGGCCTTTTGTGATTAAGAGCTACCAAATTGAAAACGGAGACTGTTTTTTCCTAAAATAAATGAATGATTTGTCATACTTGACGTCTCCCTGGCAATTGAAACCCATCCTGTCGTTTTCCTCCGTGAAGCAACAACAACAGATGCCCAGATGCACCTGATGACACGCCACTCAGACACACAATAAGCAGATAAGCATTAGCGCGACAGGCTTCATCTTTGAACACTCACTTAGTACTTCTCGCCCCCGACATGAAGGTGGCGACTCGCAATCAAAGTCCTCATCAAATGACGAGGGTGCGTTGGGGGGGTCACGCCCTCGGTGGGCTCCCACATCCTTTTGATTCCGAAGCCTCACCTTTCCAAAGCTGTTTCCCGGCCCTTTTTAATTGACTCGGGGCCTTTGTGCCGTTAATGAGGCTTGTAAAGCGCCATCCGTCAAGCCATTGAGTAGGGATACAGCGGGACACCGAGGTGTTGTTTTTTTAGTGTCCAAAAATCGCACGTTTTGTAAAAGCCGGGCGAACGTTGCCTCACTGTATTGTTTGTCTTTGTAACAATTTTACGCTGCGTCACGAACAAAGTGCCGAGCCTCTGTATGCCGACTTTGGACAAAAACGCTTGGGGGACATTTTTGCAACCTCAAAAGCTTTCACGAAAATGGCAAAATAGATGTCCTGTTTTACTTTCGATCAGAGGTTTAAACAGGGATGTCAAACTCATTTGAGACACAAGGTAGAAAAAACATTCTAACAGGGGATAGGACTACTAGATTAGGGGGGGGGGGGGGGGGGGTAAGGGATGGAAAGAGAGTGAGAGTGAGAAGTACAGGGAGAGGGAGAAAGAGAGAGAGAGAGAGACAGAGAGAAAGATCGAAAGATAATGTGAGAGGAAGAGAGAGAAAAGGTGACTCGGGGAGAAAGAGAGATAGAGAAAGATGGGTGAGGAGAGAGATAGACAGAGAACATAAATAAAGAAAGAAAGAGAGAAATTAGAGAGACAGAGAGAAAGTCACAAAGAGAATGAGAGAGAAAGGGAGAGAGAAATAGAGACAAAGGGATGGAGACAGAGAGAAAGAAAGCGAGGATGAGAGAGACAAACAGAAAGAAAGAGAGAGAAAAAAAGAGACGGGGGGAGAAAGAGAGAAAAAATGTCATTGGAGAGAAAGAGAAAGAGGGAGTGAGACTGGTGAAAGATAGAAAAAGAGAAAGAAAGAGAGACAAAGCAATAAATAGAGACGCAGAAAGATCAAAAAAGAGAGAAAAATAGAAGCCAAAAGAGATAAAGACAGAGTGAGAAAGAGAATGAGAGAGAAAGAAGAATAGAAAGAGCAAAAAAGAGAATGAGATAAATAAGAAAACGATAGAGAAAGAAAGAAAAAAACACAGAAAGAAAGACAGAAAGAAAGAGAATGATAGAGGAAGAGAGAAAGACTGAAAGAGACAGAGAGAATAAGAGAATGAGAGAGAAAATGATAGAGATAAACAGAAATAGAGAAAGATGGGCAAAGAGTGGAGGAAAAGAGAAAAGACAGAAGGAAAGTAAGAGAAATTAGAGAGGAAGAGATAGAGAAAGTGATAGAAAGAAAATGAGAGAGAAAGAGAGAGAAAGAAGGAAAGAGAGAGAGAAAGAAAGACAGACAGAGAGGGAAAGACAGACAGAGAGAGAGAATCAGACAAAAATAGAGAAAAAGAGAAAGAGCGTGAAAGAGAGAATCAAGAGAGTTGAAGAAAACAACAGAAAGAGAGAGCGTCGTCTCCCAGGCCAGAGTCAAAACCTTGGCGGGCTTGTCCCGGCCCGCATGTTTGACACCCCTAGTTTAAAAAATAATGACTCTTTTAATATTTTTATCATCTGTTTTTCAACATCTTTAGAACAGAGATTTTAAAACCACCTGTGCCAAAAACTTCCACCAGCACTCCAGCCGGTCCAGTTACGTCGCCATATTGTCCTGATGGTTTGAGAAAAGACACGGGACGTTTGGTCGTGCAAAAACGGGGACATTTACTGTATGTGTCAAAGAGCTGCCAAAAATGGTCAGAGGGACAATTGTTGCTATGTGACACATCTTGGCAGTATGTCTACATTAGGCAATGGCGAAACAATCTCAGTGAGTTGAGCGTGGACGTTTGAAGTTACATTTTATGGTTTTGGACAGGGCTTCACCCCGATGGACCAGGACTTAGCAAGGATGATTGTTACTTTTAAAAAAAAGGGCAGCTGAGATTTTTCACAATTTAAGTAATGCTCGCAATGTGAGGAGACCCGACTGAGTTTGAGATCTTAAGTGGTCTGAACACCATTGTTTATATTGGATGGTGGGCAAATACAGTCCTAGAAAGATGAAGACCTTCATGTTTTGGAGGTTCTCTTTGTAGGTACTCACTCTATATCCCCCTCCTCTCTTATCTCTCTTGAAAACACACATCAGACACATACAAACTAAGGTAACTAAAAGCATTTCAATAATTAATAAAGCCAAATTCCTTTTAAACTATAATGCAATGTATTTATTATATTGTTCTCTAGTTCTGACATACTTAACATATTGTGCAGAAGTCTGGGGCAATAATTACAAAAGTTCACTACAGCCCCTTTTTATCCTTCAAAAACGTGCACTAAGAACCATACACAGGGTAGGATAGCGGGATCCTATTAATATTTCATTCATGCAGTCCAAATTATTAAAATTGGATGATTTAATAAAAATGTCTACTTCACAACTGTTATTTAAGGTCAACAAAAACATGGTTTCGGAAAACATCCAAAAATTATTCATTCGGAAAGAGGGAAATTATAACTTGAGGGGTTGTAGTAAATTCAAAATCCCAAAGGTGAGAACAACCAGGAAAAGTATGTGTGTGTCTGTATGTGGAGTCAAACTTTGGAATAATTTACAAGATGAGATCAAACAATGTCCAACTATTCATGTGTTCAAATTTAAATACAAAAGACATTACTAGCCAAATACAGGGATGGAGAAAATGGGATATGAGGGAGATTGGATATACTGCGTTTAAAACTATGGTTAACTTTGTTGTTATTGTTGCGATTATTATATCATAACTGTCATATTATTTTTACTTTTATTGTTGTTCTTATCATTGGTGCTGCAGTGATGTTTGGTAACAAGTGGCATTATGACATTGAGGATGGGTATTACGAAGATTAGTGCATAAAATATGTGATTATTGTAACTTACAGTATAATTATTGATATCTGACTCATGTGATAAGTATATCCATGAGATTTTTTTTATATTAGACACAAGAGGAGAAGAGGATTTGTAAAATGTATTTAATAGGGAAGATAAAGGGGCAGGGAAAATGAGCATCTGCTTCTGACTACCCCTTTTCGAACATGTTATGTTGTATGTATTATTTTGTTGTTGACTCACTGTTTTTGTCCTGTTTTTATTTTAATGTTCAAAATAAAGTTTTCATTCATCCATTCATTCTTGACCTTACCTAATTTGGTCACTTCCGGATTCAATTATCTTACTCTCAGTTGCGGTCATATGTACGGATTTCTTCTTTTACGACTATCCCTTGGAACTATTTTAACACTCTGTTCCCTTGGCTCTGTGCTAGTTTGAAGCTTTTCGTATCATGTCCCAAGCACTCTTGTGTCATCCTTTAGTTACTCCAATGTACCGTTCCCTTACTTGTCCTTTCGGGTCATGAGTACCGCTGATGAACTCTCTTGCCTTTGCTGTTTGGCTTTACTGGAATACTGACCCCCTCACCTGGTTCTGAATTTGTATACTATCTATGAAGTGACTCTTAGGGATCATTTCTATAGTTTTTGAACTGTGGGTCTGAATTTGTAGCTTGCTCCTTCTCGAACTGTGCTTCAATGAAGGACATTTAGTTCCAATCGATTTTTGCAATCGGGAGATGGAATAAGAGCTTGCTCAGTCCACTCCACGCATCTGCCCGGTACTGCAGTACCTCCGGGAACGGTGCATTCGCACTGATCGCTGCTTGGCTCTGTGGCTAGGACCTTGACTCAGCCTATTGGCTGAGAGCAAGTGTCTCGGCCCCTTGGCTTTGTAGCGTATTATAATTTGACCGATAACGGATAATGGATAATTGATAAAGAATATAGAACAATAAACATTACAAAACCGGACAGGACAGACGGGATCGATACCAGATACACGAGCAAGATACCGGACAAACGGGATCGATACCGGATACTGAATACACGAGCAGGATACCGGACAGGACAGGAAAGACGGGATCGATACCGGATACAGGGTGCACAAGCAAGATACCGGACAGGACGGGACAGACGGGATCGATACCAGATACTGGATACAGGAGCAGGATACCGGACAGGATGGGACTGACTGGATCGATACCGGAAACAGGATGCACGAGCAAGATACAGGACTGACAGGATCGATACAGGATGCACGAGCAAGATACCGGACAGGACGGGACAGACAGGATCGATATCGGATACTGGATACACGAGCAAGATACCGGACAGGACGGGACAGACAGGATTGATACCGGAAACTGGATATACGAGCAGGATACCGGACAGAGTCAAAATTCATGCCTTGCAAGTGCAGAGGTTGGCTGGCGGACTGACCAGGAGTGAATGAGAGCACTGATTTTTAATAGGAGGTGAGCCAATCAGGCAACGAGGAGCAGCTGGCGCCAAACGAGCGGGCACAAGTGAGGACAATGGGCAATCGTGACATGTGTAGTGTTAAATACAGAAATAGAACTAGCTACGGAGACTACGCCTTTTCGCACGGTGCGCCCTACAGTATGGTCGTGAAAATACAGTACTACATTTCAAAATCGTGCTTTTGGCATGAATTGCTCGTGTACACATTTTTCCGATATGCAATAATTTAAAAAACTTATTTGTCTGTTCCTGATCCCCCAAGTGCTTCAAAGTGAACCCAAAATATATATAAAACACATCTTCCTGGTTGTAATTATTTTCTAAGGAAGAGTGATAGAGATGTCACCATATTTACTAAGTATTTTGAATATTTTAAATTGTGTACACCATATAACAATTTGAATACAGGATTTTTTCCTTTTTTTAAAAAGGACCAATCTCGTCTTGCCCATTCCGGCTCCAACCCAGATCGTCTCAGTCACTGGTAGCAGCCGACAACACCAACGTCGTTGCTAATATTGTCGCAGCATTTTATGTCCTCTGTCTTGCTGTAGTAAACAGGTGCCTCGTTGTGTTTGTAAGTATTAATCCTTCATAAGAAGGATTTGATATCTATGATAAGGGGAGCAATTGGCGGAAGTTGAGAGGTATAAGATCCACAGACTGTTGATGATACGTAAGAACTTATTGTACACCTAAAATAAAAGTTACCGTTATTTTAAGTGAAAATACACACAAACATTTTTATAGCACTTTTTTTTTGTCCGTAGTAGTTTGCATGTGCAATCTGAACGATCTGTGAGTAGTAATTAGCAGTGAGCAGCCACGAGTGGTGAGAGGTCTTGAGCAGTCTCTAGTGGTAGCCTCTGGGACTTGCTTGTGAACTGAATTTTCCTTCGTAAAGCGAATAAAATTTTTGTGGCCTAATAAAAACTAACTGAATACCAAATTCTCTTGTTTAGGGAGACGCATGCGAAGAGGTGCCACCGTATTGGATGATAGCCAATCTCTGAATGATTTGGGCAAGAATGAAGCTTTTCATTTTCACCTTTCACTCCTTTCTTCAATGAGCCCCCCACTCACCTTTCAAGAGCAAAACCTAAATGGGTCCTAATGACTCCATGCAAACAACTTGTGACGGGGGACAAATTACCGAAACACAGAAATCCTCCCTCTGCCCCCCCGAAGGCTTCTCCTTCAGGTAGAACTTGAAAGGTCGCTAGGGTAGCTGGTGAGCAGTCACCTCCAAACCCCCCCCCGGTTCCTCTCTCTGGCACCCTCGAGGTGTCGTGACCCCGACGCTGTTGCTCAGTAGCCCACAGGAGCGCATGGTCGATGGTGTGAAAAGGGAAGTCGGGGTAGGCGGGGGATGTCGGGCTAATGGGGTGAGGCTGATTCCGGCGAGATCAGAGGGAGAAGGCCATCCAGTGTGGGGCTTCACACGTCGGTGGCCTTTCCTTAAAGGTTTCTTGGGTGGCTTGTCCGAGTCGCCTCACCTTGGGAGTTGAATGGGACTGACCCCCACCATACCCCCCCAAAACTCTCTTCCCTCTCCCCTCGCTGCACCTCCCTCGCTTTCAGTCAATATGTCCGTGTCAGAGATGAAAGTGCAAAGTGGGAGGGACGCGGAGGGGGTCCTGACACTAATGTACTACATTGGGCTTCACTTACTGATCTGCCAAGTTCTTTTGTCGGGCCTTAAATGCCCCCTCGGGATCCTTTGAACCTGCCAAGCGCTCGAGTAGCCCGTACGCCCGCCAGTCCTCGGACGCCGCCTCCCCAAGTGTCAGTGAGACGTCCCCACCGCCATTCCCACAAATCCTGTGGCCGAGGACAGACACGCATGACTGCGCGGGCGAGGTTCATATTCAAACGGTTGAAAGGCGAAAAATAGCGGAGCCGGCAGACCCTCGGCCAGGCTCTTTTCATTCACAATTGTGGATCTTGCACTCACACTCTGCGTTGGGACTAACACGTTACAATGGAGCAAAAATACTTTTCTCACTAATGAGAACTGTAACGTGTTATTAATACAATTTTGTAACTCTACTGTTTCTTCTAGGGTGTTATTGGTTTATTGCCTTACTAATTAAATGCAAATTGCCATATACTTTACTCCTGTATCACTCATGTTGTCACATACAACCCTCAATCCGCCAGCAAGATCCTAAGAAGGGTGGTTGTGCAGAGTATGAGGGCACTGAATTCATCCTCATTGAGATATTCTCCCTACCGTATATATTTGCATCCAACTCTAATTTACAACAATAAAATAAAATACTGAAGTCAGGGGCTAGGCCTATATCTGCATATTTGATTGGGTGTCACCAGTAGCCAATGGTAGTCAGCGCTGATTGGTTTCTTTCATACAGACATGAATGTGTCTGTTTTTGACCTAATTTGGCTGATTTTTGACCCAAATGAGAGCCCATTTCTGGACAGAGAACCATTTCTGAGGGAGCTTCTGGTCTGTGAACCAGCAACTCACGGGACAAATTACTTGATCAATTGACACTTAAGAGTATTGCCCTTTTTTAAACACGGAATCCATTCAAGGATGCAAGATGACTCCAGATTAGATTTATCAACTATTTTTCCCCGCATCAGAAAAAAAAACAAAATCAATTCCAATAGCCCTCCTGAAGCCCAAAATCAAGAGCCTTCAGCGGGTACAAAAGGCTGCAGCGAGACTTTTAACCAAGAAAGTTCACATTACCCCGATTTCAGCTCACCTGCATTGACTCCCTGATAGCTTAAGATGTGATTTTAAGGTTCTGGTGGTAGTAAACAAAATCATGCATGGACTTAGTCCCTCATATCTTTCAGATTTAATTTCCCTGCATGTTCCGGTCCGGAGCCTTCGCTCTGAAAATGCTGGTCTACTAGTGATGCCAAGAGCCAAGTAGAGATCCGCAGGTTCGAGGGTGTTCTCCATTCGGGCCCCGGTGCTGAGGAATGCTCTTCCCCCTGAGATTCGATTTGCAACCTCAATGGAAATGTTTAAATCTAGGCTTAAAACACACTTCTATTCTACAGCATATGAATAACCTATATTTTATGTTGACAATATCTGTGTATTATTTGCCTACTTGTAGGGTTTAGATCAGGGGATGGTGTCATAATAGTCTCTGGTTTGCAATAATCTGTGGTCTGTGCAGCCCTTTTAGGCTCTTTGTTATTAAAAGCTATACAAATAAACATGACTTGAATTATCTTTGTTATTTATTTCTCGATGGACATCTAAAGCAGCCTTGATTGTAGTTTCCATTTGAAGTTGACGTGACATGAAAGGAAAAAAAGAAGAAGACAGTTACAAGAGGAGACGACAAAACCCCCCCAAAATCATGTCTTTTTATTCTATTTAACTAATCATTATTTAATAATTCTGCATCAAGAATCAAGGAATGAAAAGTGTTTCCAAGTCTCTTGATTTTTTCTGTATCTTATCAAGCACAACCAAAACAGTTGTAAAAAAATAAAAATATAAAAACCCAGATAAGGTGAAACATTTCCCGCCACCCAAAAAAATCAATTAAGAAAACAAAAACAAGTGTTGTTTCTGAGTTGGTTCCCATCTTCGGATCCTTTGTGTTAAAATGATTATTTTAAGGAGAAAAATGTCACTTCATACGAAACTTTCGGGTCACGAGGTACCTGAACGGGAAAGTATTGCATCTAGTTTTAAAGATTGCCTCTAACAACAAAGTAAAAAATACAGCACAGTACGGACTGCTATTCGCCGCTCCCATAGTTTTCCGAACATAAAGAAACTAGTTATCGCTTCAAATCTGACTGGCAACTTTGCATGTGTGCTCTCAGCATGTTTTTCATGTCTCCTTCACTAATCAGAGTTCAGAGACGAGGAGGATATCCAGCAAGACGGCGGGGAGGAGAACGCAGCCGTCATTCAATTAGCACAGCTTAAAGACATTTCAGCAAAATTCCATGAAGTCTCAGAATCTGTGGAAAGGAATCACCCGGAAAAAGTGTTGACAAGTCGGGCTATTGCTACGCATACCTCGCGGATTCGTGATGGATTGCCAAAAGCAGACATCATTGGATCACTTTTTTTTAATAATAGCGAGGCAAAAAGGTAACAAATATTTGTATTACTTTCATTATTCTTCTTTTTTTTACACTATGTGCCTCTCACTGTCTGTTCACTATGCGGTAATCCAATTTTAACATGTATTTGTTTTATGTTCTGTTGCTCCTTTATGATATATTGAAAAAATATACTTTCGTGGGGCTTGAAACAAATTAGCGTATTTATATGCAAAATGGGTTTCTACTCACGAAGTTTTCAGATTACAAAGCTACTCCCAGAACAAGGTAAATTTGTAAGTAGACCCCTGTAGTTTGATTAACTGCAGAAACACTTTGGAATAATTTCTTCATATTTACATAAATGAGTTCACGGATGGATTGACCTCTCAGTCTTCATCAAATTGCACTAATCGCTCTGTGCATCTTTTTTGTTTTTTGTTTTGTGGCATGCGTCGAAGTTTACGCAGCTGCCCCACTCGGCTTGCATGTCGCTCCTTTGAAACGGCCACACGGGACGTGATGTATGTAATCTTTTGGGATGATTTTTGAATATGAATGGAGCAGGAATGCAGAGGATCCACTTTTAATGGCACAATAAAGGTCAGAGCTCTACAAAGCGTTTCTCTTTACCTTTTTTTCTTCCTCTCTCTCTCTTTCTTTTTTAATGGCAGCGCGGGGATGTGCCGCGGGCTGACTTTTGGTGCAGCCAGCTCCGAAGCGCTTGTAAACACATTCACACCTCGCGTCCATTTGAATGGCAGATAAGTTATAGCACGTTATTGAAATCAAGAAAAAAAAAAAAGATGGGGAGGGGAAGCAGCGTGCATTTCAATGCCGTCTGGCCAAGGTGCGCGCCCCAATCCACAATACTTCATATAAGACGCGCAAACTGGCGCGCATGCTTGCAGAAGAAACGGCAGTTTCGTTGCAGCAGGCGGGGTGAGCAATGTTATTGCGCAACCGTACAAAGATAAAGAAAGTCAGTAATAAAGTAAAATAATCAGCAAATGGGCTTAAGACTACTGTACTCTCTCAACGCAAGAAGAAATGAACACTCAGGACGTCATAACAACTTGCACACCCCTGCTGATTGTACAGTATTATTATTTTACCTATTCTATCTTTTACCATTTTACCTTTATTTATCTATGTTATTGCTAGAGCTGCTGCTTGTAACACTTTACAGTATATCATCTCAGTTGTTTTACTTCATCATTAGCCGAAAAATCACTTGCACTTGAATTTGGTATTATTACTGTACATAGAACTGTTCTGTGAATCTGCTTTTTAATGGCGTCAATGTTTGCGTATGGGAGTGTTTGAAACGAATTTTTGATTCCTTGTATGTCGAGTATATCGGATGATATTGAAAAAACAAAAACCTTTACTTGACTTTTATTGAAGCATATGAGTGAGAACTATATCAGGCTAACAGGTTATTTCAATATATTAAAGTGTTTTGGGCAATTTTCATTTCGTGATGATAAAGCATGCTTGTAAAAATCAAGGCTTAAAGGGACAGTGTGGGTTATTTGACCCATCAATGTTTCTGTATTGTGTAATGGAACCGAAAACGAGTGCTACGAAGCACAAGGAAAAATACAAACTACGGAGACCAAGGGCACAGTTTTAGTCTTGGATTTGGTGGGGACATCGCACATTTGTTTGAAGTGATGACATAATTATTGTGGGGACAAAAAATGATTGTTCGATATTGTCCATACCAAAATAACGCTCTTGGCAGAGATTCAAAGTGACCAAACCACACCAGTTTTCTTCTCTTTTTTTGACCAGCCCTTTCACAAGATTTTTGGTCTTTGTGGGTATCCATAGGAGCTAGACGGTGGACAATTATGTCTCTATAGGTGAACTTTTTGTTACGTTAAAAGAATGCAAATTTCTTGACCTGAGTATTAAAAAATGCATGGATGTACGAATGTATTTTTGCGTATTATTGAAATGAATATGTTTTTAATGAATTAAGGTTATTTTTTTAGACCACTGGGAGTTTATAAATAATACGCAATGTTCCTTGTTTTTTTTAAAAAAAACACAAACACATGTTGATTCAAACAATAAGTAATATAATTCCAGATCCAGAATATTCTTTTTTTATGATTATACTATATTATTATATTCCAAGTTTTGCAAACAATAATACTAAAAAAAATGAAACAAAAAGATAAAGACGACTAGAAAACTAATCTCGTTCTGAATACAAAACATAACTTTTTAGGGACAGTATTTATTATTTAGTGCCTTCTAGTGGTAAAAAAAATAATTTATTCAAAAACAACATTAAATCAGTTACATAAACTCATCCATCCATCATTTATCAACACTGCTCATCCTCAGTAGGGTCGCGAGGTGCCGGATCCTATCCGAGCTATCTTCGGGCAGTGGGCAGGGGACACCTTGAACTG
The DNA here is from genome assembly GCF_059441175.1 of Urocampus carinirostris. Taxonomy (NCBI): domain Eukaryota; kingdom Metazoa; phylum Chordata; class Actinopteri; order Syngnathiformes; family Syngnathidae; genus Urocampus; species Urocampus carinirostris. The sequence continues at coordinate 21,402,587 of NC_142357.1, forward strand.
GTTGCCAGCCAGTCGCAAGGCACACAGAGACAGACAACCCACTCACTCATTCACACCAATTGCAACAATTTAGACCAACCAATTAACAGGAAATGCATGTTTTTGGAATATGGGAGGACAGGGAGAACATGCAAACTCTGGTAGCTGGATTGGCCTTAGAACTGTGCCGCGGACACGCTCACCACTCAGCCGCTGTGCCCTCCAAATAAACTCCTAAACATGTGTATTTTTAGAAAATCTTGGAAGTTGAAAAATGAGCCTCACATAGAGGAAGCTGAGATATGTTACCACATCTTGATGCTAAGGGGTCCCCGAAAACTCAAAAGGGCTCGGCAAAAAAAAAAAAAAAAAGAAGTAAAATGGAGTGTTTTGGTTACTTTTAGTCTCTGTAGGTTATATTTTCTAATGTTTTATCACTCTTTTTTTGATTGCACCATACCATGCAGCAATATCCAATGCCCCGTCAATAGTATTTTATCAGTTATAAGATACTCAATTATTTGAGCTATATCTTACTTTAAACATTGATCAAATCACCGTACGTTTTGTAGGTTAAACCTATTTCATTGTTTGTAATTTTAAAGTTTTTAAAGTTGAAAAAAAAACTCGCCAAATAATTGAATTCATATTGTGCACCGGCTTCGGGAGAGGTGGGGGAGTTGTTACTCGTGAGGGGGAAGCCCGTGAATGTTGGTGCGTGGGATTACCCTATCAGGTGCAAACCGCTGACATGTTTCCACCCACTAGCGAGCAAAAAGCCTCCCAGTGCTCCAACGTGCAGCCGCAGACGCGCAGCTCAGCCCGCTGAAAGCCGCCTTCGGATTTCTCCTTCATTAAAAGTAATTACTGCCCGCAGTCAGGTGGAAGGACTAATTTATTGCATGCAGCACTTTTGCACCACTTTTTAAAGAACATGACCCACGCAAGGTGTAGGAGTGTCCCTATTCAGGTGCACTTCGGGGACTTGTAATTTCTTCTGTTTTTTTTTCAAGAGGATATCAATCAGAAAAGTGGGATTTGCTTTATTTGTATTTGGTTTCATCGCCCGGATGAGAGGTCGACTCGGATGCGCCTCATGTTGCCTCGGGTGAGCGTGTTAGCGCCGGACACCGCCTGCTGCTGCCCGAGAAGCGTCTCCTGGCCGGGACCGTGCGCGTAAAAAGGCGCGCGGGGGCCTCGTATCGGAGCTCCGCGGAAGGCAGCGGCGGCGGTGGTGGTTTTTGAACCCCCGCTGCCCCCCTCCAGATCTGCGCATGCTCCCCGCCTTCTTTCCTCTGTCTATCAAGTGGACACAGGTGTCAAGATGTCACCGCTGCCTTCCAGGTTCTTTTACCTGTAAGCATTTCCCTTCCCCACCTATGGAAATCAAATCGCATTCTTTCCAATAGAAGTCGCTAAAAACGCTTGAGATCTTGCATTCATTTCACTCATCTATGTATGTGTTTCCTTTCAGGTGTTTACATTTCCTGGTGCTCTACTTCCAGCTGCAGGTACGAACACCTTTCGTCCGCTCTAGTTCGTGAGGCGTAACACATGTTTAGATACGATGTGAATGTGTGTGTGTTTTGTTTGCTTTTCTTAATTGAAAAAACGCAAAAATGATAAGTGACTGAAGTTAGATGAGAAATATTAAATACTATTGGGCAGGGGTCTCCAAAGATAGCCTCCTAACATCTACTAAGTAGCCTGCGAAAATATTTTCAAAATAGCTCACCGGTGATGGGTCATTGCAATTTTCTTGTAAATTTGATTCCTATCTGATAAGTTTTAGTGCAGGGGTCCCCAAAGGTTTCACTGTGAGGGCCACAACACGTTTTCCTTCTCTGATGAGGGCCCGGGGCCAGTTAGCAACAGAAAACGTGTGACGATTGTAGGAGTACCTTAATCTAAAAAAAAAAAAATTGTGTTTTCCAGATAGCCACAATAAAATAAGTTCTCTTGATTCTTCACAAAACAAAAGTCAGAAAATACATAACAAGTCAAGTCACATTAATTTGTAAACCTCAAATCAAAAAAAGGGGTCAAAGGACTGCACATAAAGGAAAAACTCAAAAACCTCAGTATGAGGAAAATAAGACACCTCGAGAAAGGGCTGCACGAGAGGTAATCCAACTTCCAGGATGACTAGTTTGCAATAGATACTGCATTGGGTAAAAATACACAAACTTTGTCAACATCAACAATTAACATAGGAAATAAGTAAAATCGTTGAAGAAGTCCAAGACAGCGACGACACCGCTTCCCATTTCAGCCATTACACAATTCATGAAATACAGAATATCCAAAAACTGTTCTGTGGGTTCTTCAAAAAAAAAAGTCCATGGAACTCAAACATTCTGATGTGCACAGTTTGAGCAGTTCCAAATTCAGTTTGGTTGTCAGAGCACTGGACCGCTAGTTGTATTAATGACTTGCGAAAAGGCAGTAGATGTTTCTCATTATCACATTAATTTCAGTCATGGTACCAGAGATGAATATTCATTTCTTTGTGTGTTTCACATGTTACAATGACAATAAATTCGATTTGATTGGTCCATTCTATTGTAAGAATATTAAGTGACAAAATTATTTTTGCATGAAAGGAATATTTATAATGATAAAAGTACAAATACAAAAATGACCAAATACAGATGAGCAAATTGGACAGGCCTACATTATCTTTTTGTCCCCCTCATAGTATCGGATTTGAGTCTGATACAAAATATTCAAATTATTATTCTTTTTAACACACGATTTTATATATATATATATATATATATATATATATATATATATATATATATATATATATATATATATATATATATATATATATATGTATATATATATATATATATATATATATATCCATTATTTGCATTGCTTATACTCAGTAGGGTCGCTGGGGTGCTGGAGCCCATACCAGCTATCTTCGGGCAGTGGGCAGGGGAAACCCTGAACTGGTTGCCAGCCGGTGTCAGGGCAAGACAACTCACTCGCTCATTCAAACCGAGGGACAATTTAGACCGGCCAATTAACCTATCATGCATGTTCTATGTTATTGGAATGTGGGAGAAAAACGGAGTGCCCGGAGGAAACCCACACAAGCACGTGGAGAACATGCAAACTCCACACAGGGTTCGATCACATGACCTCGGAACCTCCCAGTCTCGTGTATATATATATATATAATTATAAAATATATAATTATAATGTACATATACTACATGATCTTTAACATTAATCAATGCCATCATGAATGTGATTTTCAACTTGTCCAACAATAGTTTTTGCTTAATTTCCCCCAAAAAATGTGCACACCCCTCACAACCACAAATATATTTGTTTTTGGGGATAACCATTCTTATTCAAAGTCTTGAGCACTGTCAGGTGATCACAAACAATAAAAATATACATACATGATATGGTCAGAAATATTTATCAAGATAAATTCAAGGGTTTTATCTTGTTTAATTCAGGGCCAAATCCAATGCCATTCATCATATGAAATCATATGATCAGCAGTATGGACATTAAACACTTTTTGACCACTAGATGTCAGTGTATTGTGTAATGCTGAAAGCGAGTACTCAAAAGCACAAGAGCATTATAAACTACAGAACCTCTAAGTGACCAAACTGCAATTTTTTTCCGCATTTTTCTCCGACCTTAGGTTTTTGGGCGTACCCGTTGTAGCAAGATGGCAAACAATCATGTCAGCTCCCTCTAAGTGAGCCACATGTTATGTAAAATAAAAACAGATTTCTAGACCTCCGGGTATTAAAAAAAAAAAAAAAAGAAAGAAAAACGCAAGTTTATATGATAGGTCATGTTTTTTTGTTATTCAAATAATTATTTTTTATTTTAGATCAACGCAGTTTTTTTTTTACCACTAAGAATAATACAAAATGTCTCTTTAAAAAATATTTTTCAAAAATACCACTGATTGTATGCATGAATGACACACACACACACACACACACACACACATACATATACATATTATATATTATATATAAACACATTTTTAAAATACTTCTGAAAATAAATTGTAAAATTACACAACATTTCAATTGCATAACAGGAATTTTAAACTTGAAAACATGATTTATACACTTATTTTTCTACATTTTTTCCCCACAATTTCAAACAAGAATCTGTTATGTCGTGTTTTTTTTCTGAATCCAGACTCAAAATACTGATATCTGAAAAATCAATGCTTAACAACTCTTTAAATAATTATTTAAATATCTCTTTGTTGTAAAATTGCTATAACATTTATGAGCAAAAGTGCAGCGGGTCACATTGACCGGTGAACATTTTTGGCATAGCAAAGCAACCAACATACAAGAAGTTCAAATGACAAAGTGGGCCAAAAAAAGAAAAATAACAACAATGAAAAAAAACCTCAAAATACAAACAAAACACACACACTCACACACACAGCCTTACATTGGACAGCCTTTGTTAAAAGAGGTCCAAATAGACGTTATGAAACTGTATGAAAATAATAATACCAATGACATTAATATTTCCCGGACTATAATGCACAAATAAAATACCCAAATTAGCCAGAATTTTTAGAGTGAACGTTATTTATCACGATACGCCTTATATGCCGGAGAATACACTGGATAAGATTGGTAATGCATACAGTAATTACAGATATATGTTACCTTTGTAACTGAGCTACGGTTTATCAATCAACTATTAATGCTTGGACCAAATGCAATACATTGCATGCAATGGGAGTTCGAACCTGGGCCAAGGCGGTGAGGCCGCCAACACATTTCCACCAGCCTTTTAGTGTTGTGGATGATCCACGAAAAGCCATTAGAGTTATCTAATTATCACACTTTCTTTACTCTTGGTGCCAGAAACACTGATTTTGGTAGTGTATTCTGATAGGTGTGACAAAAACGTTGCAAATGACAGGAAGGCACAAAAAGTTTCCAAAAAATGCTATTGTAGACTCATTGTACAAGGCATATATTAGCTTTTATAATAAATAGATATTTTTCATCCAAACTACAAGTTCAAACTAATGTCAGGCGAAAGAACAAAGTTCAGTCTGATGTCAAGAAACCACGAGACCTAGGTGTGAACAGGGGTTAGGGGAATTTCTTGAAAAAGGCTGTTATGAAATGAAATGATCTGCATTTATATAGTGCTTTTCAAGTCAATGACTTCCCAAAGCGCTTTACAGTGTGCTTCACATTTCCCAACAGCGGCCTTGTATTGCAGCCATGTAAGACGCTAACCTGCTTATTAAGGGTATTAGGGGTTTGGTGTCTTACCCAAGGACACTTCGACATGTAACACGGACAAGCTGGGATTCGAACTGGGATCCCTTGATCCCAAGACGAGCGCTCTACCTCCTGAGCTACTGCCTGTTAAAAACAGGATAAGGTGCGAACTGAAACTTTGAGAATTGGCAGAAAAACAAAAATGTGCGAACGGTGGCAAGCCGAAAACGGAAGTTGTGGTTTTCTGTTGACCTTAAACGCCTTAAAAAAGGTATAAAAACTTAAAAGTAAAATTGTCATAGGGAGACTATTGCTAAGATTGTCAGATTTGACGACTTGTATTGCGGTGATCTCCAGAATACATTCTACCAATAAAAAGTTTTCGAAAAGCAACATTCTCTTCACTCGGAATTCAACGAACACATGTAGGACAAGATCAGAATACACAAGCTATTTTACACAAGTATGTATATTAAGCCGAGAGGTTATTGATGCACAGGGGAAGAAGTGAAGAGACTGCTTAACCAATCAGAATGCACTATGCAAATCAGTGTTTCTGCCACTGTGAGCCAAAACAGTGTCTTCAGTGCTGCAATCCAGGTTGTTTGATTCTGTTGCAAACAATACAGTATATTTTGCAATTTAAAGTTTGGATACTCATAGACTGATTAATCATTGCCAAGGGTTACAGAGTAGTTCTTATCGTAGTATCATTGTTATGCGCCTTGTAGGCCTGTGTGCCTTGTAATGAAAAATACAAGATTATATCTAGGGGGTGCGCCTTATACTCAGGTGCGCCTTGTAGTGTGAAAATACTGTAATAATAATAATGGTTTACATGACCACAGATACAATTTAGTGGCGGGCATAAAATGAGCTCTTGTGGATATCGAACACGCTTGCAAATCTGTTTTAAGGCGCGTGACAATTAAGAGTGTCGTGGCTTGTACGTGCACTTCAATTAGTGGCATGCCTCGTGTTTTTACAGATACTCCTGACCGGGTGTGGGGGGCAGTTTAACAGCTCCTCTTTGAACAGATGCATTGCCTTTTTTCATGGATGGGGGGGGCTTTGTTTTTTTTCTCTCCCTTTTACGATCCGCGTCTCACTTTGAACCGTAAGCACAAGCAGGCGTCTGCGCACCTAATGACTCGCTCGGTCAGCTTGGAGAGAATGCCGGTTGTACTGCAACGCTTTTATTTGACACCCCCTTTCAAGACCCCCCTACCCACAATGTGGTGGGCTCCCCCAGGCCAAGTTATGACCTGTGACGTTCAAACAAACAAGCCAGAACATGCTACGTTTAATGTGAACCTGCATATACTGTAACGCGCATCATCATGTGGGCCGCTCGGTGACGTGGTGGTTCAGGCGTCTGCATGATAGTCACGAATTTCTGGGTTTGAGTCTCATTGAGTTCCAAGGTTAATGCGGGTGCTCAAAAGCCTTGAAACAGTATGAATTTTAATGTGTTTTCAAGGGTTGAAATCAGCTTCAATTTGGTGAGAAGTGCCTGTAAATGCTTGAAATGGTTTCTCAACAAGTCTGAAGCCGACATCGCTCCTTGGTGGCTGCGCTTTGAATTTAATTTTTTCCTCATGATTAACCACAGGTGGCATTAGTTTGTACAGCATTTTCCTATGAAGCGTCATTGCCCCCTACGGGTTGCGCCCAAGAGGACAGGTGTACGCTACACCTTAACAGGGCACTGTGAAATGTGTATTAGTGCAAAGATTACGTATCAATTATGGACATTATTATTGTCCTTGCAAACATTTAGGGTCGCACTTTCCAGTAGTAAACTGGAACGGGAAGAACCTTCTGGAACTGAAAACGGAAGCTACATATTATAATCATTTTTAACCAATATCATATGTCTTTATAAATGCACACACAGATACACACACACACACACACACTCAAACATTGCATGTGTAAATCACAGATATATTTGTGGCTCTGCAAAGTACATGCTTCACACCGGATTTCTTCCGTTAATTGTAATAGAGAAATTGGAAAATTGGCTTTGAAAGTCCTTAAAAGGTGCTTGATTTTTGGCAATGAACAAGTACACTGTAGATCTCAAGGCAAATGCTCATTGTGATTAGCTAGATTGATTTGTTGGTAAAAAAAATTAAAAAAACATCTTCTTTTTGGTAAAAACTTTTGCTTATTTTAAGTAGCGAATTGTCTAGATAATTAGGCCCACTGGTCTATCAGACGCGACTTCAATAATAGCCTTTTGATAAAAAATAGTTCACATAGAAGGCACATGGAATTTAAACTACCTTAAGAGCTAGGGTTACATGGAAAAGTCAGGGAATAAAAACATATGTCGAAGAACATAAACAAAACTGGTTTTGCCGCTAAAATGAAACTATTTATTCATTCATAAATGATTACCGTCACGTTTTATTGTAAAGATGCATTTCTAACTTGATTTACCGTACTTTCCGGTATGTAAGACTCACTGGGTGATAAGGTACACTTTGAGACTCTATTATTTTTCTTATTTCACTTGCCGGTATTTTTATGTACTCTCTTGCAGTTTATTTAGCATTTTTTACAGTTGAGTATGTTAAGCCTCACACCTCTTCAATGTGCCTTAAAGGGATATTCTGTATCATTTACCCTCTAGGAGTGCAAATCTTCATTTATTGAAAAAGAAAAATACAAGAACTATCACATAACCGTGCATTTTGTTAAATACTTGTAGGTCAAGAAATTAGTATTCATTTGAGATAACATGACAGTTACCTAGAGGGAGCTGACATGACGGTCTGCCATATTGCTGCTGAAAAAACAAAACCTTATAAAGCCTGGGCTAAAAAAGAATAAGAAAAATGGAGCAGTTTAGTCACTTAAAGTCTATGTAGTATCAAATCTTTCCTGTGCTTTGTAGCACTTGATTTCAGTTGAACTATGCAATACAGACGCTGCCCTACTTACGAACAAGTTTCCGGCTGTTGTTCTTATGTTGAATTTGTTTGTAAGTTGCTTCAGTGCTATATTTTGTATGTTTAAGGTTTATATACAAATGTTTAAGGCTTGTATAAGTAACCTGTATTGTTTTGTACTAAAAAAATAAACATTTCATAAAATAATATGCTCTATAAAAGATAAATAAAGTTGAGTCTAACTTTATTTTGGAAGATGAACCTCAAGAGTTCGGCGACTTCCTCCTCCGTGGTAGAAAGTGGCCGAAAAGAAGCGATCCAACCATTTTCTCAACCGCATCAAGCTTTCTTATTCCACTTTCGTTTCAAAAGAAACCACTCGCCTCTACTTTATACTTTACACCAACCATTTTGAATGGATGCACGAGATATTAAACAATAAAAATGTCAACGTTCTCAGCGCGCTGGAGATACAGTATAGTATGTTTACACACAAACTAGGAAGAGGAAGCCAAATTTCTTCTTTGGGGTGGATGCTGGGTGAACTCTCACAGCGCCACACGCCGGTAGTGGCAGAAAGAAGCACTACAGTGCTATCCTGTACTCGGAAAAAGGTGCACAAAGCAACATCTAACTTAAAGCAATGTCCAAGTATTTTTCGACATCCTGAAAAAAATGTTCGTATCTACCGTTTTTCGCAACTCAAATGTTTGTAAGTAGGGGAGTGTCTGTATAGTAACTTTAGTTGTCAAATCTTACATAAAAACTGGTACCCTAACATACATCCTTTGTTTTTGCCCCAAAAAACGTCACTTCTGGCTTGACACTGGAGAGGAATTGGATAGAATGTTTTGTGTTGCCTTGACTTTCAATCCTCTATTTATTTTGCTTGGGGTAATAGACTCTGCCGTCACTAACTTGTATCAAAAACTCTCTTTGATGCTTACTCATATAAATGTAACATGTATCAAAAACTCGCTTTCCGGTAGATATCATGTTGATGGTTGATACTGGCTGAATAATAATAAATTTAAATAAATAGATAAATAAAATAAAAACAGGTTACTTTACCCCCCAAATAAACGAGGGTTCACTGTATTTTTAAAAAGTAATTTAACATTGTTAATTGGAGCGTTCTCCATTCGGGCCTAGTGTTGTGGAATGCTCTGCCTCCTGAGATTCGATCTGCAACCTCAGTGGAACTGTTTAAATGTAGGCTTAAAACACACTTCTATTCAGTAGCTTATGAATGACCTAAATTTCCTGTTGACGATATTTGAATAATAATTGTTATTTTAACATCCGTTGCAGCCTGGTTATCCTGAAAGGGGGATTACCTCATGTGCAGTCCCTTCTCAAGGTTTCTTCATTTTCCTCATGTTGAGGTTTTAGAGTTTTTTTCTTGCCCTCATGTAGGTTTTAGATCAGGGGATGGTGTAATAATAGTCTGTGGTTTTCAATAATCTGTGGTCTGTACAACCCTTTGAGACTCCTTGCTATTAGGGGCTTTACAAATAAAATGACTTGACATGACTTGGTCTATGAGCTTTCCGAATGAGAGCGCATTCCAATTTTTCTTTTGATGTATTTACCGTAAGACACAGTAAGTTGCTCTACCAAAAAAGTACTTTATCATATAGTTTTCATATATAAGGCACACAGGACTATAAAGTGCATATATTTAAAGCTACAGTAAGTGCTACCGTAATTATTAATGTTGTGATTGAGCAGTTGAAAAATATTGCAGGCACAAATCGCAAATTATTGTTTGCAACATCAATCAGACGTGGGTATGCAGCAGTTAACCCCTTACCGTTCCTGTAAAATTGGCCTAAGATCCCAATCCAAGATATAACCAAAGTAAATTGAATGCTGTTCTCAAAACCGTTTGGAAAATATGGTCTCTTTTGAAAAGAAACACTCTGAAACTTTGTCCCAACCTGAAATAATCAATGCAAGTGCTTCTAACATTGAGTAATATGAGTTTAAACACATAGAAATAGATGGTTTTTATTCTCACCTGAATTTTATATTTTTTTTGTTTTGCAATCAAATGTCTGCAGATGAGAGTAGTCTGGGCAACTTAGAGCTGAAAAACAAGTGAGATGATAGTTTAAAGCCTTACATAGTACCTTGTCAAATTTAATCACAATCTGAGAAGGTTAACATTGTATTTCACACATTTTTCTAATAGTAGGTCTAGGCGTTTCCAAAAGTGGCCATTTGGGGATGACCAGTTCACAACCCTAAAAACTTTGCATTCGCGTGTATTTCACTCTAGCCATTTTCTAAACATTGTGAAAGAGTGTTACTGTGCTCACTTGGTGCACAAAAATGAATCTCGATTGGCTTTGCGCACGTTTATTTTCAGCTCTGATTTGAATAAACATCGTAAATGTGTACATATTTAGGTTGGGAATTTCATTGTCTATCCAAAGTGTCAATCCAAATGCAGGGGGGGGCACAGATAATATTAAAAATAAGTGTTATCATCATTTAGTAGAACGTGTTTTTAAAGATATCCTAGTTAATTTTGTGCTGAATATTCAATCATTATTATTGTTAATATACTGAACAAAAGGACGCCCCCCAACCTGCCTTTTTTTGTTTTGTTTCTTCTTTACGGGCATTTTACTTTTTTTCTTGCTTTTTCCTCCTTTCTTACATTTTTTCCTACTTTTTTTCATCATTTTTTATATTTTATCTTATCCTTTTGTTTCTTTTCCCCTAGCTTTTTACTTATTTGTCCTTGATTTATTTTTTATTGTTCTATTTCTTGTTCCATTTTTCTTTTCTTTTTTCATTTTTCAGACTGCCCTCGCCACAATATCCAGTTTTCTTTGTGTGGGGAGAGTGTGTGGGTACTGCCCACCCCTGACTCCTCCTGGTAACGGCCCTGATGTGAATACCGTAAAACCCAGTCGTTGTTTTTTTAGCTGCGCGTGATGCACCACAAATTGTATCCACCGTATTTTACGGTATAGAAGGGAGACTGGGTTATAATGCGCACTTTTAAAGTTTTTAGGTGCGCCTTTTAGTCCGTAAAATATGGTACATAGCCATACATAACCCGAAAACAGTAATCCCTCGTTTTTCATGGGGTTGCGTTCCAAAAACCTGCTATCAAAAAGTAGAAACATTTATTCATTCATTACTAATAACAAAACTAATTTACAGGCTCAAATACAGTACTTTATAAATGTTTTTTTTTTACAAATAATTTCAGTGCTGTTCAATTATTAAGAATAATTTTGCTGTTTTATTGCACAACTGCACGGATTAAGGACCTGATCCACTTTACTTTACATAATACTTTGTCGCTATCATGTAGACTTTATAGAGAAATGCATTCATCTTCAGGTTCTGTCCCACAGAAACCATATATTTTTCCATTATTAAACATTTTTTTAAAAGCCCCAGGGAGCTTCTAGGGAGCGCCAAAGACATGCGTGTGGCTCCAGAGCAATTTTAGCAGGTGGAGAGGTCCAACTTTATTGACGATAGAAAGCATCCTTCTCTCTTTAGCCAAACAGAATGCAGAACACAATGACGATGAAATTCTGCAAAGTACCAAAACAGCAATAAGTAAACCGCGATATAGCAACGGATTACTGTTTATACAATATTCTAAATCTAATCAGAATAATTCGTATTGCAAACATTTTGACTGAACTGCATTTTAAATTGTCGTCTTTGTAAGTGGTGTGATTTAAATGGCGGCTCATCTTTTTTGCCCGTCGGCAAGCCCGTGACCTCGCGCACGCCCGAGTCAAAACGTTAAACTGGAGATGGATGTGACCAATCACCTCCACCTTTTGAAGTCGCCGCAGTATCACCTTTCAAGTGGTCTTTGAAGACCGAGAACGGGGGGGAAGTTGCGGTGGCGACGACGGCATCCTGATAAAACGCGTCGGCGCTCAGCCGTGTTTGCCGCTTTTTGCCTTTCCCGTGACAAGAAGTGCAACTTTGCACCAAAACACACATTGGTGTTTGTTTGCTGATGGCCAGATGGGAGATAAATCCCTCAGCGGCCTGCTTTTTTCCCCTGTCTTCTTCTTTTTTTTTTACCTTTAAGCTTGACTTTAAGAGGGTTGGTGAGAGATGATGCTGATCTTTGTCTCTGCTGAAAAGACCCTTGGATTCTTTTCTCGAAGTGGAGTCCGAGAGCGGATGTTTAGTGGTGTTCAATCAAAAGTTGTGCATTCAACAACTACTTTTGGGGTTTTTTCCAAAGTACTGGAAACTCTAAAAAACATGAATGTAGAGATCTGGATACTAGATTTTAAGTTACAAGCCATGCTCTTTTGGGAATTTACACTTATGGTTAGATTTCACAACAAACATTAATAAGTCTTTTTAATAAACTAAGACATTATTTTTTGGACAACCGGTTCAGGGTGTTCCCTGCCCACTGCCTGAAGATGGCTGGAATGGGCTCCACCACCCCCGCGACCCTACTGATGATAAACCGTGCAGATAGTGGATGAATTATTTTTGGGGAATATCCTGACACTTGCGTGTTACAAGCAAATAATAACATTCTATAGTGTGCAACACGTTCCCACAGATTATGGAAAAAAATCAAAGTACATCATTTGAAGACTATGTCATTTTACATACCTGTAAACCTCAGCCATTTGCTCCTCTTGATAATGATTTAATTTACCCTTATTAGGCGATAGAAAACACAACACAGCAACTATTTACTCACAGCAAGACAGACTTCGTAGAGTACCGCAACACTATCAGCAATTTACGATGATGTCAGAAACCAGTGACCAAGGCGATCAGTCTAACAAAAAATGATAAATTAATTTATTTCTCCATATAAAAATAGTTATGATAAAATGAGGGGAAAACATATACATTGACAAGCATGATTTCATCCTGGTACTTTTCCTAACACTATACGAGTCTTTTTGTGAGAGGATAAATACATAATAGTACAATAATCAAGTTGGCTTTTACATTTTACATTTTAATATCTGCACTCATTTGCTTTTGTTATTTGTGTTTTTAAACAAAATAGTAGTACATCAGTATATCATTTTTGGAAAGCATTCTTGCATAGTACAGTGCTTGTCAACGGGTGGTGGGTGCCCATGGCTCTGTCAGCTTTGTCCTAGAATAAATTGCTTTGGGGGCGAGAGGTTTTCTTCTTCTTAAGGGGGGCATGACCGAAGGTAACTGGGAAACACTGGCAAAGTACAGTAAGGTAAAAATGTCAGGAAATTATTTTGTGAGGGATTCAAATATATATTTGTTTCTTTGTTTGGGTTTCCTGAATATTAAAGTACAGTATGTTCATTTTACCTTGAGAACCACAATTGTATGTTTTTCTATGACAAATGTTATTTTATTTTTCGTCTTGGGTAACTGTTTGAGACGTTGTAATTCCAGTTGGGTTAAATGACATGGAAACAAATGGTCCGTTTCAAGGGAGGGTAAGCTACAGAAACTATGTGAAACCGTTTCTCTGATTTCAGTCAAATGCAGCGATTGTGTTTGTGCAGCAGGGGCAAATTTACTGCACACAAGTGGATCAGTAGCCCCTTTCGCACTCGGTGTCAGTCTTCTGTACAAACAGGGGAACGTTGCCCCTGCACCTGGCGAGCTGCTAATCTGTGGTGGATCCCATCTAACTTCCTTGTTTACGTCCTTGATCCACGTTTCGGGGATCAACTTGTCATTCTGTCACATAAAAAAGGGGGCGAAATATGTCATGGTGTAGTTTTGTTAAACCTGTTGACTCACCATGACAAAAAACGGGGACAGGTTCTGAATCTTGACAATTAGAAAGCACGCCCATCAGTTAGCCTACCGTTGGCCTGCGGGGATGTGACAGCGTCTATCCACACTGGCTTTTTTTCGCAAAGGAAAAACGGGACTTTGCACCGACTCAGTGTATTTTAACGCAGAGAAATAACATCCTCAGAGGCAGCCATCTTTGGCATTACCTTTAGCATTTCACGCACTAAATTTACAGCACTAAAATGCAATCCAAGAACTATATACCCACCTCTGACACTAGGTACAAAATAACCAGCAAACAGTGACGAACGCTTATAGCACACTTATCATTATACTGTACAGTGACAGGTGCTCATCGTGAAACTATACTGACTCTGATACTAACTCCAAAGTCTGAAAAAAATGTAGTTATCAAGTTCAAAATTCTGGATATAATTATCTTCTATAATTAAGTTGTGCAAAAAAAAGTGTAGCAATCCATAAAAAAACATTTTAAAAGAACAGCGTATATTATTTAGCACCTCCTAGTTTAAAAAAAAATAATAATAATAATAAATTACACGAACTATCATATAAATGTGCACTTTTAAAAATATCATAGGTGGAGAAATTAGCAATAATTTTACGTCGCATGAGCTTCACCTGAAGGAAGCCGGCATAATTGTCTGACATCTTGCTTTTACGGGTCTTATTTAATCTTCATATTTTGTATTCTTCTTTGTGCTTTTTAGCACTTGTTTTTGGTTGCACTACAGTGTACAGCGACATATAGAGGCCAGATAAGACACACTGTTCCTTTAAGGAGCAAGCATCACACACTGTCCTCTAAAAGACTAGAGTGAAAAAGTTTACAATAGTACTTTTTTTCCTATCCTTTTAGAGTAAACACAGGAATCTTGTACCACAAGTGTGAAAATTAAATTATTATAAATGAACAATACCGGACAGGAAATACCAACAGGAAACAGGACCGAGTCAAAACCCGTGTCTTGCTGGGCAGAGGTTCGTTGACGGACTGACAAAGGAAGAGGAAGAGCACTGAGCCTAAATAGGCAGAAAGCCAATCTGTCAACGAGCCGCAGCTGGCGCCACAGGGGTGGGGCCAATTGGGCGCCATGGCAACCGTGACAATTACGTTTTAGTTTCAAACTGATAAAAACAGCTTCAGTTCTGCTTGACAAGAGAAAAAATAATCAAATGCCGCCGAACAATTTTCTATACAAATTTAATTGAAATAGCTTGACATTTCTCTTGATATCAATGAATCAAAATGTCTCATACCTAAATGTCTTTGTAACTAAAATTACTTTTTCCAACTTCACTTTTTGTAACCCGATAAGTTTTGAAGAATAAGTAAAAAATTGACACCATTTTTGGTGACGTAAAAATTCATCAGAAAAGTACCATATTTTATACACTATAAGGCGTATTAATTGAAATTCTACTTTTTATTCGTGTGTAACCACATATACTTAAGTGTCACTGATACATTTTGCAGAAAATTATAGCAAAACACTGTATGCAAAACATTGTATGCGACGGGAATTGAACCTGTCTTGTGGCAGTCACTAGACCACCAGTTACACAGATGACGTATTAAAGGCAACATATTTTACCTCATCATCACACTAGTTTTACTGACATTGTCAGAAATAATGATTTACATATTTCATATTGTTCTGCATTCTTATAGGTTAAACAGTCTCTCCACTTCCTAAACTGTGTGTCAATAACATTGCGGTTGAATATGTATCACGGTTCACGGAGTCCTTAACCGCATGGGTCGTCGGGGCCCCAATGAGGACGCAACTCTGGACACCCTTCTCTACTGTTGATGGTCCCTGTCCTGTTCTTAGGCAGGGGCAAAGTGGGCTCCAGTCCAATCCCGACTATTGTCCGCCCAGTTCTTTTTCGGTCTTCCTCTCCTCTAGCCATCTTGGATTGCGCCCTGAAGAATTATCTTGGTCAGTTGGTCAGATGATCTTGTGACGTGACCATTCCACTGAAGTTTCCGTCCACGCACAGTTGAAAACAGTTATTCTTGGGGTCCAATGTGCCCTCTGATTGTGTTGCACACTGTTTCGTTTGTCACATGGGCTAAGTAGCTGATGCCTAGGAGTTTCTTGTAGCATCGCATCTCCATGGCCAGGATTTTCTTTTGAGTTTTGCTGTGTGATTACATGTCTCCCAAGCGTAAGGAAGGTGGAAGTAACCAACGCTTGCAAGAGTCTGATCTTTGATTTCACCGCTATGTTCTTGTCCCTCCGCATGGGTTTAAGTCTGGCAAGTGCGGCTGTGGTTTGAGCTATCATGGCCATGATTTCTGGTTCTGACCCCACTTCTTATGTGATACCTGGGGGATTGTTTGTCAATACTTTTGTCTTTTTCTGTGCTGATTAATATGTGTACATATGTAAAACAGTTCGTATAGTATTTTGTTAAAATACTCTCTGTTTTTTCCATTCTCCAACATTCGTTGGTGATGAAGTGGAAAGCCTTTTCAACATATCAGAATGCAGAACGGAATTCACTATATAACCAGTGTTTCTGGCACCTTGAGTAAAAAAACGTGATCCTGAGATAAATGCTAATGTATTTTCCCATTTCATCTGTATTACTGGTTGTAAAACAGTAAAGTGTCAGCTCTCTTACCGCCACTACCCAGGTCTTAATTCCGTTGCCTACAATGTTTTACGATTTTGGTCAGCGATGTATATTAATCATTGCACAAATACAGCTGTATACAGAATGCCCTTGCTATTTAGCGCTTCAGTTATCGCTGGTTCGAAAAAATAATTGAATAACAATAAAAAACAGATGCTTCCCAGCACTTTTTGACATTAGATTTCCGATGCGGATTGGCCAAAACTGTGACCGGAAGCCTACTTTGCGTTCTTCTGCATCTCGCTGAGAAGTTTTTGTCCCACTCCTTTCGTCATGCTGCCTAAACGATGCATCTCTCTCCATTTCTCTTGCTTATCACCTTTCAGTCGGTAAAGAATTTAAACGAGGTGTGCACACACAAAATAAAGAGTAATTTTAAATATGTACTGGGTTTCAATTTGTTCCCTCTTTCTCTCTCTCTCTCTCTCTCTCTTGCCCTCTCTCTCTCTATCTGTTCACACTCTCTCACTCTCAGTTGGTAGGTCAACAAGTCCCTTAAATGAAGGCCTGCCCCCCAAAAAAACGACTTATTTAGAATACGTACTGGATTTCCATTTTCTCTCTCTCTCTCTCTCTCTCTCTCTCTCTCTCTCTCTCTCTCTCTCTCTCTCTCTCTCTCTCTCTCTCTCTCTCTCTCTCTCTCTCTCTCTCTCTGTCTGTCTGTCTGTCTGTCTGTCTGTCTGTCAGTTGGCAAGTCAGCTCTAAAAATGGCCTCTGAAAAAAAGGAGAAAAAAGGTGTGGAATTACTTTGTAGATTATTATTTTTCGCAAGGGGTTCTGGTCCCCGCTAACCGCATAACTCGAGGGATTGCTGTACCGTAAAACCTTGTGCATTAAAGCACACCTGTAATTACTGTATTGATTTCGAATCTTATCCACCGTATTCTGCGTCATATAAGGCTCACCGGGTTATAGAGCAAACTTTAACATTTCTGGGAAATTTGGGGTCTAAAGTTGCTCCTTATACAAGTCCGGAATATACGGCATACACGTTAAGTACAGATGGTGTGAAAATCATCTAGTTAAGTACATAAACAGACAAAATGACATCACTATTTTACCTTCTGGCACAGAGAGAACCTTGGACTGAATTGTTCCACTATTCTGACTTTTCGCCCTTTGTTCTGTTGCCTCTGCCATCTTTTTCCCATGGCTTTCCCTGGATGTCATTAATTGTCCCGGGTTAGAACAACAAGAGCTCGGGCTATGTAATGTGTGTGAGTGTGTGTGTGTAATTAGCCACCTGAGAGCAGCGCGTAAAGAGCTATTACTGTGCAATTACGCCGGCGACCAGCTGTGGAAACCAGGTCGTGCCACGGATTCCAAAGCTTCCGAAAGTATACGTTTGCTCCTGCGCTCGCGCTAGCAGTGACATCAGCAATTTCCTCGTTTTTACGTTGTATTTAAGGTTAAAAACAGTACACGGTATTTTCTAGTCAACTCTTCTTGTGTTGTTACGCCTTATTTGCATATTGTTTGCAGCAGTAAAATGACCGTATTTCCTGCACTATAAGGCGCAATGGATTATAAGGCGCACCCTCCCAAAATAATCTTTTCGTCATATATTTTTAATACATAAGGCGCACCGGACTATAAATCCCAAGAAAATGAGACTATGGTAAGAGCTCGGTAGCCTAGATGGTAGGGCGCCCGCTCCGAGACTGGGATGTCGCTGGTTCAAGCCTCTGCCGAGTCATACCTAAGACTTACAACATTGGTACTGCCTCCCTGCTTGGCACTCGGCATTAAGGGTTAGAATTGGGGGGTTTGGTCACCTAATGACGCCCAACACAGCAGTTGGGTCTAAAATGGCGGCAGCCCTGTTTGGCTGCGGCTGTATCGGCTCACTACAGTTTAACTGTACGGGTCAGGTGTATCGACATTTCGTTGTGTGTGCATAGTTACAAAGAATGACAATAAAAGTAAATTATATTCTTCTAGCTATTGTTTAACCGGCATATAATAATGCAATGAATAATATGTTGCATATTGCTGATTAAAATCGCAAAATATTGTTTGCAAGGCAGATTTCAGCGATGAGGGTGCCTATGTAGTGATTACCGATGTGATTCACCTGTGCCCGCTCATTTGGCGCCAACCACTGCGGGCTCTGATTGGCTCACTGTCACTATTTAAACCCAGTCCTGTCAGTCCCCCGTTGTCAGTCCGTCTGCGAACCTCTGTGTATACAAGGCAAGCCTTTTTAGACCCTGACTCCAGCCTGTCTCGTTTTTGCTGCTGTTTGTCTCCCGCTACGACCTGTTTTGATCCCGACCACGTCTGCTCTCCCTTCCCGGCTTACGACCTGTTTCTGACCCCGACCACGTTTTTGCTCTCCTGTCCCGGCTATCGACCTGTTTTTCCGTCCCTGACCCCGCTATCGCCCGCTACGGAAGATCCACTTCCGTATTCGGATCACAATCCGGTTGCAAGAGCAACTTGCCCCCCGCGTCCAGCAAGCGTTGGATCGCGGGCGCTGTCCTTCCTCTTTCTTTCAATAAAACTGTGAGAAAACGTTACGCGATTGGGTCTACCCCGTGTGCTGGTCGTGACAAGGAGCACTTATAAATTTATGGCCAATTTGGGGTTTTTAGGTGCTCCTCATAGTCCGGAAAATACGGTACAGTACACCATTCTGTATTTATTTCTACTTACAGTAACTAATAAGAGAGTACTGTTGCCACTGATCCGATCTAATTTATGGGGGCAGCGGACCCCGCGGGCGGATATTTGTTTGATGATAGTGCGTCTTCAGGTGTATAATTGCTAGTGGTGGAAATGCAGGGCAGGTAAATTGACACGGCCCCGAGGCTATGCTTGTCGTTCCAGTTTTTTACCCCCCCACCCTCTCGTCCTTCCCAAACTTAATCAACACATCCAGCAGTTAACAGCTTGTAAAAAGCCGAAAGCACTAAAATTCTACACGTGCCTCAATTTTCTGGCCTTGTTTGAGAACATTAGTTTTAGGGTTTGGACGTTTATCAAGTTGACAG
Organism: Urocampus carinirostris; assembly: GCF_059441175.1. Lineage (NCBI taxonomy): Eukaryota > Metazoa > Chordata > Actinopteri > Syngnathiformes > Syngnathidae > Urocampus > Urocampus carinirostris. The sequence goes on from NC_142357.1 coordinate 21,422,117, forward strand.
ATAGAAAGATTTTTTTTTTTTTTAACCAAGAAGAAATATTTATGGGATGATTGTCTTAAAGTCGCTTATTTGTAATCATTTGATCCGTAATTCAGGATCATTGAGTTAAGAACTATTATTGCCGGATTGCGATACATTATAAAGGGCTCTTCTCAACAAGATCTCTTTGACCTATTTCCCTCTAGTAGCCGCTACAGATCCCTTAAAACAAGGACAAACAGGCTCAGAGACAGTTTCTTCCGCAGGACCATCATTACCTTAAACAAGGGTTCAACCGTGAAAATACAGTAAACATCCTAAGACTTATTTTGGAAATTTTAGTCGCTGCTAAATGTTATTGTACTATTTTTTATTGCCATATTTTTAAGATACACTATTTTTTATTGCACTATTATCATAAGTTTTTTTTATCTTATTCTTCTTTAAAGTCTTTATTTCATTTTTTACTTAGGAGTGCCATGTTTAAGCTTTCACTTCATTGTTGTTATAAATGGCAATAAAGGCATTTTAGTTCAAATAATTCAATTAACAGATTGAAAAAAAACTACCCATGCTATAGATGGGGATTGTGCAATTATGACAAAGGATAATTCATTTGTTGTTTTAATTTTGATTGTAAAATTATTTTTTTTAATACAATTACTCTTATTTTATTATTTTGGACTGTGGTATTTTATCTTATTGCAAATTATCTTGCACCTATAGGATGCAAATTTTTTTGACACATTACAATTGAAAAAAAATTACATTCCATTATTTTTTTCTGCTGACGTAAGTTTGTTGCATTTGCAAAGGGGCTGAAATAAAACGTCTTATCTTGTTTTTCCTCGACCGAACGGAAAAAATATCTGTTTGACAAGAAAACAAAAACAATTTGTTTTGGCAAAATGGAAAAAATGTACATGCTACCTTAACCTCTTTTCCTAAATCCTTCCTTGCCTTGCTTAGGAATCGCAGCAGAGCTCCGCCGACTTTCGTTTCTACATTGAGAACCACACAAGAAACCCGGACGACCTGAGCCGCAAGCAGGTCCGAATCTACCAGCTATATAGCAGGACCACGGGCAAACACGTGCAAGTCCTCGGGAAGAAGATCAACGCCAACGGGGATGATGGGGGCAAGTACGGTATGAGAGATTTTCAGTTTACACTTTGCTTTTTCAACTGTGGGTTCCCTCTTGAATTGGTGGAAGAACACAGAAATACTTATAATGAATTCCAATAGTTACTGTTAACCGAAGGAAGTGGAAATATAAGCTTACATGCGGAAAAAGAAGAGCTACATAGTAGTGTTGCAACGGTTAGTCGAAGTTGTCGACAAAAATCTATCATGGAAATAGTCAACATTGAATTCCATTGTAGACTATTTTCGTTTATCCAACAGTGTGGGGCATCTTGCATGATTATCATCCCTGCTATGAGTCGCTAATTTGCAATAGTGTCTTTGTTTTGAGAGGTAACATACAGAAATGATGAAATACATCGTATTTTTACTCGTAAATATCGCTATAAAAGAGAGCTCAAGCGTTATACCAGACAGTGCCTGACAAACTTATGTAAAATTAAATGCATCCAGTTCGACGAACAAACGTCAGTTGTTAAAGTGTTTGATTTCAAACTGTTGAGAATCATTAAGTACTTTTGTTGACGACTTTACAGTTGACAATGGAATGTACTTCACAAAATGCACTTAACATTTGTTTCATTTAATTAATTAATTACCTGATTATTTGACCAATAGTTTCAATGTTCAGTGTAGCTAATCTAGAAATGTATAGGTAAATTGCAGTAAAATAGTCTAAAGTAGCAAGTGTTTGCAGATCAAAACATTCAAGCTTGTTAATATTAGCAACAACAAAAAAATCAAACCAAATTAAAGAAACGAGATAGCAAGCCCAGATCGGGGCTACAAACATTAGTTAAAGCAGGGGTCTCCAACGTGGTGCCCACTTGCACCCAGGGTTGGGTAGGGTTACTTTAACTTGATTACTTTCAATTACTTTTGGATTACTCCAATACCAAATATGCTAATAAAAGACAAAAGAAACTAAATATGAATAAAATTATGACTTACAACACGTGGTAAGCTTTCTCTCCTGGCTTTGATCTCTTTGATCTCCGGCAAAACTAACATAAAATGCGACAGAAACGAAATGAAAATACATCCAAACAGCTTGCCGTTCCATGTTTTCCGTTACTCCCCAAGCCTGCACAAAATTTTGTAATTTTATTCATATTTAGTTTCTTTTGTCTTTTATTAGCACATTTGGTATTGGAGTAATCCAAAAGTAATTGAAAGTAATCAAGTTAAAGTAACCCTACCTAACTCTGCTTGCACCTGAGTATCCCCTGAGAACACCTTAGGTTCTACGGACCTGTTCTGAAAGTAGCACTCCAGTGCTGGGTCATTGTGATTTTCTAGTAAATACATTTTTTTAGTGGTTGACAAAGTCTATTTAACCCTACTTCTAATAATAAACGTAGTAATAACATAGTAACAACAAGTTGTTTCATTTAAAAATACATATAATAAGATCTCGGTGGACTTGGGGGTAGGTCGCCCGCCCTGATATTTGGATGTTGCGGTTCGAACCTTGGCCGAGTCATACCTAAGATTTACCCTCATGCTACCCGTTGTCTCCCTGCTTGGCGCTCAGCGTTAGGTGTTGAAATTGGGGTGTTCGCCTAACGACAGGTGTTGCGACACATCAGTCGGTGCCACCAGGGGGATATGGCTCCTGTATATACATACCTTCATCCATCCATCCATTATCTGCACCGCTTATCCTCAGTAGGGGCACTGGGGTGCTGGAGCCCATCCCAGCTATCTTCGGGCAGTGGGCAGGGGACAACCTGAACTGGTTGCCAGCCAGTCGCAGGGCACACAATGACAGACAACTCACTCGCTCATTCATTAGACCGGTCAAGTAATCTGACATGCATGTTTTTGGATTGTGGGAGGTAATCGGAGTGCCCGGAGTAAACCCACGCAAGCACGGGGAGAACAAGCAAAATCCACACAGGAAGGTTTGATCTCACGACCTCAGAACTGTGCCGCACACGCGCTAACCACTGCGCCGCTGTGCTGCATATACATACCTATACATCTAAAAAGAAAAATTACATGTACTAAGAAAAAAATTGCGCTTATTAGTAACAAAAAGTAGCTTTCAGCTTGAAAAAGGTCGGAGACCCGTGGACTAAAGTAAATCACAGCCACATATATTATCCACGCACAGGAAAGAAAATTGCCTGCATAGAAATGAGGCTGAGCGTCAGCGGGCAAAAACATTTCCACGCTCATTCGAATAGTTAGCAGTCCACAACAGCTGACTGCGGGAAATTGCTGCTTTAAAAAATGTTTCCTCGCTGCTTGTTGGAGCTTGAGTGGAAACAGACCTATTTTTTCAGTTTTTTTTTCTCCTCCCTGTGAGGAAATCTTGCCAGTTGCGAGTCCCCACCTCACCTCCCTTGTCTGCCCGTTTAGTTGCAGTGCCTGGCACCTGCCAACTCCTGGCACGTCCTTTGAATGCCACACTTATGCCGTACTTTCCTTATCGCAGATTGTTTATTTGTTTTCTTATTTTCAGTGATCTGTGGCTCTCTGTAAAAAGAACAAATCCCTAGCCTGGACCCTAGCCTAGTCAAAAGATGTCCGTAGCCTGACGTCATGTTGCTTACATGGCTCAAACAATGTTTTCACAATACAGACGCTGCCCGACCTACTAACGAGTTAGGTTCTGGACAATCATTTGTAAGTTGAATTTGTTCGTAAGTTGCTTCAGTGCTATTTTTTGTATGTTTATGGTTTATGTATGTTTAAGGCTTGTTTAAGTAACCTGTATTGTTTTGAACTAAAAAAATAAACATTTAATAAAATAATATGCTCTATAAAAGATACATAAAGTGAGGTTTGACTTACTGTTGGGACTTGCGGGTCAAGAAGTCCACCTCCACGGTAAAAAGTGGCCGAAAAAAAGCGATCCAACCATTTTCTCAACCGCAAAAAAGCTTTCTTATTCCATTTTCATTTCAAAAGAAACGGCACGCCTCTTCATTACACTTTACACCAAACATATTGAATGGATGTATGAGATATTTAACAATGAAAACATAAAAGTTTTTAGCGCGCTAAAAATACAGTACACGTTGTTATGACTACACACGAATCAGGGAGTAAAAGCCGGATCCCTTCTTTGGTGTGGATGCTGGGTGACCTCTGACAGCGCCACGTGGCGGGAAGAACACTAGAGTACTGTCTTGTACTCGGAAAAATGTGCACACAATACAAATTCTAACTTACAGCAATGTCTGGTTATTTTTCGACATCCCGAAAAAAATCACTGTATCTACCGTTTTGCGTAAGTCGAATGTTCCTAAGTAGGGAGGCGTCCGTACACAAATGCATACCTGTCAACCTCAGCCAATTTCTCCCCTTATTGTGATTGCAAATCCCCTTCTTAAGCAATACTAATTTTGACAAACACAATAAGGCACCTATATACTCACAGCAAGACAGATTATTTTGAATCCAGGACAATATTAGCAATCTACGTTGTTGTCTGCTAGCAGTGACCCAGACAATCGGGATTAGAGCAGAAATGGAAAAGACAAGATCGGCGTACAATATTCAAGTCAAGTCAAGTCATTTTTATTTGTATAGCCCTTAATCACAATTAGTCTCTAAGAGCTTCACAAGTTATTACATAGATAGATAGATAGATAGATAGATAGATACTTTATTCATCCCCTAAGGGAAATTCATATTTCCAGCAGCATCCCTGAGCTGAGAACAGTACAATAATAAAGCCAAAAGAATACAATATACAAATACCCAGTGTGACGTGCAAATGCCCACTGTAGCGTGTTATATAGAGTAACTAAATAGTGCTACACAGAATACATATTGCAGTAAGATTCGGTAATATCCAATGTAGGTGGTGTGGTTTAATGTGGGCCTTTACTCTGCCGGGTGGAGTTAAAGAGCCTCATGGCATGAGGAAGAAAAGATCTCTTCAGTCTGTCCGTAGTACAAGACAGTGACAGCAGTCTGTCGCTGAAACTGCTCTTCTGTCTGGAGATAATGCTGTGTAGTGGATGCGATGGATTGTCCATGATTGACCTCAGCTTTTTCAGTGCTCGTCTCTCAGCTACTGTTGTTAGGCTGTCCAGCTCTTTGCCCACAACAAAGCTCGCTTTCCTAGCCAGTTTATTGAGACGAGAGGCATCCTTCTTCTTGACGCTGCCTCCCCAACACGCTGCCGCATAGAAGAGGGCGCTTGCCACTACTGTCTCATAGAATATTTTCAGGAGCTTTTTGCAGATGTTGAAGGAGGCCAGCCTTCTGAGGAAGTAAAGTCGGTTTTGCACTTTCCTACATAGAGCTTCTGTGTTGGCAGTCCAGTCCAGTTTGTTGTCCAGCTGCACACCCAGGTATTTGTAGGTCTGGACAAATTCTACACATTCTCCCTTGATGGTTACAGGAACCGGGTGAGTTCTGGTTCTCCTGAAGTCCACCACCATCTCTCTGGTCTTGGTGTAACATGTATACTATAGCATCCTCCACTCCCACCTTCTCCTGGTAAGCAAATTGCAGTGGGTCGATGGCGTGACGGACCTGTAGCCTCAGGTGGTGCAGCAGCAGCCGCTCCATGGTCTTCATCACATGTGATGTCAGGGCGACCGGCCTGAAGTCGTTGAGTTCCTCAGGTCTTGATTTCTTTGGGACTGGGATGATGCAGGATGTTTTCCACAGCTGAGGGACCCTCCCCTGTTCAAGGCTCAGGTTGAAGATGCGCTGTAGAGGGTCTCCCAGCTCAGACGCACTGGCTTTCAGCAGTCGGGGGGATACTCCATCCGGACCAGCTGCCTTGCTGGTTCGTAGCCTTCTCAGCTCTCCACACACCTGGGCTGAAGTTATTTTTAGTGGGGGGATGTCTTCCATGCTAGTGTCCAGAGGGGGAGGGGGAAGGACAGCTGCATTACTCACGGGTGAGGATGAGGCGGAGTGGTCAAACCTGTTGAAAAAGTTGTTCAACTGGTTGACTCGCCCCACATCTATATCCACAGCCACACCCTGCTTGGTGCTGCAGCCAGTAATTGTTTTCATCCCTTCCCACACCTCCTTCATGTTGTTGTTCTGCAGCTTTTTCTCTAACTTCCTCCTGTACTGCTCCTTCCCTTTCCGGAGCTGGACTTTGAGCTCCTTCTGTACTCGTTTTAGCTCCTGATGATCACCATTTTTAAAGGCCCTCTTCTTTTGGTTCAGAAGGCACTTGATGTCGCTCGTGATCCAGGGCTTGTTGTTGGCATAGCAGCGTACAGTCTTTATAGGAACAACATTGTCCATGCAGAACTTAATGTAGTCAGTAGTGCAGTTTGCCATCTCCTCAATGTCCCCACTGCTGGACCCTAGCAGGACATCCCAGTCCGTACATCCAAAGCAGTCTCTCAGAGCCTGCTCTGCCTCGGTGGACCATTTTCTAAATGAGCGTGTGGTTGTTGGTAGCCTCCTCACTTTTGGTTTGTACTGTGGTTTAAGCAGAATGAGGTTGTGGTCTCCTTTTCCAAGGGCAGGCAGTGGTTTAGTGCTTTTTCCTTTTTTTATATTCGCATACAGAAGGTCAATAGTCCTATTTCTCCTGGTCTTGCAGTTCACATACTGGACGAAAGAGGGCAGTGTCTTATCAAGAGTCACGTGGTTGAAGTCCCCAGAGATTAACATTGCAGCCTCCGGGTGTTGGGTTTGAAGTTTTGCCACCGCGGAGTGGATGACGTCACACGCTACTTCCGCATCAGCGCGCGGTGGTATGTAAACAATGACAGCAATGGCGTGTCCGAACTCTCTGGGCATGTAATAGGGACGAAGACTTACAGCCAAAAGTTCGACATCACGGCAGCAAATAGAAAGCTTTGTTTTTACATGCCCGGGGTTACACCACCTCGTGTTCACGTAGATAGCCAGTCCCCCTCCTTTGCGCTTCCCACTGACTTTTGTCCCTCTGTCAGCCCGAACAGCGCAGAAGCCGTTTAGCGCGATGTTAGCGTCCGTGATGCTAGTCGTAAGCCACGTTTCCGTAAAGCAAAGCAAGCTGCACTCCCTGTATGCTTTGATGTCTTTCACAAGCACAGCCAGTTCGTCGATCTTATTCGGTAGGGAGTTGACATTCCCCATGATTATGGACGGTTCCGTGGGCTTATATCGCCACTTCGCCGCTAGCCGCTTAGCCTTTACCTTAGCACCGGCATATAAGAAGTTTAGGTTACTCGTATGCTATAGAGTAGAAGTGAGTTTTAAGCCTAGATTTAAACATTTCCACCGAGGTTGCAGATCGGATCTCAGGGGGAAGAGCATTCCACAACACCGGTGCCCGGATGGAGAACGCTCTCGAACCGGCGGAACACTTCTTGGCTCTTGGGATCACCAGGAGACCGGCACTCTCGGAACGAAGGCTTCGGGCCGGGACATAGGGGGAGATCAGATCTGAAAGATATGAGGGGGAAAGTCCATGTATGATTTTGTATAGTAGTAGGAGAACCTTAAAATCGCATCTTAGGCTAACAGGAAGCCAATGCAGGTTAGCCAAAATTGGGGTGATGTGATCGTACTTTTTTGTCCTTGTTAAAAGCCTCGCTGCAGCATTTTGTACCAGCTGAAGACTCTTGAGACTGGTCATCGGAAGACCGGAAAGTAGTGCATTACAGTAGTCGAGACGGGAGGTAACAAACGCATGAATTGTGATTTCCGCATCCGACTGAGAAAGTATAGGACGAATTTTAGCAATGTTACGGAGATGGAAGAAAGCGGTTCTAGTAATTTTCTTAACATGTGTTTGAAAGGACAGATCAGGGTCGAAAATGACACCTAAATTTTTAAGTGAGTCACTCTGTGTGATGTGGCAATTGTCCAAGTTCACTGCGGTTTTAGAGAATAAGTCACGGGACTTAGATGGACCAATAACTAACACTTCAGTCTTTTCGGGGTTAAGACGCAGGAAATTAAGTGACATCCACTCTTTTATCTCAGTGAGGCAGGCCTCCAAAGTTCCACAGTTTAGTTTGGCAGATTCCTCCATCGGGAGATAGAGTTGAGTGTCATCTGCGTAGCAATGGAAACTGATATTATACTTGCGAATAATATCACCTAGTGGAAGCATATAAATGCTGAAGAGAAGGGGGCCAAGCACTGAACCCTGCGGAACACCACAAGTAACACTAAATGGCTCAGATGTCAATTCGCCATATTTAACGCAGTGTGTCCTATCTGAGAGGTAGGATCTGAACCATAATAGGACGCTTCCTGAGAGACCAATCCATTTTCCAACCGTTCTAGCAAGATAATATGGTCCACTGTGTCAAATGCAGCACTAAGGTCCAGCAGCAGCAAAAGTGATGATGCGCCCGAGTCCATTGCCCGTAGGAGATCATTGGTTACCTTAATCAGAGCTGTCTCAGTAGAGTGGTTAGCCCTGAATCCTGATTGCATTGATTCAAAGAGATTGTTCTCGGACATGAAATCATTCAGCTGCTGTGCCACTACTTTTTCAAGTATTTTAGAAAGAAACGGTAGGTTTGACACAGGTCTATAATTACATAAGTTTTCTGGATCTAGGTTGGGTCGTTTCAGTGTGGGTTTAATGACGGCGGACTTAAAAGCAGCTGGAACTACACCTGAGGAGAGTGATATGTTTAAAATATTTAGAACTGAAGGTGCAAGAACGCCAAAGAGACCTTTAATAAGTGAACCTGGAAGTGGGTCGAACTGGCAAGTCGTCGGTTTGGCCGTATTCACCATCTGTTTAAGATTATCGAGTGACAGTTCACTAAAACGGGACAAAATACCTAGAGCCACCATGTCGTGCATCTAGAGATTTGAGTGCTTTAGTATGTGTTGAATTAATACTGTCTTTAGCAATTTCTTCCTGATCATGATCATTGTTGCAGCGACTCCCTTTTCCACTGTCCCAAGTCTCCTTTTGGATATTTCTTTCCTTGCAATAAATTACAGTCCACCCTTTTTCTCTTCCATCGATGTTGATGACTGTTACCATTTTGCTATCTCCACATGGCTGGAGAAACAATTTTTGCAGCCCTTAGTCTCTTTTTGCTGTACTCCAGTTTCGAAATTTACTAGGGAAGTTTTTGGTTGAATTGCTTTTTTATGTATTTCTAATGCCCTTAATCTCTGTTTGAATAAATAAAGTACAGCAGCTTTTCGTTTTTCCTTTATGTTGTTAATTGTTAGTTGATATCATTCTCCATTTTGTAAAAGCACTGCATTTGTTTCATGGCCCCTACTCTCCTTTTGGATGAAAATTGTCTTGTATCCTCGGGGTGAAGATCCAAAAACATGAATGGAGTCGTTTTCCTTCATTGTTGTCCACAA